>NC_053024.1:521741421-522044956 GCF_003073215.2 Triticum urartu
TATAATTTTAAATTTCGGCGAAGCCCCTGGTATTCGGAAGACCGAGTTCGGGGCGCTATCCACGCCTTGGCCGGATAGAGCCGGCTCCTCGCCCTAAGCGGCATAAGTCTTTAAGGACTCGAAAAGACCTCTTGAATAGCGACCAACTCTTGCCTCATCATGACGGTCAGTTTTAGCTTTCTCCACTGAGGTACTCGACCCAGCTCAACCGGGGCACAATTGCAGTGGTTCTCCTAGTGCTACCTTAGCCGATATAGCGGAACGTAAGGCACCAAAACATAGGAGCCGGGCAAACCCAACTATTGACCCAAGACATGATTCGGAGCCGATGCATATAATGCTATAAGTTCGGGGTGCCGCACTTGTTAAAGTGTTTGGACTTCTCACACCATGTTGAGGGGTACTGAAGCCCCTGGCGTATTTTGGTCGTACCAAAGTGTACAGGTGCAACATTTCATTTAGGAACATATATAAAAAATGTAATGCAAAAAATAGACAAAAGCTATGCATTTTTTATTAAAATAGCTGCGATCAAAGCAGAACGATACAAGTAATGCGATAAACGAAAAGTTGGACTATTTAACATGTCTGCTCCAGGGGCAAGCTGCGGAATAGTATGCGAAATAGGTATACTGCTCGTGATAGAGACCACCTGGGATTTCCATAATGCGGCATGGCTTGTCTGCTTCCCTGGTCCTTGCACCGTTTGTGCGGCAATTGGACTGCCGAACAGGCCTTCCGAAGAGTAGAGTCCTCGAAGTAAGAGAAAAGTAAAAAATCGGCTGCCCCTGGTGCGGTTTAAGCCGTGTTTTGGGTGTGCCGTGATGGTGCCCCTCCCCCTATGCCCATGGTACTTCCAGAGCGTAGTTATGGACGCGAAGTACTGGCGTCGCCTTTTTGCGAGGGTTGGGGTTGGGGCCGCATTGCTACGCCTGCTCGGAACGTGCCAGCCGGTCTTGTTGTAGGTTACTCCGGGCGCGCTTGACAGTGTCCGGACGTTTAATGGCTGGACTAGAGAACTGCCTGGAGAGGCTGCTTTGTACTTCCGCTGCAAGGGCCGCCGTGTGCTCCTCCGTTTGGAGGGAGAGTTTGCTGTTTCCATTGACCGCAATTACTCCACGAGGGCCTGGCATCTTGAGCTTAAGGTATGCGTAGTGCGGTACCGCATTGAGTTTGGCGAATGCGGTTCGCCCGAGTAGTGCGTGATAGCCACTGCGAAACGGGACTATGTCGAAGATTAACTCCTCGCTTCGGAAATTATCCGGAGATCCAAAGACCACTTCAAGTGTGACTGGGCCTGTGCAGTTGGCCTCTACACCTGGTATTACGCCTTTAAAGGTCGTTTTGGTGGGCTTAATCCTTGAGGGATCTATGCCCATTTTCCGCACTGTATCCTGGTAAAGCAGGTTCAGGCTACTGCCGCCGTCCATAAGGACTCTAGTGAGATGAAATTCGTCAATAATTGGGTCTAGAACCAATGCGGCGAATCCACCATGACGGATGCTAGTGGGATGGTCCCTTCAATCAAAGGTGATCGGGCAGGTGGACCATTGGTTGAACTTTGGGGCGACTGGCTCTACCGCGTATACGTCCCTTAACACACGCTTCCTCTCCCTTTTGGGGACATGGGTTGCGTATATCATGTTCACCGTCCGGACTTGTGGGGGAAAACCCTTCTGTCCACTGTTGTTCGGCGGGGCGGGGCCTCCTCGTCGTCATCGCTATGCAGCCCCTTGTCGTCATTGTCAGCGCTTAACTTGCCTGCATGCTTGAACACCCAACAATCCCTGTTGGTGTGATTGGCCGGCTTTTCGGGGGTGTCATGTATTTGGCACAAGCGGTCGAGTATTCGGTCCAAGCTGGACGGGCCCCTAGGATTCCTTTTGAATGGCTTTTTCCGCTGACCGGATTTAGAGCCTCTGAATCCGGCATTAACTGCCGTATCCTCAGCGTCGTCGTCGTTAATGTGGCGCTTCTGCTTGTTGCGACGTGACCTGCCACTAATGTCCCTGGTGTCTGAACTACCAGGGTTCTTGGTCAGATTGTTGCTACGAGCGAGCCAGCTGTCTTCTCCCACGCAAAAGCGGGTCATGAGTGTCGTGAGTGCTACCATAGATTTCGGCTTTTCCTGTCCGAGGTGCTGGGCCAGCCACTCATCACAAATATTGTGCTTGAAGGCTGCTAGGGCCTCAGCATCCGGACAGTCGACTATTTGATTTTTCTTTCTTAGGAACCGTGTCCAGAATTGTCTGGCCGATTCCTCTGGCTGCTGGATGACATGACTTAGGTCATCGGCGTCTGGGGGTCGCACATAAGTGCCCTAGAAATTGTCATGGAATGCGGCTTCCAGGTCCTCCCAACAGCTGATTGATCCTGTTGGCAAGCTGTTAAGCCAATGCCGAGCTGGTCCTTTAAGCTTGAGTGGGAGGTATTTGATGGCATGGAAATCATCGCCGCGGGCCATGTGGATATGAAGGAGATAATCCTTGATCCATACCGTAGGATCTGTTGCGCCATCATATGATTCGATGTTTACGGGTTTGAAACCGGGGATTTGATGATCCATTATTTCATCTGTAAAGCACAGTGGGTGTGCGGCGCCTCTATACTGGGCGATATCATGACATAGCTCCAATGAGCTTTGTCTACTATGTTCGGCCCTGCCGAATTTGTGGCCGGCGTGACGGTTACCGTCTCGAGCCATGGTGTGCCCACGCGATCCGTAGATCGATCATGTTTGCCCTGCCTTGTCCTCCAGCATGTCTCGTAAGTCCGGCGCATATTCCCATGCCTTGGTACGGGGTGCGGCTTGAGTGGAGGGCCGGGAGGCCTCTCTGTCGCGGCCACGAGGTGGCCGTTCGGCCGCATCAAGTGCTTCCTCCTCTAATCGGGGTAGCAACTTGCGCTTTGGGTAACTCTTGGAGGGGCGTTCGAGTTTATGCTCTTCGGCCGCAAGGACTTCAGTCCATCTATCAACCAGCAAATCTTGATCAGCTCTGAGCTGTTGCTGTTTTTTCTTGAGGCTTTTTGCCGTGGCCATAAGCCTGCGTTGGAAACGCTTTTGCTCGATGGGATCCTCTGGCATGACGAATTCGTCGTCGTCAAGGCTTGCCTCGTCTTCGGAGGGAGGCATATAATTATCGTCCTTGACCTCTCTGTCTGCCGCTCTCTCATGAGGGCTGGTTTCTCCATCCTCCTGTGCTAAATCTTGCTGGAGGGGGTTTTCTTCGGCACTTTCTGGAGTATTATTATCTCCCGTGCTGGAATCGCCGTATTTGTTTTGGCGGGATTTTGAGCGGCGGCGCTGACGCTAGCGCTTGGGTTGTTTCTTGGAGGGGTCATCCTCCGCTGTTCCATTACCATCTCCCTCTTTTGAGGTTCCACCATGTATATGTCATACGACGAGGTGGCTTTCCAGGGCCTAATAGGCACTGGTTCTTCATCATCTCCTTCATCGGCGTCCATACTGTTGATGTCTTCGGAGTCGAAGTCGAGCATGTCGGTTAAGTCCTCGACAGTGGCTACGAAGTGGGTGGTGGGTGGGTTTTGAATTTCTTCATCGCCCGTACCCCAACCTTGCTGACCGTAGTCCGGCCAGGGCTCTCCTGATAAAGAGAGAATTCCGTGACTTCAGGATATCGCCGAAAGGCGAGTGTTGAAAGATGTCTGCGGCAGTGAACTCCATGATCGGCACCCAATCGGATTCGACTGGCAGGGGCACGGAGGGTTCGGAGTCCGGAGAGGAGTCCGGCTCCTTGGAGTCACGAGCCTCGCAGAGTACGGGGCTGGTGTTCGGCTCAATCGGTGTTTGGATCACAGCCCCCGAGGTGGCGTCCAACCGCCCATCCTCGATCGGCACGGTCGGCTCCGAACCAAGGGTCGGAGCCGGTGCGGGTGTGGCCTCCAGGGCACCGTTCGGCAGCAGAGTTAGATCATGCTCGTCATAACAGTGCGGCGCGCTCGGCAAGGGTTCGAATCCGTCGAAGATCAAGTCCCCGCGGATGTCAGCCGTGTAGTTTAAACTTCCGAATCTGACCTGACGGCCAGGGGCGTAGCTTTCGATCTGCTCTAGATGGCCAAGTGAATTGGCCCGCAATGCGAAGCCACCAAAGACAAAGATCTGTCCGGGGAGGAAGGTCTCACCCTGGACTGCATCGCCATTGATGATCGTAGGAGCCATCGGGCCTGACGGCGACGGCACAGAGGAACTCTCAATGGAAGCACCAATGTCGGTGTCAAAACCGGCGGATCTCGGGTAGGGGGTCCCGAACTATGCGTCTAGGCCGGATGGTAACAGGAGGCAAGGGACACGAAGTTTTACCCAGGTTCGAGCCCTTTCGATGGAGGTAAAACCCTACGTCCTGCTTGATTAATATTGATGATATGGGTAGTACAAGAGTAGATCTATCATGAGATCAGAGAGGCTAAACCCTAGAAGCTAGCCTATGGTATGATTGTTGATGTGTATGTTGTCCTACGGACTAAAACCCTCCGGTTTATATAGACACCAGATTGGGTTAGGGTTACATAGAGTCGGTTACAATGGTAGGAGATCTGAACATCCGTATCGCCAAGCTTGCCTTCCACGCCAAGGAAAGTCCCCTCCGGACACGGGACAGAGTCTTCAATCTTGTATCTTCATAGTCCAGGAGTCCGGCTGAAGGTATAGTTCGGCTATCCGAACACCCCCTAATCCAGGACTCCCTCACTGAGCAAAGGCGGCCTCTCACTGGCGCCGGCTTTGAAGCGGCGCAACGGCCGAGAGAGCGCCGCTTCCCGATGCACGCGACTGCTCCGCGTCGAGGCTGGCCATAGGCCCTGTTTGGATCCATGGGTTAGAGTTAGTTTGAGCTATTTGGGGCTCAAATATCCCTAAAGTATCCAAGCATGAGGGTTTAAATTGGAGCAAGTTGCACCGAGCCCACCAAAAAAACTATCCGACCCAAGAGGTGCTAACTGGAGATAGTTCTCATTGGGACCACTGAAAAATCACTTTTCTCTCTCCATCAAGTGCATTTATTGTCAATCTAACCCTGTCACCCAAACACCTCTTTGGCTACAGTTAGTTCAGGGTTAGTCATGAGTTAGTCTAACCTCTAGCTAAGTTAGTGTATCCAAACAGGAGCAGTATAGGACATGCAAGTTGCTCAAAGCATACAGTCAAATTCGTACGTGAACGGATTTTTTCCTTTTTGAAAACGGAACGTGGAAGGAATTTTTTTAGAATGCTCTTGGCATGTCGCTAACATGTGATCAGTTAACCGACCTCAATAGATGGCAAAAATGCCTGCCCACCACACTTTGAGAGAGACGAGGAGGGAGAAGCGATATGGGCTGGTGGATTACTGGAGATAGGTGTCGCACGGAAGCCAAGAAATATTGTGATAGCGTGGGTTAGCCATGTACTAGTATGATGTAACTACACTGGGCTGCCGTGTTTCGTACTCTTCCAGTCCACTATGGAGATGATTGGTTGATTTTATATTGCTGAATAATATAAAATATTATGAGTGCATACGCTCCACCATGAGGTTCCATGCTCCTTCTCGGTCGTCGGGAATCTATGTTCTTCCACTCTACTTTTTTACGTGAGCTTTGTTCATCCTTTTGCCAACATGCAAGACATCTAGCATCAAGGTGCACGTGGCATGCAAGGATCGTTCCATCTATATGAAGAACATGTAGGACTGGAACTACGAGACGGACATGTACCCAAGAGTGGACGTGCGAACCTGTGTAATGTAGCACAGTAAGTGAAGTAGAAAGGCACAAATAGTATGAACATGCGTGGCATATAGGCATTTGTCTCTTACTACCACTAAATGTTGTACATACAATGCCCGGTGATGTTATGGAGTACGTGACTAAGTACTCTACTACTACTATATTAATTGGAGGCACACTTTGTATTTGTTTACGTGTATGCCCCGAGACCTTCCAACTAGACGTGTCTTTCTCTCCGGGTCGCACTTTGTATCGTTCATACCACTAGTACAGTAGTACTACTATGTGTGGTCTCCGACCCAGAAGTGGAGACGCTCTACCACGCTGTTCATGTCCCACTCCTTTCGCTGACGTGTGGGACATCCAGCACGTGTCGTGTGTTTGGCACTCCTTCGTCGTAAGAGTTGAAACACTAGCATTCATCGGAAATAAAAATAAATATAAATCACCAGTGATACTATACCACGCAGTTTCCTTGCTCCTCGATATCGAAAAGAATACTTCCGCTCGCCGACATGTGGGATGTCGACCATCCTGGTCCACTTTCCATGCCCGCAGAACTCCAAGGGAGAGTCACCCCGGTCGTCGTGCCGCAGTAATTACTAATGAGCCGTCAAATCACAAGCCCAACCTTACCCATTGTGAAGTTGCTGGGACGAAGGAACCATCATGACTTCGTTGAATTCGGCTTCTTGAAGAAAACTATTGTACCAGCAGTATTGCTAGCTACTGTAGTTACTCCAGCAGAGGCCTCCTTTGGTTCATAGGATAGGAATTTTATAGGAATATGAAAATCATAGGAAGTGAGATGACATGCATCTCAATTCCTATGGAGAAAGATATGCCATTTGATGCATAGGATAGGAATTTTTCCATCGAGTCTAGGCTAATGTACCGGTACTTTGCTCTAGAAACTATAGTAGTAACTAGTAGTACTGGTACATGCTCGTAATTAAGTAAACAAACGTATGGGTGACACAGACACACACACTAACTACTAGTACTACTACTTCTCACATGCTGGCCAGACGTTGTCGTTCTCCTTCTCGGCTTTGTCAGTGACACCCCACCGTGCTTGGATCTCCGCCGACCTCTCCGCAGCAGCGTGTGCGTCCTCTTCTTTCTTGCGGCGGCGCGCGTCTCTTTTCTAATGTGCTTTCTGACTTTTCCGCTCCCTCTGTGCGCCTTTGGCCGCCTCTTGCTCTACCGCCCATTCGGCCTTGGCAGCTTGAAATTCCGCCCACATAGGTGTGAGGTCACGAGCGGCGATGAACTCGGCATGGCGGGATGCCACCGCTTCCCTACAATTTTGTGTGCGGTCGTGAGCAGCGAGGAACTCGGTGCGGCGGGATGCCATCGCTTCCTTACCGGTTAGTGTGCGGCGCGATGGCATGAATGACGCTTCGTGACAGCTCTGGTGGTCGTTGAAGGCTAGCTGGCGACAAGAGCGGTTGCATGGATGTCTGGTTGTCAGTACATGCCACATATCCTTGAAAGGCTCGTCATCCATGAGTTCACATTTTACCACCACGCCAGCGTCTTACCGCCCTGGCCTACCAAAACCCCTTCCCTCGCTAGCGCGCGCTTCCTGCCTGAAACGATCACCGTCTCTCTAGAACGTCAATGCCGCATTCACCGGCCTTAACTACAGGTGTAGTTGGTGTGTCACTGGCATGCGGGACAGATATCCATTGGGCCCACATGTTAGTGATACAATGCACCTGCGGTTAAGTCACTGAAGCAATGTCCGCATTCACGTGACCTCTCACTGGCGCCGGCAATGCAGCAGCACGACGGCCGAGAGAGCGCCACCCGCGCGGCATCCCGGTGCAAGTGACTATTCCTCGTTAATGACACCACGGCTATCCTTCCGTCCGCCGCCCACATTAATGACACGCGGCTGCCGACGAACCTATTCCGGCGCCGGCCGTCCATCCGTCTGCCGCGGCGCATTGCCATCCGCCCGCTATATTAACTTGAGCCCCAGCTCCCAGCATAGCCAAGGACCCACACTCATTCTCCTCCGGTCCCTTCCTTCTGTCGGCACCACTCCAACCATGGCCTCCTAGCGCTCCAAAGCTCTCTTGGACGTACTGTCACAGGAGCAGACGAAGGACATCGGCGGCCCCGCTCCGGGCGCGCTACAAAGCTCTCTTGGACGTACTGTCGCAGGAGCAGACGAAGGAGATCGTCGGCTCCCCCTCGGCCGACCTCCGCCTCCACGACCACCAAGCCAGCGCGCGTGTGCAGGCGCAGCCGGCAGCGAGGAAGAGTAGTACACGGTAGGTCTCCTCCACTCTGTTGCCAGGAAGGTCACTGCTCCTGCACTTAGTCGACGCCAAGCTTGGTAGGATAAACATCGGCGGCCGAATAGCCACTTGACGGCGACATGGAGGCAGAAATCTTCAGAACTTTGTGCTCCAGAGGAGGAGGCAAAGGCAATAGCCGGCTTTCTCAGGTTCATGGACGGACATGGTGCTCGGGCGCCGGTGATCATTTAGATTAGGTTTACAGTAGGTTTTAGTATGGTTTGTGCAAAATATGTAATGAATTGCATCCAGTTTATAGGAAAAGCTTTTCAAATGTAATGAATTTCATCCGGTTAATTTGAAATTTGCTTTGTTTGCACGAATTTCGTCCGGTTAGTTCATATAGTTGTCGAAAGGTATGCGGGCAGCATTGGATGGCATCCATCAGTGTCCACGGAGAGATGCCGGTGTAAATTTGAGGGCCAGTGCTGGAGATGCCCTAGGTATCATGCTATAATCGCTAACATTGCTCCATTATTTCACAGGGAACAGTTTTCCCTCGATCAAAATCAGATCCGCTGTGTTTCACACTCCTCTCACGTAAGAGTGTAGACTCTTGCTTACATTAAAATGGAGCAAGTGGATGGCACTGTAGGATATCATATCACTCAAACTAGCCCACCTAACACGTGAGAAAGCACCGCCCTCGTCATTTTGTTCTAGATTTCTATGATCGATCGCATGAAAATGTTACGCTTTGCAAGTTCAAAAGGAAAAGGCGGCACACTTACGACTCGTACGCGTCGCACCCCCGACAGTTCAGCTCGCAAGCCGCTCACCAGAGGGGACATGCGTTGTCTCGCATTTTCACTAACATGTGGGACTGCAATTGAATAAATTGTCGATAGCCGAAATCTAATTGCTTGGCGGGCGTTGGCTGAGAAGAGAGAGACGGGGGAGGAAGAAGAGATCGCCCGCCCGCCGCGCATGGACTCCAAGAAATATATATGGTGATAATGTGAGGTGGGCCATGGGGGAGTCTGGAGTAAGTGAAGTAGAAAGGCACAAATGGTATGAACATGCGTGGCATATAGGGTGTGTTTGGTTGCATTCTCGTCTCAACATAGTTCTTCCCTCTTCATGCATGCTCAACTCAACCAAACTAGTGTGGACTCATGCACCCTCCATACACTCTACCAAACACCCAAAAGTGGGTCGAGAAGGGAACTCTTGGGCGGCATTTGTCTTTTACTATGTACTCCCTCCGTTCCAAATTACTCGTCGTGGTTTTAGTTCAAATTTGAACTAAAAACACGACGAGTAATTTGGAATGGAGGGAGTACCACTAAATGATGTATGTGCAATGCACGGTGATGTTATGGAGTATGTGCCTAAGTACTCTACTACTACTATATTAGTTGGAGGCACATATTAGCTTTTATATTTGTTTACGTGTATGCCCTGAGACCTTCCAACTAGACGTGTCTTTCTCTCCAGGCCGCACTTTGTATCGTTCATACCACTAGTACTACTATGTGTGGTCTCCGACCCAGAAGTGGAGACGCTCTACCACGCTATTTTTTTGCGCTGGGCTCTACCACGCTGTTCATGTCCCAGTCCTTTCGCTGACGTGTGGGACATCCAGCACATGCCGTGTTTGGCACTCTTCGTCGTAAGAGTTGAGACGCTAGGATTCATCAGAAATAAAAAAAATATAAATCAGCAGTGATACTTTTTTTTTGAAAAAATTATCCTGGTCTACCCCGGTCGTGTCGCAGGCCCAACCTTTCCCATTGTAAGTTGGTCGGACGAAGGAACCATCATGACTTCGTTGAATTCCGCTTCTTCAAGAAAACTTACT
Source organism: Triticum urartu (assembly GCF_003073215.2). NCBI lineage: Eukaryota > Viridiplantae > Streptophyta > Magnoliopsida > Poales > Poaceae > Triticum > Triticum urartu. The sequence continues at coordinate 521,751,256 of NC_053024.1, forward strand.
GTACCCGCAATACTGCTACCACACGCGAAGACTGGACGGCACTGTACCACGTCATATCATTGAAACCCACTAGGCCATCCTCAAAAAAAGCCACTAGGCCAAACTAGCCCACCTATAGGTCATCTATTTTGGAACGGAGGGAGTACCTCTCTGTACTGCTATGATTTTCTGTTGTACGTCTCTGTACTTTTTCTACGATTTTCCTACCCTATGAACCAAATGAGGCCTGAATGTATCCGTGTCGACTAAGCCTACAATTTTAGGAGCTTGGGCTATTGGCCGATTGACGACAGATAAGTATAAGCGTACCATGAGCTCATCAGCCCCAACGTTTCTCTTTGGTGAGTGTTTTGCAAGTACTATAGCTCGCATAGTAGCTAGCCTACTAACACCAAGAATCATCAAACAAGCCCTGCTGATATGACAAACAGTTCAAACTTACATCTAAGCATGCCATATATTACATCAAAAGCTGGTGAGGATACATCTGTTTCCATAACTCGGAGAGGGTTCGCATGATTCACTATCAAACAAAAGTAGCAGGTACCACCCACACGAGACAGTGCACTAGACCTAAGATGGTTTGATAACAGACATCGTTCTAGTAATTAAACACAGGGCAATGCAAACTACCCTGAAGGATTAGCGCGACCAACTATTTCTTGTCATCGATCTCTCGGGCAATGACCACAACACGGACAGCGGCATGGGAATCGATCTCTGGGGCGATGTCCGCAGGACTGACCACGACATCGGAATCGATCTCTGGGGCGATATCCACAGGATGGACAGCGGCATCAGAATCGATCTCCGGGGCGATGCCAACAGGACGGACCGCGACATCGAAAACGATCTCTGGGGTGTTGTCCACAGGACGGGCCGAGACATCGGAATCATCAAGGACGTCCACCGGCACCTGCACAACCCTAACATATTAGCAAGCACATTGCAAATAATCAAAAACCACAACTATGGTAATAAGCCATTATTTTTTACCTTGTGCAGCTCACCGGGGGATCCCATCCCTCTGGGGGCCATCTCCTCGTCCTCAATGGGGGCCATCACCTTGCCAGAGGAATACTACTTCTCAACGGCGACAATCTCCTCAAACTCGGCCTTGAGCCTCGCATTGGTGGCCATCCGAGTTTCTGGGGTAGGCACGGTGGGGCCCTTGCTGTTCTTCCAACTTTGTTTGAGGAGTTCGTCCACCAACGTCGTAAACTATTTGGTCTGTGCTTGTTTCTTGGAGTTCTTCATCTCCATGGGTTGGCCCACCAACGTGGTCAACTCATTGGTCGGTGCTCGCTTCCTGGAGATCGCTGTCTCCAGTGGGTTGTCCGCCGGCAACTCTTTGCCTAGTGCTCCAGGATCCATCAATGAACTGACAAACAAAAAGCAATCGAAAGGAAACCACAATCGCAACGAAAACAGGAAAAGAATAGACTGTGAGAATCGGTCGGTGCTTCGGAAAAATAAGATTCTTGGAATGAAAATATAGCAGCATCACTGATTCGCCCACCTTTCCTTCGTCGGTACAGAAGAAAAATGGTAGAAGTGAGTAGCCTGGAGTGACGTTTTCTTCGAGAAATGGGAGAAAGGGCTTCAACGAGCATTCGAGTGAAATGATGGTTGCTTCGTCCAGTCCAACTTCGAGGCCAATTTACCACTGCTGGTAAAGGTGTGGGTTTTGTGATATGACGGGTCATGACGGCCACACCGGGGTGACCGGTGAGTTTCGACTGTAGCACCTTGTTATGATTTGGTGGATGGCAGATGGGCCCGGATGCTTTGATGTCCCGCTTGTAGATAGAGCGGCTAGTCATATAGGAGTGCTCAATATTGTGCACCGCGACCAAGGTGGAGAAGAAAATGAGAGAACTACGTAATTAATGCATGATTTTAATTAGGGTAGTTTTGTAAAGTATGAGATACATTCCTCCAATCGCAAAATGCCTTGTTTGATGAGATTTGAGCCCTATAAGGGCATGGTTAATAGTATTGCTAGATGCTGGCTATAAGCCAGTGCCATGTCATCTACAACCCATCTTATAGCCAACATGTACAATAGTAGATCAAAAGAGTGTACTACTTTTTTATTATGTGGCCCACCTTTCATTCTCACAAAGTGCCTAGGAGCATGTGCTAGAGCTGGCTCTTCATGAAGAGCCTGCTTACATTCTCTCTCCTCTTCTCTTTCCTCCAGCTAAGTAGAAATATACTAGTTTAATCCTTATAGCCCGCTGACTCAGCTCTGTTGTACTGGCTCTAAACCGGAAGGGAGGGAGTACTGCATGCGGTGTAGTCTAGTCACTTGTTGAAATTCTAGAAAGGCAAATACTCCTTTCCGGTTTACAGGGCTATACTAGCAAGTACTAGTACTACAATAGTGGGCTCAAACAACAATTTTGTCTCATGCAAGAGCCTGGCTATATGTGTGCTCCAAGGCACCGCACCACGCGAGCGTTCGCAACTGCCACGCTCGGATTGCGCTTGGCTCTTCGCCTCTTCGAGAAGATGAACAATGAGGTTACTCCTACTTCTACAGTATCGAATCCACTGCTGCATGTCCGTCCACCTCGTGCGGGAGGGATAGCGTGTAGAAAAAGCTCCTACTAGTCCTGCCAGCTACCACGATCATGCGCGAGGGAGGGACGCAGCTTCATTGACTTACTGCTCCTGCCTTTGCGTCTATGATAGGTGGGCCCAACAGGTGGTTGGCCCACCTGTCATGCAGCCAAAGGCAGGTGCAGTTAAGGCACTGGAGCTCAGTCCGCGAGGGAGAGTGTGTTGTAGTAATCAAACTTCTCGGTCTTGTACGAGTTGACGCGACACATCAAAGCACTTCACTCGATATAAGCCTTTTTACACATTTCAAATGGACTACAACATACGGATGTATGTAAACATATTTTGCTTCGTATGTAGTCACTTGTTACAATCTCTAAAAAGACTTATATTTGGAAACAGAGGGAGTACAACGCATGCAGGCATGTCGTGACTTCCCTTTTGATACTTGCATGTGTTGATTTGTTGCACCTTGCTAAATTTTGACTATAAATTTAACTAACCAAATTTTCGTGCATGTCACAAAAAATTACGGGGCTGTTTGGATTGTGACTATGTTTGTCTTATGTTGCCACATTATTTTTCCCACACTTGCCACACTTGCCTGGCTTGAGTTGCTCAAATTGTTAGACACACTTTGGCTTGCCTAAGGGAATCTTGCCACACTTTTTGTGTCTATGACATGTGGAGTTCACTGCTAATAAAAAAATTCTTGTCTTAGGTGTGGCTAATAAAAAAGACTTATATTTAGGAATGGAGGTACTAGAAAATATAAATAATAATGCATGTTTGGGCAACCCACGTTTCTGATAATTTTAGCCGCGGGCTTGTTCACAATTTTTACGAGGGGGTGGTTGTTCATTTAATGGAGGGACTTGTACCAGACTTGAACGATACAAGGTGCGACCTGGCACACCGTAACACCACTTGGAACAAGCGGGTAGCTATCTCAAAAAACAATCAACAACTAAAAAACGACGACTTGGCATGTAGTACACAATTTTAAACGATTGTTTTGATGGAGTGAAAAAGGAAAACTACCCCACTACATATATATAGGCCGTAGCCTCCGCGCTTGCTTGCTAGGGTTGCTCTATTCACACACTCTCATCCTCTCCAGATCTAAACAAGATAGGGGTGGTATCACTGTCTTTCTCCCTTAAAAAAACACTGTCTTTCTATCCTCACCGCTGGTTACAGATCCGGACGTATCCCCCTCCACCGGTGAAGGGTAGGAGGGACAGTGTTTAGGCCGTCGTCTACAGCGAGGGAGGAGACCCACTGCTGGCCGCACTGTTATCTCTTGCCGAGCGCCGGCGCGGGAGGTCCTCCGATCCCTTCGTCGTTGCCCTAGTGCGGGCGGATATGGCCTCCCGCCGCCCACCTATCCATATCCCGACGACCTTCAGGTATATCTTCCTTTGAAACAACCTTAGCTCTACTTCCCCAGCTCGCTACGTCGCTGCATGTGCATCATTTTCTACCCCCAGCCCCTCTTGATCGGATGGTCCAACGTCACCTATTCTTTTTCTTCTATTGTTAGAGGTAAAGCTACTTCATGGAGTTGAATCTTGTACTTGGTTCAAACAAGAAATAAAGTGGGGGTGGGGGAATTTAGTATGTACATCGGACTTGGTACAAACAGGAAGGAAAGGGGGTGAAAGTAGTACAGACTGGTCATCCAATTGGTCTCTTGGTCGAAAAGGGAAATATCGGGGTAACGCTGTACACAGTGGTATGACCAGGACTGCATTTGCTATCCACACATAGGAGTAGGTGGCTAGAGTGAACAAAAATGGGACCTACCTAGATATGTTTCTTAGATGTTTGTTTCTCGGGGCAATAAACTCTGAATCACCACTTTATGCCCCTGTGTAGGTACATGGTGTTGGACTGTTGGTGCACCCACTATCCCATGCCCTTATACCAAATATTTAGTTGTTCTTAATCTAATGCCCTTGGTAAAATGAAGCCATGCCACTGTTATAAGCCATGATAAGTTTAGCCAAATGTTTTTGCTTGTAATTGTTTGAGACTTTGACTGTTTCCATTGTACATTTTGTGCAAACAGGGATATCCATTTCACCAGGTTGCTGTTGTGACCTTTTGGTGCATTGCACAAAACACTTCTTAAAAGAAGTGACTTTTGTGCTGTTTAACTGGAATGTCAGAATGGAATAATTGATTCATTTCGGTGGAACTGCACAAAGGGAGATATGTGTTCCAATCCTCATCATCCATATTGGCGCCATAACCTTCCTTTAGGTAAGAATGATATTTAATGCATGTGTTCATCTCTATTTTGAGACTCCCATGAGAAAATAATGCTATTGTTTACTAGTACACTTGTACTCCCTCACCGACAAAACCAATTCAGAAATAGAATACCAATCATGTACTTGGTTTCACCAACTAGTGAGGAGAAATAGGAACAGAGGATGAAGAGGAAGAAGAAGAAGAACAAATAGTGCCAAGGTGATCTTGCTAAAGCCAGAGGCCTCAGTCGAGGCCATTCAAGGGCTCCGACAACATCTACCTTACATGTGAGACAATCCTCCAGGGAGCCCTTCCACTTCTGTTGTCTCTCCTGCAAGGTCACTTAATTAATTACGAGTACTTAAGTACCACTAATTTATTGTTGCCTAATTTTCCTGTCAGAGTTAAACAAATCTTTAGTAGCACCTTATGTTGAATCATGTACTTGTGTATATTTTTCTATGGAGGTGAATCATGTGGTGGAGCAGGGAGGGAATATTATTAGTGTCATGACATAATAGTGCTATTATTTTGCATGTCAATTTATTGCCATTGGTTTAATGAGGCAATGTTTTGCGTATTGTCCATCATGAATTTGATGCCACTGTTAGAGTAATATGCTAATGTCTTTCTATCCTTTCTCACCAAGCTAATGAAGGTTTCACCTTGTTCCTACTTCTGCAAACAGGGATCATGTTGTGCCAATCATACATTTTAGTGGAACTACACAAGACAATACAATGAACTGTATCCTAGCCAGTGCTTTAACTCTGCTGGAAGTTCTTGGTAATCTTTCGATATAATCTCAGCACTGGTAAACAAGACTGATTTCGACCATACATTTGAAGTGCACAAAAATATACACTATTGAGTGAATCCAGTGAGTGCTTTATCATCTCTTATGGGACTACATGAATAAGCTTTTTTCGTTAGTTTTGTACCGGCCTGAGGCCTTCATCCATATTAGTTTGCTGTCATCTCTATTTGTATCGTGCTACTGTCATGAGAAAAATCATTATCTTTGCACATTAAAGTTTTGCAACCTATGATACATGGCAATGCTTTGAGTGTTGAGCTCATTGGCATTGATTAAATAAACAAATACCTCTCTTTAAGCAAGACTACTATGTTTCTAACTTTACCCATTAAGATAATGAGGGTGCTTCTATTTGTTAGTGTATGTTTCATCAACTAGTCCCACTATTACAGTAATCTCACTCTCTCAATATATGTGCCAACAGGGATGCTCGCTTTTGGTGGAACTGCACAAAAACTTTGGGTGTTTCGTTGCCTCGACAGCTTCCTTCCTTTCCTGCCAGTCGCTAATCTGGGCTTGCATTCTTCCTTTGCTGTCAGTCGCTTGGCTTATCTGAGCTTCCAGTCAAAGGAAATAGTAATTGATATGCTACCTCAAACAGGTTGGTACTGGTCTTTATCCTGATTATTGTGATTGTCATATGTATTGGTAATTTGGTATTGTGCTACTATTTGCCGATTTCATAAAGGAGTAACTTGGTGCCTGAACTCTCATCCAAATCATTACATTGGGTGATTTCAATAGAACTGCACAAAAAGATCAGATGGACATGTACTTATGCTGCTGCTATGTACTCCAAAGTTCACTCAGACAAGCATCGATGTCGACAAGAAGAAGTGCCTATATTCATTCGAGTATCAACCGGCATCAACCAGTTGTCAAACTCCAAGTATTAGGAGAGTGAACGCCAAAAATATTGCTTGGCGCATAGCCCAGAAAAACGCAGTCCAGTCTTTGGTCCCAACTTGTGCCTTTTGGTTATCGGCAGATATGGTAGCGAACTGTATGGCATGGAGTCTAAAGATTCCAGACAAGTTGGTTGACACGTATATTCATCTGGCACTTAATCAGTCTGCACGCTAGGGATGCTACATTTCAGTTGAACTGCACAAAAAATTTGGGTGGTTTATTTTCTCAACCGCCTCCTTTCTCGTCTGCAATGTAGAATTTTGGCGAGCTACAGGGCCAAGATGAACCAGTAAACTAGTTGGATGAAAGTAGTGGCCAAGTTTCTCAAACCTCCCTCGGCATGAGGCCACTATTTGAGGATAAACCTACAAGCAAAGTTCAGATTGTTTATGCTGCCTCTTATGTACTCGAAAGTTTACTCGTACAAGCATTAATTTTAGCAAGAAGTACCTCCGACTGAACACCATTTACTAGTCTGCAATGTAGAATTTTGGCGAGCTACAGGACCAAGATGAGCCAGTAAACTAGTTGGATGAAAGTAGTGCCAAGTTGCTCAAACCTCCCTCGCCGCGACGCCACTATTTGAGGATAAACCTACAAGCAAAGTTCAGATTGTTTGTGCTGCCTCTTATGTACTCAAAAGTTTACTCATACAAGCATTAATTTTAGCAAGAAGTACCTCCGACTGAACACCATTTACAAGTGTGTACCCTAGGTAATTAAAGTTCGTCCATGGATCATATTGGCTGTGATCTTAATCATTTAGATGCATAAACATACTGAACATGTGTATATCTGAATCTTTTTGTGAATTATCTATGAATATTGTTGTGTGATCTATCAATCATTTGGATCCATAGACATGCTGAACTTGTGTATATATGAATCTTTTGAGTTGTTGATAGTGAATGTTGGCTATGAATATGAACGTGTCCTGTGAACCTGAGTTTGATATGAATGTTTACCTTTTCTGTTGCACTTATGTGTGAACTTGTTAGCATGCCTACTGTGGGGTATGTGACGTGTGGGTGTCAACGACACACCTTCTTCCCGAGAAGAATTGCACCTGCTTTGTTAGGGTAGCAACGGTGCATCATCTCTTTTTAATCTTTTTGCTCTGTCTTGTCCTCCCCCGCTCAACCCCTGACGTAATGTTTTCGGCCTTAAAACAAACATCGTATTGCGTTGTTTTTGGGGCTTGATGAAAAATCGAGTGCTGGTTTCTGTAGGTTGGCCCGCCCAGTAATGGGTTGCTGGTCCACCACGGACTGGGAGGCTAAAAATACAAGTTGTATGGTGCAGAGGCAAGTAAAAAAACGCCATCGAGAGCCATCCACTGAAGAAAAAATCGCTCCTGATGTGCTTCTTCAGTCGTGCCGCCGGCCCCCTCTTTAATCCAGTTCGCTCGAGGATCTGGTATGATTTTTTTCTAGAGGGCGAACAAGTATCAGCTAGGCCTAGGTTTTGTATTTTAACATGTGTAGCCCACGACATACGGTGACAGTGGTTTAACTTATTTTTTGAGGTCCATACCGGCCTATGGGCTTTTTCTTAAAGATCGGCAGCCCAATGTATTTTTTAACCACATTATATATATTTATATTATTACTATTATCATATATTTTATAGAGACTTATATATACATTATAAAAACATCCCACGTGTTATTAACTTATAAAAGTAAACGTTTAACAAAAGTTGGCAAGGAAAATCCTGGTTTTTTTGACTCAAAGGCAAGGAAAATCCTGGTGATTGCGTACAAAAACTTGCGAAGATTTTAAGGACCAATGTAATAATAACGCGCTCATTTTTATTTTGAGCAATAACTCGCTAATTTGTTAATTATGTATATACAAAATGTGCCTCTCCAGTTTATATTTTGATATTAATTGCTCCTTCTAACATAACATTATATATATAACGAGCGCAACTAATTCATGTATTTGAAGGAAGTGCAAATGGGCTGGGATTCCTTAGAAAATATAAATGGGCCGCATTGAAATGAAATTATTTGTTCGACCAGCCCATCAAATGGACTGTACATTCTAGAAAACATGGGTTAAATATATGCCACATTTTTGCAGGCTGACATGTGGGCCAATAGGTCTAAGCCTACGCAGGGCGTTGTCAACTTGGTCAACAAATGATTATGACATCCACAGCCATTGGATTTATATCCAACGACCGACATGCACCTTCAATCTCTCGTCTTCTTCCTCCAGCGTCGCCGGGACCGCTTGGTCCGGCCTCCGGCGGCTAGCAGCTCTGCTTAGCACGCATCGCTGCGAAGCGCTACCCCACCACCGGCCAGGCTATCCCTCCACCCCTCCACACCTCCTGTTATTCTCCACCGACTGTAGCCCCACGCTGCACCAGAACCAGTTATAACCCTTCTCCTCCTCTCAATCTGCGACTCCACAAACGCGTCTTCCCATCTCCGAGTCATTCCCGTCCGGGACCTCGCCGTCGTCCACCGCCTCGCTGTGCTCGGTGTGGCGTGGTCAACAAATGAGAGTCATCGGAAGAGGACTGTACGTGGGGAGCCTGACGGCTAGGACCCACGAGGTCCATGGTCGCACGCATGGAAAGTTCCTCCTTATTAATCTGAAAAAATGTTTCCTCCACCTAACAGCTGGGACCCACCGGCTGTATCTTCACACGGAAGGAAGTGCCTCCTTGTTATGCGAAAAAATTATTCCTCCCGTTGACAGCTGGGACCCGTCAGATTTGGTGGCCGACTTGTGGGCCAACTAAGCGGACGTTGATACGTCCATTTTGCATCATGCTTTTATATCGATATTTATTGCATTATGGACTGTTATTTCACTTTATGTCACAATACTTATGGCCATTCTCTCTTATTTTACAAGGTTTACATGAAGAGGGAGAATGCTGGCAGCCGGAATTCTGGGCTGGAAAAGGAGCAAATATTAGAGACCTATTCTGCGCAACTCCCAAAGTCCTGAAACTCCGCGGAACATCTTAAAATAAATAAAGAAAAATCCTCGCCAAAGATGAAGGCCAGGGGCCCACACCCTTCTCACGAGGGTGGGGGGCGCGCTCCCCCAGGGTGCGCCCCCTACCTCGTGGGCCCCCTGGTGGCTCTCCGACGTCCATCTTCTCCTATATGAGGTCTTTCGATGAGAAAAAAATAAGAAGAAACTTTTTGGGACGAGACTCTGCCGCCACGAGGCGGAACCTTGGCGGAACCAATCTAGAGCTCCGCCAGAGCTGTTGTGCCGGGGAAACTTCCCTCCCGGAGGGGGAAATCATCACCAGTGTCATCACCAACGCTCCTCTCATCGTGAGAGGGCAATCTCCATCAACGTCTTCACCAGCACCATCTCATCTCCAAACCCTAGTTCATCTCTTGTATCCAATTCTTGTCTCAAAGTCCGGGATTGGTGCTAGTAGGTTGCTAGTAGTGTTGATTACTCCTTGTAGTTGATGCTAGTTGGTTTATCTGGTGGAAGATCATATGTTCAGATCCTATATGCATATTATTACCCCTCTGATTATGAACATGAATATGCTTTGTGAGTAATTACGTTTGTTCCTGAGGACAAGGGAGAAGTCTTGCTATGAGTAGTCATGTGAATTTGGTATTCGTTTGATATTTTGATATAGGTGATTATGTATTGCTATACAACTCTCGTTTAAGATTTTTTGCAGGAAAACTTCTCTCTAAATGGGAAGGCCCCTACATTATCGAGGAGGTCTATCGTTCCGGTGCCATAAGAATCAACAACTTCGAGGGCACAAATCCGAAGGTGGAAAACGGTCAAAGAATCAAACATTATATCTCAGGTAATCCCATAAATGTTGAAACCAATATTATTGAAACCATAACCCCGGAGGAATACATAAGGGACACTTTCCGGAACGTTTTAGACTCCGGAAAGGAATATGTGTGTGGTACGGTAAGTAAACCGACTCCAAAACAATTTTAATGCAATATTTCTCCGTTTTGGAATATTTAGAAAAATAGAAAAATAAGTAGCAGTCTGGGAAGGACACGAGGCCCCCACGAGGGTGGTGGGCGCGCCCTACCCCCCTGGGCGTGCCCCCTACCTTGTGAGCACCTCATGTGCCTTCCGGACTCCGTTTTCTTACACGATACGTATTTTGGTCGGTAAAAATTCATTATATAATCTCCCGGGGGTTTTGACTCCCGTATCACGCAAACCTCCTCTGTTCTTTTTTCGAGCTGTTCTTCTAACAGATCTAGGTTATCATGACGGCCCCAAGCGCCCCCAAGGACAATTTCTTCGAGAAGGTCATCAACCCTTACCTCGCGGAGGTGCTGCGACACCCTCAAACCATTGAGTTGCGTGATGGGTTGCTGCACATCCACGATGAAGAGGGACCAAAGGGGACCGGAAGCATGGAGACGAGGCTCAAAGCAGCGGAGCAACAAGTTTTCAAGTGCCAAAGGATGGTGGAGCGTGGAATCAACGCTATCCACATGATGCTCGCGGAGTTCACTAACAACTACAAGCCGGATGCCAAGAACACCGAGGAGGCCATCTTCAAGCTACATGAGAAGATCGAGCACCTCCAAGCCCAAATCTATGACCTACAAAACCGAAACTGTGAGTATGAATATAGATTCAAAAGAATGAGTTTGGCTGTAGATTTGAGGATTCCGGAGACTCGATCATCTTTCTATGATGGTGAACCTATGCCTTGGAAGATGGATGACAAGCCTGCATCATCAACAACACCTCCACCGTCTCCTCCAACAAAGAAGAATTGAGTATCTGGGTATGGGCACTCCCCTTGGCAACTGCCAAGCTTGGGGGAGGTGCCCCGGTATCGTATCACTATCATAACTCCTATCTTTATCGTTTTTCTTAGTTCGATCCTATTAGTAGTATCTTGATCTAGTAGAATAAAGTTTATGGCATGATCTAGTTTTGAGTTTTGTTTTTGATCTCTCTATGTAATCGAGTCCGTGAGCTATATATAATAAAGATTAGTGTTGAGTCAAGGGCTTGATTATTTTGCCATGATCTTGGGTGAATAAAAGAAAAGAGAAAAGAACAAAAAAAACAAAAAGTTCATATTGATCTTATTGAGAGTAATGACTTCACAAAGAAAGAGTATGATGATTAAAAGTTGTTGGGAGTTGGTAGACATAGCTTTGGTCATTGTTGCAATTAATAGGAAGTAATAAGGAAAGAGAGGTTTTCACATATAGATATATTATCATTGACATCTTTTATGATTGGGAGCACTCATTAAAATATGACATGCTAAAGAGTTGATGTTTGACAAGGAAGACAACGTAATGAGTTATGTCTTTCTTATATCTGAGATAAAGTATGTTGACATGGTTCCTCTAACTTGTTGAGCTTGCCTTTCCCCCTCATGCTAGCCAAATTCTCAGCACCACGTAGAAATACTACTTGTGCTTCCAAAATCCCTAAACCAGTTTTGCCATGAGAGTCCACCATATCTACCTATGGATTGAGTAAGATCCTTCAAGTAAGTTGTCATCGATGCAATGCAATAAAAATTGCTCTAAAAATGTATGATTGATTGGTGTGGGAGAAATAAGCTTTATACGATCTTGTGATGTGGAAGTAATAAAAGCGACGGACTGCATAATAAAGGTTCATATCACAGGGGGCAATATAAAGTGACGTTCTTTCGCATTGAGATTTTATGCATCCAACCATAAAAGCGCATGACAACCTCTGCTTCCCTCTGCGACGGGCCTATCCTTTATTATTATCTTCTACATTATGCAAGAGTCACGGTGATCTTCACCTTTCCTTTTTCATTTTATCCTTTGGCAAGCTTAGAATGTTGGAAAGAACTTGATATATATATATATATATCTAATTGGATGTAGGGGAGCATGAACCATTATTGTTGACATTACCCTTGAGGTAAAAGGTTGTGGGGCAAAACTATAAGCCCCTATCTTTCTCTGTGTCCGATTAAAACTCTGTAACCACAAGTATTGCGTGAGTGTTAGCAATAATGGAGGACTAAATGATAGTTGAGTATGTGGACTTGCTTGTTAGCTCTGACATAGACTCTTTCTGATGTTATGATAAATTGCAATTGCTTCAATGACTGAGATTATAGTTTGTCAGAGCCCAATAAGGTTTATGATTTATACTTTTGCATTGTGAATAGATCATCACTTGAACATAAGTAATCATATGAAAAAATCTATATACGTTGCTTTTATGAGAATAATCATGATGCCTTCATGTCCATATTTTCTTTTTATCGATGCCTCTACCTCTAAACATGAGGACATATTTATTGTTATCGGATTTTTGCTTGAGGACAAGCGAGGTCTAAGCTTGGGGGAGTTGATACGTCCATTTTTCATCATGCTTTTATATCGATATTTATTGCATTATGGACTATTATTTCACTTTATGTCACAATACTTATGGCTATTCTCTCTTATTTTACAAGGTTTACATGAAGAGGGAGAATGCCGACAGCTGGAATTCTAGGCTGGAAAAGGAGCAAATATTAGAGTCCTATTCTGCGCAACTCCAAAAGTCCTGAAACTCCACGGAACATCTTAAAATAAATAAAGAAAAATCCTCGCCAAAGATGAAGGCCAGGGGCCCACACCCTTCTCACGAGGGTGGGGGCGCGCCCCCCTACCTCGTGGGCCCCCTGGTGGCTCTCTGACTTCCATCTTCTCCTATATGAGGTCTTTCGATGAGAAAAAAATAAGAAGAAACTTTTCAGGACGAGACTCCGCCGCCACGAGGCGGAACCTTGGCGGATCTAATCTAGCGCTCCGGCAGAGCTGTTTTGCCGGGGAAACTTCCCTCTCGGAGGGGGAAATCATCACCATCGTCATCACCAGTGCTCCTCTCATCGGGAGAGGGCAATCTCCATCAACATCTTAACCAACACCATCTCATCTCCAAACCCTAGTTCATCTCTTGTATCCAATTCTTGTCTCAAAGTCCGGGATTGGTGCTAGTAGGTTGCTAGTAGTGTTGATTACTCCTTGTAGTTGATGCTAGTTGGTTTATTTGGTGGAATATCATATGTTTAGATCCTATATGCATATTATTACCCCTCTGATTATGAACATGAATATGCTTTGTGAGTAATTACGTTTGTTCCTGAGGACAAGGGAGAAGTCTTGCTATGAGTAGTCATGTGAATTTGGTATTCGTTTGATATTTTGATAAGATGTATGTTGTCTAGCCTCTAGTGGTGTTATGTGAACGTCGACTACATAACACTTCACCATTATTTGGGCCTAGAGGAAGGCATTGGGAAGTAATAAGTAGATGATGGGTTGCTAGAGTGACAGAAGCTTAAACCCTAGTTTATGCGTTGCTTCGTAAGGGGCTGATTTGGATCCATATGTTTCATGCTATGGTTAGGTTTACCTTAATACTTTTGTTGTAGTTGCGGATGCTTGCAATAGAGGTTAATCATAAGTGGGTTGCTTGTTCAAGTAAGAATAGCACCCAAGCACCGGTCCACCCACATATCAAATTATCAAAGTATCAAACGCGAATCATATGAACGTGATGAAAACTAGCTTGACGATATTCCCATGTGTCCTCGGGAGCACTTTTCCTATTATAAGAGTTTGTTCCGGCTTGTCCTTTGCTACAAAAGGATTGGGCCACCTTGCTGCACTTTATTTACTTTTGTTACTTGTTGCTCGTTACAATTTATCCTATCACAAAACTATCTATTACTACTTATTTCAACACTTGCAGAGAATACCTTGCTGAAAACCGCTTATCATTTCCTTCTGCTCCTCGTTGGGTTCGACACTCTTACTTATCGAAAGGACTATGATAGATCCCCTATATTTCTGGGTCATCAGACGTGTATGCAGGGCTTTGTCAACTTAATCAACAAATGATTCTAGCATCTGGACCGTTGGATGTTAATCCAACAGCCGTGCTCGTTCTTCAACCTCTGTTCTTGCTCCTGTCTCCCGTGGGCGGCACCACGGTTGTGCTACCGCGCACCTGAACCAGTCAAGTTTCCCACTCCTCTCCATCTGCGACTCCACTGCCCCGTCTTCCCCATCTCCGGGTCATTCCAGTCTGGGGCCTCGTCATCGTCCACCGGCCTTGGTGCGTTCGGCACCGTGTGGTCAACATGGTGAACAACCAAGAGTCATCGGAAGATGACTGTACGTGAGAGGCTGACAGTGGGGATGTACCACGCCCATGGACGCATGCATGCAACGGAACGCGCCTTGGTCAATGTGGTCAAGGAACAACTTCCATCGGAAGTGTAGTGTACGTGGAGAGGCTGACAGCTAGGTCCACGGCCGTAGCAAGGAAGTCTCTCCTTATTACACGGAAAATAATGATTCCTCCACCTAACAGCAGGGACCCACTGGACGACCACCGTATTTTGCGAAAAAATGTTTCCCACCTGACTGCTGGGACCCACCAGACGGGCCACCGTATTTCATGAAAAAACGTTCCCCCCGCTGTCAGCTCGGAACCACCGGAAGTGCCTCCTTATTACGCAGAAAAAATGAATACTCCCCCTGCTAGTTGGGACCCACCTTGATGGGAGGCTAACTTGTGGGCCTACTAAGTTGATGGGGACGGAGGGCTTTGTCAACTTAGTCAATATGAACGATTCTAGCTCCAGTGACCGTACGATGTCCATCCAACTGCCGTAGTGCTTCTTCAACCTCTGGTCTTCTTGCTCCAGCCGCCCAAACCAGCATCGGTCGTGCCGCGTGCTCCTGCCTCCCATGGCCGGCTGTGATGCCGCGGAGGCCTTACCGCCCCCTACTACTCGCACCACTGGCCAGGCCATCCGTCTACTCACCCACACCCCATGTTATTCTGCGGCAACGACAACCTCACACCGCAGCCGAACCAGTGAACCCTCATACTCCTCTACGCGTGGGCATCCACTACCGCCTCTTCCCCTGCTCCGCGTCGTCCCCTTCCTAGGCCTCGCCGTCCTCCACCGCCCTGGTGCTCTCGGCGCGGCATGGTCAACGTGGTCAAGGAACGGCTTCCATCGGACGTGGACTGTACATGGAGAGGCTGACAGGTGGGTCCACGGCTGCAGCAAGGAAGTGCCTCCTTATTACGCGGAAAATAATGATTCCTCCACCTGATAGCAGGGACCCACCGGACGGGCAGCCGTTTTTCGCGAAAAAATGTTTCCCCCTGACTGCTGGGACCTACCAGCTACATCTTCGCATGCAAGGAAGTGCATCCGGGCAAAAAAAATGATTCACCCCCCTAACTGCTGGGACCCACCAGCTACATCTTCGCACGCAAGGAAGTGCCTGA
Organism: Triticum urartu; assembly: GCF_003073215.2. NCBI lineage: Eukaryota > Viridiplantae > Streptophyta > Magnoliopsida > Poales > Poaceae > Triticum > Triticum urartu. Next base: position 521,767,081 of record NC_053024.1, read on the forward strand.
TAGTCGGGACCCACCTGGTCGAAGCGTACGTAGCGTTGTCATTCTGGTCGCGAACGTGTACGTACATACTAGTCGATGTAGAGGCGTGCACATGTCACAGTAGAGGCGCGCATGTAGCATGTACACGTACATACATCGGCCAGGGTGCAAGAAAGTAAATACGACCATGTACGTACGTACGGGCGGGGTCTCGAACACCTACTCGCGCGTATTTACGGCCAAGGCTCGTGTACATGGCTGGGTCGGAACAGAGAAACAGCGTTGTCGTCGTGTTCATGGGGAGCCAACCAGCTGGGTCGGAACGGAATGCATCGTCGTGTTCATCAGTAGGGCTTGGACGGAACAGCCGATGGAAATGAGGCCTGGCATACCACAGAACGGAGGAAACGGCCTGGTGTTCGACCGACCACGGTCGAAACGGGATCATGTTCATCGGGAGGGGTCTGGGGTACCACAAAACGGAGGAAACGGACCTCCTACGGTCGAAATGGGGGTCCTATTCATCGGGAGGGGTCTGGCGTACCGCAAAACGGAGGAAACGGACTTGTGTTGGAGCGCTATGGTCGAAACGGGGGTCTTGTTCATCAGGAGGGGTGTGGTTTACCGCAAAACGGGACTCCACGGGATACTGTTCATCTCCACCGTCGACCCCCTCCAGCCTCCACGGGCTACTGTTCATCCATCGTCGACCTCCTCCAGCCTCCACCTGCGACTGTTCATCCACGGGCTCCTGTTCATCCAGCCTCCACGGTGCGCTACTCCACCAGCTACTGTTCAACCAGCCCTCTCCACGGGCTCCTGTTCAACCACCCCTCCAGGGGCTACTGTTCATCCAGCCCTCCATCATCTAATGTTCATCTAGCCCCAACCGGCTCCATCGATCAGGGTCCTGTTCATCCAGAGGCAACACCACGGGGTCCTATTCATCCACCCCACCGGGAATTGTTCATCCAAACCCCCCCCAGCAACGCTCACTATTCATCCAGAGGCAGCATCGATCGGCTTCAGTTAGCAGTAGTAGCGAAGGAATCGCTCGATCAGGTTTAGTTAACAGCCATTGATCGATCGCTTGGGTTCAGTAACGTGTAGCCTTAAGCGCAATCGCTCGGGTTCAGTTAGAGCCCAACGCCTCGCACCCATGAGCGTGCGTGTACGAGAGAAACGCGCAAACCTCCATGCATCGCTCGGCCCCATCCACCCACCATAACCGGGAACACCCTGATATTTTCCTCGCCCTCACTTCTACCACAGTTTTTTCCGTCTTGGACGGCCCAAAGAATGTCATGCAGCTGCAGCTGCGGCCGGCCCAGGATGGAAAGCCCATTTTTCTTTCATGATTTTTGTCGTAGAAGTAGGAGCCCACCACTTCTATGATGATACCGGGTTTTGTGACAATTATCGTCATAGAAGTATCATAAGTATGACAGAAAAAATTCGTTCGGCCCAAAATGTCACGGATGTGTCTTTTTTTGTAGTGACGGGACGACTAGGAGCTGTTTATCGAATATAAAAATGCCGAGTGGGGGGCATGCGAATGGCAGGGTAGTGGCTTGCCTGGTGGATAAATGGATTCATGCACAGTACTATGGGGGCCCAATTAGATGTCATGTCTACTGGACGCCCAATTAAATGGCTTTCGATGTCATGTCAAGCGTCGGGAAAATTACAGGTGATATGAAGCTTCCGAGAGCCCTTGGATCTGAGATCGAACAGTTGCATGGTGTGATTCTAGACCTACGGATGAATATTCTGTAAATTTTTAGCAACTTAGCATGCGAACGTTCGATCTCAGATCCAAGGGTTGCCAGCAGCCCGTATCATGGTCATGCCTACCACGACCGTCGCCTCGCTTGCACGGTCGCGCCCTTGGAGATTTAACACTGTGTGTTAGGCTGTCTGATGTTGGCATGTCATACATAGTCATCACTTAGTCACTCATACTACAACAAGGTTAGCTATAAGGTTGGCTATAAGAGTATTTTTTGTGTATTTATTGCATTTGCCAAGGAGTGACCTCTTCCAATGAAATGGTGCTTAGATGAGGTGCTATGGGCATTAAATGGCTTAACAACTCAAGTCCCCAATGCATAGGTGCTTAGTTTTTTGTTGCTAAGTTTGCTTCATCTAGGTACACGCGCTTAGCACCGTTTCTTCCCGGGGTCACCAAACTAGTCTCTCTCTTCTGAATTAACTTGCCACATCAGACTTTATGCCTATATGGCAGGCTTAGCACCTGTAGGATCAAGTACAATAGTGGGCTATAAGCCCACTTTACATGGAATTTTTGCATATGTGGGGGAAAGAGGCAAGGAAAAAGTGGAGGAGTGGGCTCTCAAGCAAGAGCCAGCCTCTACATGGTGGAGCATCGGGAGAGGCACCTGTATGGAGGTGGTCAGGAATCGCGAGACTCATGCCGGTCGTAGCGCCGCAGTTAAAATTATAATGGCAAGTCAAATCACCGGGCTCCACCTGTCCAGCAGTAACTCGCTGTCAAATCACACATCCCTACGTTTGCAGCAGCCTACTCCCTCATCTTCTCGTGTCTCTGTCGAACCGACTAGGTGGAACTGCCCCACCTACCACACGGGAAAAGCCCCGCCCTCGACTTTTAAATAGTATGGTATACTAATTGTGTATCCATGGATTGCGCCATGGAGCAAAGCCTCAAGAAAACGGCGGTACACATTTATAGAGTACAGTATACAGCACGCCCGTCGCGTTCGCGTCGCACCCCAGACGGTCGGTCGGTCTGGCATGCCGCTCTCCAAATGGAACGCGCGTCATATTGCGTTTGCACACACATGTGGGACCAAAATTGAGAACCGACCATAGGCACACTCCCCGGCCCCGCAAGTCAGGTGAGTTAATAGAAGAGAGAGATGAGCGATAGTACTAGAGAAGTATTGTACATACGTTGGTGCCTAGACGATCCACGCATGACATGGAAGATCAGTTTGTCCATGCATGTGACCAGACTCCAGCAGACACACCTAGATTGGCTATCGTCTACATATCATGTAGGCTGTGTTGTATAGGGCTATAGTTCTGGTGTGAAATCTAAAAAAAGGTTTCTTGTCATCTCGCAAAATTAGGTGTCATGTGATTTGGATCACTACGAGGGTTAAATAGCGACAACTGAGTTCCTCCGAGCTTGCTTGCTAGTGTTTCTCTCTTCACACTGTCTCATCCTCTCCAGATCTAAACACGACAGCGGTGGCTGTCGGCGTCAAAACCGGCAGATCTTGGGTAGGGGGGTACCGAACAGTGCGTCTAAGGTCGATGATAACAGGAGACACGGGACACAATGTTTACCCAGGTTCGGGCCCTCTCTACGGAGGTAATACCCTTGTTCATGCTTGATTGATCTTGATGAATATGAGTATTACAAGAGTTGATCTACCATAATGGCTAAACCCTAAAAGTCTAGCCTGTCTGACTATGTTTATGAGGATATCTGTGTACGGACCTAGCCCTTCGGTTTATATAGACACCGGAGGGATCTAGGGTTACATAAGGTCGGTTACAGAGAAAGGAATCTTCATATTTGGACGCCAAGATTACCTCCCACGCCAAGGAGAGTCCCATCCGGACACGGGTAGAGTCTTTGGTCTTTGTATCTTCACAACCCATTAGTCCGGCCCATGTCTAATAGGTCGGACGCCAAAGGACCCCTTAGTCCAGGACTCCCTCAGTAGCCCCTGAACCAGGCTTCAATGACGAGGTGTCCAGCGCGCAGATTGTCTTCGGCATTGCAAGGCGGGTTCCCCTTTCTGTATACTCCAAAAAGAGTCTTCGGACGCAATGAACGTGTCCGGATCTGCAACACAAGTACCACACACAAGCACAGAGAATATAATATTGCATGAGTCTAGTCCACTGACAACTTTTTGTAATGTGACATCATGTCTGCTTGGTCATCATTTCAAACTGTTTTCCGTCTTCCGTTCGATGTTTCGAGACACGGTTTTCATTGGCACGTCTTGTCGAAGGAAAGATTGTGTCCCCTTATTGCGGGATTCTCATCAATACGGGCATCGGTAATATAACCGTGTCGTTTACACAACCCTTGGGAACAGCCGAGTTTTAAGGTGAGTGGGGAGGCGCTTGATATTCATTGCCTTTATAAGGAGATAAGGATTTCCTTTTTTCACCCACGCCTTCTCTGTTCATCTGCCCTTCCATTCTCGAGCTCCAGCGCCCAAGTCCTCATTCTTTCCGCCTCAAGGAAGCACTCAGCCATGTCCGGATCTAGAGGGCAAGGCAAGTGGATGGCCTCCTCCGTTAGGGAGAAGGACATCACCAAGCTTCGGGAGGCCAGGTATCTGGCGAAAGAAATCGACCTCCGGCTTCTAGCCAAGGGGAAAATCGTCCCCACCCCAAAGCCCAATGAGAGGGTGGTGTTCATCCCTCATTTCGTCCGCGGGTTAGGGTTTTCTCTCCATCCTTTCGTCTGCGGGATTATGTTCTATTACGGGCTAGATTTCCATGACCTAGCCCCGAACTCTTTCGTCAACATCTTGGCATTCATTGTCGTGCGCGAGGCCTTCCTTCGCATCCAACCCCACTTCGGACTGTGGCTCAAGATTATCAACGTGAAGCCGAAGGTGGTGGATGGCCAGCACGCGGAGTGTGGAGGCGCCGTGATGAGCAAGCTGGCCAATGTCACATGGCCCAAAGGTACTTTTGTGGAGATCGTTAAGGAGTGGCGGAAATCGTGGTTCTATATCACAGAGCCCCGCGACGCCACTTGGGTCGCAGCTTCCGAATTCAAGTCCGGACCTCCAGTGCGGCTCACCTCCTGGATGGAGAAGGGCCCAAATTGGTCTTCGTCAGACGAGCTAATAGTGCTGCAAATGCACATTCAAAGCATGGTGGATAAAAACATCAAGCTCGTCGACATAATCCAGGCGATGCTGGTTCGCCGGATTCTCCCATGCCAAAGCCGAAGCTGCCCCTTATGGGAATTTGACCCAAAGAAGCACCAAACCTTGGAAAGGCTCTTCGGAACCACTCACGAAGATGCCTGGAAGTTGCTCTTTAAGGGAAACGAGATGCTGCCAGCCATAGACTCGGACCACGGGCACGACATTACCCATTCTGCCAATGAGGTAAGCCTTTCACATCTCCAGACGCATCCTCTACTTGCTTGTTTGAAGGAGGATATCTAAACTTTATTATTTTAGGTATGGACAGAGAGAGCGGAGCGGATTCATTGTTTGGCTCCGCGGCCCGAGGAACTGGTCATCCCACTCCTGGCGAATTTGCTGGTGCCGGCGCCCTATAAAGCGCCGGAGAAGAAGGCCAAGGGGGTCCGGTGTGGTCCCCGCCCCAAGGGAGCTTCGGACGTGTCGTCCGAAGACAAGACCCTCTCCTCCTCCACCGAAGACGATGACGAGGAGGAGGAAGAAAGCACCTCTCCCCCTGATGGGGGAGGAAGAAGAGGGCGGCCTCCACAAACCTGGAGGCGGAGGCGCCCAAGTGGGGGAAGGGCCCCTCTGCGGATAACTCCGCATGGGACGTCGACAGCAGCCCGGAGCGACGCCCCCGAAACAAACTTTTGGCCACGTCGTAAGTACTAAAAAACCCGCATACGTACATGCATCCGGCCTCTCTTGCCTCATAATATAATATGTTAATTTATGTTATTGCAGTCCGGCCCACGACAGCTCCCAGCGATCCTCATCAAGAGGTTCATTGGATTCGAAGGCGATGGCCAGCGAGTCACCGCCGGCCGCTCACTCTCCCATGGCCAAGGGCGACGACAAGGTGTTGTCCCAACGGACCTTCCCAGGCCAGGGAGAGGTTCTAGAGGCCACCAGGGTGACGCCTGAGGGAGGAATGTCGGCTGCCGGACACATGGGGGAGTAGACCCCCATGGCGACTTGGGACGGGGGCCTTGCTCAATTCTGCCCCCAACCGAATACAAGCTCGGAGACCTATACAGCTCCGGAATCCGGCGAGCAACCTCCTTCGAAAGAAGGGGGTGTGCCTATTCCGCCGGTGACCTCTGTCCAACCAGAGGCACCAGATAATCTGCTAGAAGCGCTACGAGGCGCTTCCATTGTGCATGAGCACCGTATCCTTATGGGTACAGTGATTGAGAGGGTTTAGTACGTCAAAAGCGGACTGACCGAAGCCTGCGGCAGCCTGCTGACAGGCTTTGAGGTAAGCGACGCAAAAGAAAAAGTCCTAACATAGACAGTAGCCCCTGAGACACTGTTCGGTGTTCGGAAAGAAGAGCTGGACAGAGGATCAATTTATTTTCGCAAGGAACTAACTAAATGTGTCTTATATGAACAAGCAGGCATCGTTGCTGGCCGCGACTTCACACACTGCCGAAGTCTCCGGACTAAAGCAGAGACTGGAGCGGGCCGAAGAGGAGCTCGGCCAAGCAAGGAAGCAGCTAGAAGACAAACAAGGTATGTAATGACTTGCTGTATATTTGGAAAGAATAAATAATGCATATTGACTGTAGTGCCATGATATGCGTACGAGCGGCGACTGAGGTCGAGGTCCTTAAACAGGCCCTAGTCGAGGCCGAGGAGAGAGCTGTCAAGGAAAAACCGCCCATGAGAAGCACGAGGCCAGGCTTGATGAGGTCCAGCAAGAGCTCCAGGATGCAGTGAAGAAATGCGAATCCTTGGAGCGCGACGTTTCGGCTTGAGAGACCGGACTCGCTAAGGCTCGCCAAAGCGCGGAAGAGGCCCGGGTTGAGGCCTAGGGTGCCCTCTGGGAGATCTAGGAGGCCAAGAAAATCGTGGCGGGTAAGGCGTTTAGTATGCAAAGCAAGTATGTGAAGAAGAAGTATCTCTTACTAACCCGGATTTGGAGTTCTCCAGGGGCGTTTGCAGATCTGCCGAGCAGTGTGTCGGACACTGCGGAGTTCTTCCGAGCCGAAGAAGGGAGCTCAACAGAGAAGTTGTTCTGGTCGCAATATCTTGCGCCAAAACATCCAGTGCCCTTTAGCGACCAGCTAAAACAGCTGGTCGAGCTGCATAGGGTAGCCGAACTGGCCACGAAGGATTTGATAATCCGGCTGTGGCCTGCCGAAGCTATGCCCGGCAGCTACTTCGGGCTCGTGAAGTGGCTGGTAAATGTCTGCCCTCGGCTGGACGTCGTCAAGCGGTCAGTCTGCATCGAGGGCGCCCGCATGGTCTTCGCCCGCGTCAAGGCGTGGTGGGCGAATTTGGACGCCATCAAGCTTACGACCGGGAGACCGCCAGAGGGGAAGGAGCACCGCATGCTCGAGCGGTATTTTGAAGACGTCCTGGAGGGGTCTCGTATTGTGGCAACGCAATGTGCGCAAGACATTATTTTCGAATGAATGCATTCATGTTGTCTCTGCCTTGTATGATGAAACAAAGTCGTTATGTAATATAATGTTTGTTATTTAAAAAAATTCCCCTCCCGTGCGGCCGTGTTGTGTGAAATTTGAGAGTTGGCTAGTCATCGGCTTCTGCCCCCACGTAGGTAGTACAGGGGTGTTCGGGATGTAATCTAAACACTCTTGATCCAAAGGTTTGTTCCTTGAAGGAGGTGTTCAGCACGATGAACGAGGCAATCAGACTATGCGGCTTTAGCACCCTCACTTAGCCATAGGAGTTTGACAATAAAAATATAGGCGCAGCCCCTAGTATCCGAACTAGGATGCTGTAAACACCTGATCAGGTAAGTACCGATCCCTCGCGTAACCATGACAGCCAGTTTTTGGCTTTCTCTACTGAGGTGCTCATCTGGGTAAACCAAGGCACAATCGCAGTAGTTCTCCCTTTACTACCCTAGCTGATATAGCGGAACATAAGGTAGCAAGCACAGGAGCCGGGCAACCCAACTATTGACCAAAGACATGATTCGCAGCCAATGCATATAGTGCTAAATTCGGGGTGCCGAACTATACTATAAAAATTGTTCAGACTTTGTTGCCATGTTGTGGGGCACTATGAAGCCCCTGGCAAATTGAAACGTACCAAAGTGTACGGGTGCTATTTGGTGAAGTTATCAGAAAAGAAAAATAAGAAAGGGTAGTAAGCTAGAGCCATAGAATTTGGTCCGCAAACTGTTTCCATGATAATTTCATTAGTGCGTCAAAGCGCATTTATACAAGTAGTGCAATAAGCAGAAGGCTATTTAATATGCCTTAACCAAGGGAGAGCTGGGTGTGGGTCCTGAAAACAGGTAAAGGGATTGTTAAAGAAACCACCTAAAATTTCCCCAGTACGTACATGCTTCTTTTCGTCTTGGTGTATTTATCCTTCGAAAAGAACTGATGGTCAAGCCGTCACAGAAGGCCTGTGAAAAAGAAACCTGGAAAAGGAGGAAAAGGGAAACAATGAAAGTATGTGTGTCCGGGGGCGGTCGAGCCGTATTGTGGATCGCAAGCTAGTTATGCCTCCATCCATGCCCATGGTATTTTGAGTGCGTAGTTATGTACGTGCGGTACAATTGCCGCCACTTGGTCGGGACTGGGACGGAGGCCGAATTGCTAGTCGAGATCATGATGAGCCGAGCTGTCCTGCTGCAGAATAGTCCAGACTCTCTTGACGGTGTCCGGGAGCTTGGTTGCCGAATTAAGGTTCTGATTGGAAAGGCCGCTCTGTATTTCTGCTGCTAAGGCAGCGGTGTGCTCCTCGGTGCGGAGGAAGCATTCCCTGTTTCCATTAACTGTTATGACGCCGCGTGGTCCGGGCATCTTGAGTTTGAGATAAGCGTAGTGTGGCACCACGTTGAATCGAGCAAATGCGGTTCATCCAAGAAGTGCGTGATAGCCGTTGCGAAAGGGGACAATATCGAAGATTAACTCCTCGCTTCGGAAGTTGTCCGGAGATCCGAAGACAACCTCTAGTGTGATTGAGCCCGTACAGCGGGCCTCTACACCTGGTATGACTCCTTTAAAGGTAGTCTTTGTGGTCTTGATCCGTGATGGATTAATGCCCATTTTGCGCACTGTATCCTGATAGAGCAAGTTGAGGCTGCTGCCACCGTCCATCAAGACTCGCGTCAGGTGGAACCCATCAATTATTGGGTCTAGGACCAGTGCGGCTGAACCGCCGTGACGGATACTGGTTGGATGATCCCGACGATCGAATGTGATCGGGCATGACGACCATGGATTAAATTTTGGGGCGACTGGCTCTATCGCGTAGACGTCCCTGACCGTGCGCTTGCGCTCCCTCTTGGGGATGTGGTTAGTGTATATCATGTTCACCGTTTTGACCTGAGGGGGAAACTTCTTCTGTCCTGCTGTGTTAGGTGGCCGGGGCTCCTCGTCGTCGTCCTTGCTTTGTGATCCCTTCTCCTTGCTTCTGGCATTTAACTTGCTGGCCTGTTTGAAAACCCAACAATCTCTATTGGTATGATTGGGTGGTTTGTCCGAGGTGCCATGGATCTGGCACGGACGATCGAGTATTCGGTCAAAGCTGGATGAGCCCGAACTATTCTTTTTGAACAGTTTGTTCCGCTAACCGGACTTAGAGCCACTGAATCCGGCATTGACCGACGTATCATGGGTGTTGTCATTGTTGTTTCGACGCTTATGTCTGTTGCATTGGAACTTACCGTTGCTATTTCTGGCTTCAGAGGTGCCGGCGTTGCTTGCGTTGTTTTTGTTACGGGCCAGCCAACTATCTTCACCTGCACAAAAGCGGGTCATGAGTGCCGTGAGAGCTGCCATGGACTTTGGCTTTTCTTGGCTGAGGTGGCGGGCGAGCCATTCATCGTGGATGTTATGTTTAAAGGCCGCTAGGGCTTTGGCATCCGAACAGTCAACGATCTGGTTCTTTGTAGTTAGGAACCTAGTCCAGAATTTCCTGGCTGACTCTCCGGGTTGTTGAACTATATGGCTTAAGTCATCGGCGTATGGTGGCCGGACATATGTACCTTGGAAGTTGTCGTGGAAGGCGTCTTCCAAATCCTCCCAGCTGCCAATAGAGTTTTTGGGTAGACTGTTTAACTAGTGCCGAGCTGGCCCTTTGAGTTTTCACGGGAGGTATTTGAAGGCGTGGAGGTCATCTCCGCAGGCCATATGGATATGGAGAAGAAAATCCTCAATCCACACCGTGGGATCAATTGTTCCATCGTATGATTCATTATTCACGGGTTTAAACCCTTCTGGGAATTCATGCTCCATTACTTCGTCAGTGAAGCAAAGAGGGTGTGTGGCGCCTCTATATCGGGCCACATCGCGATGTAGCTCTGATGGGGTCTGTCTGCGGTTTTCGGCCCGCGCATGACTAGGCTCGTCATGCTCGGCTTGATAGCCCCTGTGATTCGTAGATCGATCTGGCCGGGCATGTTTTATTCTTCAGGCCCTGCAGGAGATCATATGTGTATCCCTGAACAGTTTTGTCTCTGCCTTTATGGCGAAGTAAGGCGGATTGGTGTTCGGCTTATGTTGCCACTTTGTCCCGACCACGTGGTGGTCGGTCAGTCGCATTGTGTACTGACGGCCAGGGCTTCAACGCCTCGTCATCGAATTGAGATAGAAATTTGCGCTTGAGGTCGTGCTCCTCGGCTGCCAGGACACCACTCCATCTATCGATGAGCAGATCTTGATCAGCTTGAAGCTGATGTTGTTTCTTTATCGTGCTTGGATTAGCTAGTGCTTGAAGCGCTCCTGTTTGAGATGTTCCTCAGGCATGATAAAATCCTCGGTGCCGAGGCTTGCCTCGTCCTCGGAGAGCGGAAGATAATTACTATCCTCCGAGTCTTCGTGTGTGGCCTGTTTACCAGGGATAACATGCCCATCTTCCCGTTCATCCTGTTCGGAAGTTGGCAGAATGGGGTCTTCATTGTCTTTGGCACCGTCCGGAGTGTTGTCTTCTCCTGTGACGGTGTTGTTGTCTTTGCTGCGGCGCGACTTAGTGTGGCACCCCGGCTCAAAGAAAACCGGAACGCCCCATATTCCAGCCCAGAGATCGAGGAGAAGTCTTCTAGAATACGTCACTTCTTAGCATAGAAAAAACCAGCTTACTATTATTACACGAATATGAATACAAGGTCTCTGATATTACAATGAATAACATTGGCACGAACACACTACGCCATCCTCAGTTTCTCTATGCAAGCAGCAGAACAACTTGAAGCAGCGGAAAAACTTCTAGCAGCGGAACAACGACGATGGTGGTGAACTCCAATCCGCAGGGACTCTGGCTGGAACACTTATCCTAGCTCGCGAACACAGGAACAACACCAAACAAGCAAGCAATCCAAGCATGACCTGCAAGCTGGCATGACATGCCAGGTCAGTACATTGAATGTACTTGCAAGCTCACAATAACCAGAAGCATTCAAGACAAACAATAGCATGGCAATTACAAGTTAATCAGGGATTAACATGAGATCATCAGAATAACATGAAATGAACAATATGGACATGATACAGGTAGAACAACATGAGCATGGCATGAACATATGAATCTGACGATACTAGCATGCAACATGACGACACTATATGCACTATTTATTCTGCTCGGGTTACCTCGTAACCATCACATGCATCACTTACCATCCTCGGACATCATACGATCATCTCTGGATCAAATCAAGCTTGGTATAAACAATACCGTAGTAATCATTAAACGACTGCAAGGAGCTTGATCTTTACCCAGGATTCTCGCACTTTATCAAAAATATCCAACAACTCGGTATCCTCGATACCACGGTGATCATTCCGGCGATTACAACCATGACCAACACTTGGTCGCAAACGGTGATCTTTCCGGTGATCACAACCAGCTTATTTCATCATCGAACCGGGGTTGTCATTAATCAAGTTATTATTAATACTGTTAACTCACGGTGTGACCGACAAGAACTGGGCCCTTATCCATGGGCGCGGCTGTCGATAGATTTAATATACATACTCTACAGAGGTAGCACACTGTACCCACACCACAAAACCCTGGCCTCGCACTCCCATTCGGGTGGACCAAAGCGTTCTGACCAAACCGTCCTACTGCCATGACGCTTCCCAGCCACTCCGACCAACTCCCCTTTGGGATAAGTCCTTGGTGGCCTCGTGCCTACTAAAGGCACCAACAGCCACCGTCGTGGCAAAAACGGTCCCAAACGGGGACATGAGCTCAAAACCAAACACGGGCACACAAGGCTTATGCCGTCCTACCTGATCAGGTTAGCGCCCGCGCATAACCTTCCCTCGTGGGAGGCACCGGTGAGAGGCATGACAATAGACCAAGTTAGGACCCCCCCATAGGGTAAGCGTGGTTGCACTGGTCAGATCGATTTGGTGGCACCATGACTCAGCCAATAGTTGCTCAAGTTCAATTTAATCCGGTTAAACTTGAATGCAATATACTGAGTCATGATAATCATTTACAAAGCATGAGCATGATGTCAACATAATCACGGGATGTAACATACCTATCCACCATGTCAACTATGAATAATCTCCAATGGAACATGGCATAATGACGAGCATACATATTACAAGTGCAACACTACTCACAGTATAACATGACCACTAGCATCAACCATAAATATCATGCATGAACATAACAACAATGCAAGCATTTAACCAACGGAATGCAATGAAACATATATAACAATGGTACTTGGGATAGACGGCAGTTATGCACCGAAGACCATCACCAACATCACCAGGTACTACTAGCAAGCATTAGTATATGAAAGGAATACTAGCAACTAGCTGGGCATGATAACCAGGTGCATAACAACATAGCAAGAAAGTAAGCACTAACCCAGAGGCATTACCGAAACAACGATAACCATATTTTAAACAAGCAAACATTTATTAAATATTCAAGTTGAAAACCATGGCTACTGCATGACTATCATGCAAGTGGGTATGGTGACTTCCCTGGGGATGAAGAAGGCACAGGGGAGAAGTGCGGTGAAGCCACGGAAAGATTTGCCGGAAACAGTTCTCTCTCGGACTGGCCGTTTACGTGCAATGGCAAAAGGTCATTTTCACAGTGTCAAACCATAGTGAAAATGAAACCAACGGAACGGGCTCAACGATACGAAGAAGTGGGCCTTGGAATCACCTCATTTGGAGTTGTGATTAAAAAGATATGAAGGGTTGAAGTTTAGGGACTTTTCTGCAAAAATATCATCACAAACAAGTCCCTCAGTGGATAAGACAGAAGCGGTTTTCAGAAAATACGCTTTATAAATAAGAAAACATACTTAGTGCGGAAGTAGAAGCAGAATACGCTTTCAGAAAAGGAAGACGTACTTCAGCACGAACCAGAGGGGAAATACGCTTTCTGAAAATGAAAATGTATTCGCGGGTTTACGCCTCCACTTATCTGACATGGACGGCGGGGTCAACGCGTGTGTGGCTGACCAAAGGGGTCCGCGGGCGGTGCGGCCCGCCTGGCCTGGAGCGTTGTCTTCAACCTCGCTCTTGCCCGCGAGGCAGAGGCAGGGCGGGGCTCCGGCGATGAGCTCCAGTGCCATAGGCCACCTCCGTCGGTGCGCCGGCCACCGGGATGGTCAGGGAGACGAGGCTCATCCATCCAGTGGCAACACGCACGCCGGAGAGGTGTGGAACGAGGACGCGCCACGGATGCAAAGAACCACGATGGCGGACCACGTCGGTGGCGCGCGGCCACGCTGGCTCCGAGGAGAAACGGAGAAGATGGGGAGGTTCAGTATGATCTGGAGGATCTACTTGTGGTGGAAAGGGGAGGGGAGGAGTGCCGCCTGGTGAAGCTATGTACCTAGGGTAGGGTCATGGATCTGTCCAACATACCCTCCCCAAGGACATCTCTACAAAGAATCAGAAGCAGTCGAAGAGAAACCATCATCCACTCGACCATGAAGATGTGCTCACTCGACCACCTTGAAGACACTCGACCACCAGAAGATGAGAAACCCTCCACTCCGCAACGGTCGGGGTTTAAACCATAGCTTTATGGGCATTTATAGCACTTTACTTCGGACTTTACCAGTAACGCTCCTCCTTTATGAACATTGAACCCTGTGTAACGGAGGGGAGCTGGGGTCCTGGCGCACTCTATATAAGCCACACCCCTCCTCTGGGACAAGGGTCGCACTTTCTGTAATTCGCATTCATATATTCAGTTGACCTCCTCCGGGCTCCGAGACGTATGTCTGTTACTTCCTCCGAGAAGGGACTGAACTCGTAAAACTCGTGTGTACAACTCCTCCATAGCTAGGATCTTGCCTCTACATTCGTACCCCCCTATTCTACTGTCAGTCTTAGAACCACGACAGTTGGCTCCCACCGTGGGGCAGGTGTCTTAGCGACTTGTTGGAGAAGTTGCAATTTTTCTGATCCCCTCCATCATGGTTCCAGGTGGAGGCTTGGCTGAGGGCCGCGAGATCCGTCTCGGCGCGCTCGTGTTTGTCGCCGACGACTCCGCTTGGCTTCAGGAGGCTCCACTCGACGTCGACGCGCTCCCCGCCCGCGGGACGATGCACTTTCGTGCATGCATCCGCGGCGTCCTCCTACGGCAGCTGTCGACCCAGTATCAGTCGACTCCAGCAGCTTTCCCCCTCCCTGCGGCCCGCCGGAGCAAATGCTCTGGTCGGTCGAGGCTTCAGCCGTGGGTGAGGCATGCGGTGGCCCGCCAGTCGGCCACCCCTCAAGTCACGGCGATCAAGCCCGACGAAACTCTCTATGGCCTATTCGATCTGTCGACTGGCTCCATAGAGACCGCATCCGAGTGCGACAGCAGCGACATGGCGGCGGAAGTTCTGATGGTCAACAGACCACGCAGCCCTCCTGGCTTCAACCATGAAGATGGAGGTGACGGGAACGGCGATCCGTCGCGCGTTCACGAAGAGTACCGCCCCGAACCCCTCTCTTCGCAGCAGAGGGAGGAACTTCGCCGCCGGAACATGGATGCACTGCATACTCCTATAGTTGGAGAAACCCCTGAGGCCCGGGCCTTGGAGCTAGCACGCTTGGCCAATTTGGCTGAGCGCACTCGACTGGAGAAGCTCCAGCGCGCACTCGACGATCGCGCTCGGCAGCGCGCTCCCGAATCCCGTCGACGCCAACTTTTTCCTCCTCCGACTCAGGTATACCGAACCCCGATCCAGAATCTAGCAGCCGCTGCCCGGATAGCGGAGTCGATCCAACCCTCCCAGTCAGAAGCTGGCCGAGGTCTGGTGCAGATCAGGGCCTTGCTCTGGGCGGCGGGAGAACATAATACGGTTGTATCCTAGTCGCGGGATAGGATCCATAGCAGGTCCGTGGTTGCGGACACAGTTCAGTCGGCCCATAGCCCAAGATCACCCCCGAGGCATGAGGGACATGGAGATCGACGAGATCAGTACAGGAACCGTGAGCAGTATGATCACCGAGTCGATCGTGACGATCGTCGTCGAGTGCCCACTCCTCCCCCAAGGAGTGGGTCGTACGTGCCTCGGCAACATGAAGACAGACGCCCTCCAGTCGACCCCAGGGAGCCAGGCTTTGATGCGAGATCCATTCTCGTTCAAGGTTTGGTCGACAGAAACAGAGCTCACCAAGAAGGCCATGACAGGGGTCCGCAAACCAGCAACAAAGCGCATGTCTCAGGTCCAGAGTGCTTTAGCAGAGCTATCAGAGCTGCAGTGATTCCCCCCAACTTCAGGTTGGCGACTGGAGTCAGTAAGTTCACTGGTGAGTCCAAGCCTGACACTTGGCTTGCAGACTACCGAGTGGCTGTCCAGATTGGTGGCGGCAATGATGAAGTGGCCATGAAACACCTTCCTCTGATGTTGGAGGGCTCGGCTAGAGCATGGCTGAATCAGTTGACACCTGGCAGTATTTATACTTGGGAAGATCTTGCCCGAGTCTTTGTCAGAACATTCGAGGGCACTTGCAAAAGGCCAGCAGGTTTGACAGAATTACAGTGTTGTGTTCAGAAACCAAATGAAACTTTGAGGGATTATATCCAGAGATGGATCACCCTACACCACACAGTAGAGGATGTGTCAGATCATCATGCAATTTGTGCCTTTAAGGAAGGTGTCAGGTATTGGGAGTTGAATATGAAATTCGGCCGGACAGGAAATATGACTCTGGCTCAGATGATGGAAATTGCCACCAAATATGCCAATGGTGAAGAAGAAGAACGACTCCGGAGTGGCAAGCACAAAGCAGTCACCCACGAAGCCGAAGGAGGAAACTCCACTCGGAAACAAAAGCGCGAGGCTAAGCCAGCCGCTCCTGGTGAAGCCTTGGTTGTGGTTCAAGGAAAGTTCAAGGGGAAGCCCAAGGGGCCGTGGAACCCCAAGAAAGTAAAGGATCAAGATGAAAATGACGTGTTGGATTTTCCGTGTCACATCCACACCAAAAAAATATGAAGAGGGTAATTTCATTTACCCGAAGCACACCACTCGGCAGTGTAGGCTCTTAATCCAGCAATTCCGAGAGAAACAACCCAAGGAAAAGGAGAAGGAAGCAGACAAGGCTGAAGATGAGGAAGAGGATGATGATGGTTATCCCCATGTGAATTCCACTCTGATGATTTTTGCTGACGTTGAGAGCAAAAGTCGATTGAAGGTCATCAACAGAGAAGTGAACATGGTCGCTCCGGTGACACCCAGTTACCTGAAGTGGTCACAGACCGCCATTACATTCGACCAGTCTGATCATCCAGCACACATAGCCACCCCCGGGAGGCAAGCGCTGGTGGTCGACCCGGTAGTCGAAGGCACTCGACTGATAAAGGTCCTGATGGACGGTGGCAGTGGCCTAAACATATTGTATGCAGAGACGTTGAAGGGAATGGGCATTCCGATGTCCAGACTCAGTGAAAGCAATATGTGTTTCCATGGGGTCATTCCAGGCAAGAAGGCTGCATCCCTCGGTTAGATTGCGCTCGACGTGGTTTTCGGTGATTCCAAAATTACCGCAAAGAAAAGTTGACATTTGAAGTTGTGGATTTCCAGAGTGCTTATCATGCAATTCTGGGCAGGCCAGCTTATGCACGATTTATGGCTCGACCATGTTACGTGTACCTAAAATTGAAAATGCCTGGTCCAAAAGGAGTGATCACTATCTCTGGTAATCGGAAGAAGGCAGAAGAGTGCTTCCAGAAGGGCTCAAAGATCGCCGATGCTCAGATGGCCGTGGTAGAATTGCAAGAATACCAAAAAAATGCAGATCCGAGTGATTTGTTGCGAGCCAAGAAGCCAGCCACAGATTCAACATTCCAGTCGTCCGGTGAAACGAAGTCGATTAACATTCACCCGACAGATCCCAATGCTGCTCCGACTCACATTTCAACCACACTCGACTCCAAATAGGAAGAAGCGCTCATCAAGTTCCTCCGTGAGAACTGGGACATCTTTGCATGGAAGCCTTTTGACATGCCGGGTGTTCCCAGGGGACTGGCTGAGCATCGTTTGCGAGTCGACCCAAGAGTGAAACCAGTGAAAGAGCATCTTCGACGGTCCGCCGTATAGAAGAGAAAGGCAATTGGTGAAGAGATGGCTTGGCTTTTGGCAGCTGAGTTTATCCGAGAGATTTACCACTCCGAGTTGTTAGCCAACGTTGTCATGGTCCCAAACAAGGATGACTCGCTTCGCATGTGCATTGATTTCAAGCATATCAATCGGGCCTGCCCAAAAGATCACTTTCCTCTCCCTCCCATCGACCAGATAGTTGACTCGACTGCAGGGTGCGAGCGTTTGTCCTTTTTGGATGCCTACTCCGGGTACCACCAGATTCGTCTGTACGGACCCGACAAGATAAAGACAGCTTTTATCACCCCGTCTGGGTGCTTCTATTATGTCACAATGCCATTCGGTTTGAAGAACGCTGGAGCCACATTCATGCGGATGATTCAAAAGTGCCTGCTCACTCAGATCAGTCGGAATGTGGAAGCATACATGGATGACATTGTGGTCAAGTCACGTAAAGGTTCCGACCTACTGACTGAACTTGCTGAAACCTTTGCCAACCTCAGAAGGTATGATATCAAGCTCAATCCATCGAAGTGCACGTTTGGAGTTCCGGGCGGAAAATTACTCGGTTTCCTTGTTTTCGAACAAGGAATCGATGCTAACCCAGAGAAAGTGGGCGCAATACTCCGAATGAAATGCCCTGTGTGTGTGCATGATGTCCAGAAGCTTACTGGTTGCTTGGCCGCCCTAATTCGATTCATTTCTCGCCTCGGTGAAAAGGCACTGCCTCTTTACCGACTGATGAAGAAATCAGATAAGTTCGAGTGGACCCCAGACGCTGATGCAGCATTTGCAGAGCTAAAAGCCCTGCTTTCCACCCAGCCGGTGCTTGCTGCTCCAATCAGCAAAGAGCCTCTACTGCTTTATATAGCAGCCACTGGACAAGTCGTTAGTACAGTACTTACGGTCGAGCGGGAAGAAGGAAAAGCTTATAAAGTTCAACGCCCAGTTTATTATATTTCTGAAGTCCTGACTCCATCAAAGCAGAGATATCCGCACTATCAGAAGCTTGTCTATGGGATTTACATGACCACGAAGAAGGTTGCACACTATTTCTCTGATCACTCTGTTATAGTCGTCAGCGACGCTCCATTGTCAGAGATTCTGCACAACAAAGATGCAACTGGTCGAGTGGCAAAATGGGCGATTGAACTCCTTCCCTTGGATATCAAGTTTGAGGCAAAGAAAGCTATCAAGTCCCAAGCAATAGCAAATTTCCTCACCGAGTGGATCGAACAACAACTACCGACTCAAGTTCACTTGGAGCACTGGACCATTTTCTTTGACGGATCCAAAATGCTGAATGGTTCTGGTGCTGGGGTAGTACTGGTATCCCCCGAGGAGACAGGCTCAGATATGTCCTCCAGATTCACTTTGATTCCTCCAACAATGAAGCAGAATATGAAGCACTCCTGTATGGGTTGCGCATGGCCATCTCACTTGGCGACCGTCACCTCATGGTCTATGGCGACTCAGATTTGGTAGTCAATCAAGTGATGAAGGAGTGGGACGTCAGAAGCCCAGCCATGACTGGTTACTGCAACGCGGTGAGGAAGCTGGAAAAGAAGTTTGAGGGGTTAGAGCTCCACCACATACACCGACTGAAAAATCAAGCAACCGATGACTTGGCAAAGATAGATTCCGAGAGAGAAGCCATTCCCAGCAATTTGTTTTTGGAGCATATTCACACACCGACAGTTTAGGAAGATCCTTTTACTGAAGAGCCCCCGCAGCCTAAGAGTGCCACAGACCCGACTGAAGTCGAGGTCCCAGCCGTGGTCGACATGATCATGGAGGTTCTGGCCATTACTCCCGACTGGACAGTGCCCTACATTGCGTACATCCTCAGGAAAGAACTCCCAGAGGATGAGGTAGAGGCTCGACAGATCGTCCGTGGATCCAAGGCCTTTACTGTGATAAGAGGACAACTGTTCAGGGAAAGCGTGACTGGAGTCGGTCAGAAATGCATAACACCAGAAGAAGGTCAAATGATCCTCAATGACATCCACTCGGGGACCTGTGGTCACCATGGGTCCTCGCGGGCCATCGTGGCTAAAGCATACCGAGCTGGATTCTATTGGCCACGAGCAAATGAAATGGCGAAATATATAGTCGACAGATGTGAAGGCTGCCAGTTTTACTCCGACATGTCTCACAAGCCAGCGTCAGCCCTGAAGACCATCCCCCTCATCTGGCCCTTTGCTGTTTGGGGACTGGATATGGTTGGACCACTGAGAACTGGCAAGAGCGGCTTCACTCATGTGCTCGTTGCAGTCGACAAGTTTACCAAATGGATCGAAGCTAAACCTATGAAGAACCTTGATGCCAACAACGCTGTCAGGTTTACCAGAGAATTGACATTCAGATATGGAGTTCCACACAGTATCATCATAGACAAAGGGTCAAACTTTGATTCCGATGAGTTCAGAGCTTTCTGTGCTTCTCAAGGCACTCAAGTCGACTATGCTTCAGTCGCTCACCCGTAGTCGAACGAACAAGAAGAAAGAGCCAATGGCCTAATTCTCAAAGGACTGAAACCCCGACTGATGCGCGATCTCAAACACGCAGCAGGCGCTTGGGTTGATGAACATACTTCAGTTCTGTCGGGTTTAAGGACAACTCCTAATCGGTCGACCGGACGAACTCCTTTCTTCTTAGTCTATGGAGCCGAAGCTGTTCTGCCAAGTGACCTTCTCCACAACGCACCCTGAGTCGAGCTCTTCTCTGAAGAGGAAGCAGAACAGGCCCGGTAAGATTCAGTCGATCTCTTAGAGGAGGAAAGAGAGATGGCCTTGATCCGGTTGACCATTTATCAGCAAGACTTGCGTCGATTCCACGCCAGAAATGTGAGGGGTCGAGCCTTTCAGGAAGGAGACCTGGTTCTTCGAGTAGATCAATAGAAACCACACAAGCTCGCCCCGAGTTGGGAAGGCCCCTTCATCATCACCAAAGTTCTCCACAACGGAGCATACCATCTTTACAGTATTGAGCATGAGAAAGACGAGCCACGGGCTTGGAACGCGGAGCTGCTCCACCCCTTTTATACTTAAGCACTCATTCGAATAAAATGTAATAAGAAACACCTTTGTAATTTGTTTATCAAAGACAAGAGCTTACGGTCCTGTCATATGATTGTTGTTGTTCTTATTTACTTCTGAAATCCCCCAGTGGGTGGGCTTAGTCGCAAATCCGTTTTGCCTAAGTTTGAAAGAATCCTACCGAGTGGAGAGCAATCCTCCCACTCGGGGGCTTAGCTGCAGTCCGGTATTCGCCTAAGTTCTCTCACTCGGAGGCTTAGCTGCAGTGCAGTACTCGCCTAAGTTTGAAAAAATCCTACTGAGTGGAGAGCAATCCTCCCACTCGGGGGCTTAGCTGCAGTTTGGTACTTGCCTAAGTTCTCTCACTCGGAGGCTTAGCTGCAGTCCAATACTCGCCTAAGTTTGAAAAAATCCTACCGAGTGGAGAGCAATCCTCCCACTCGGGGGCTTAGCTGCAGTCTAGTACTCGCCTAAGTTCTCTCACTCGGAGGCTTAGCTACAGTCCAATACTCGCCTAGGTTTGAAAAAATCCTACCGAGTGGAGAGCAATCCTCCCACTCGGGGGCTTAGCTGTAGTCTAGTACTCGCCTAAGTTCTCTCATTCGGAGGCTTAGCTGCAGTCCAATACTCGCCTAAGTTTGAAAAAATCCTACCGAGTGGAGAGCAATCCTCCCACTCGGAGGCTTAGCTGCAGTCTAGTACTCTCCTAAGTTCTCTCACTCGGAGGCTTAGCTGCAGTCCAATACTCGCCTAAGTTTGAAAAAATCCTACCGAGTGGAGAGCAATCCTCCCACTCGGGGGCTTAGCTGCAGTCTAGTACTCGCCTAAGTTCTCTCACTCGGAGGCTTAGCTGCAGTCCAGTACTCGCCTAAGTTCGAAAAAATCCTACCGAGTGGAGAGCAATCCTCCCATTCGAGGGCTTAGCTGCAGTCTAGTACTCGCCTAAGTTCTCTCACTCGGAGGCTTAGCTGCAGTCCAATACTCGCCTAAGTTTGAAAAAATCCTACCGAGTAGAGAGCAATCCTCCCACTCGAGGGCTTAGCTGCAGTCTAGTACTCGCCTAAGTTCTCTCACTCGGAGGCTTAGCTGCAGTCCAGTACTCGCCTAAGTTCGAAAAAATCCTACCGACTGGAGAGCAATCCTCCCGCTTGGAGGCTTAGCTGCAGTCCAGTACTTGCCTAAGTTCTCTCACTCGGGGACTTAGTTGCAGTCCAGTACTCGCCTAAGTTCGAAACATATCCCTATTCGCAAGGACGATGAGGTGCAGGTCGAGTGCAACCTTCTCCTTCAGAGCTACGGCACAAGTACAACGTACGCTCCATCCCTATCCGCAAGGACGACGAGGTGCAAGTCGGCTGCAACCTTGTCCTTCGGAGCTACAACACAAGTACAACGTACGCTCCATCCCTATCCGCAAGGACGACGAGGTACAGGTCGCCTGCAACCTTTTCCTTCGGAGCTACGACACAAGTACAACGTACGCTCCATCCCTATCCGCAAGGACGACGAGGTGCAGGTCGACTGCAACCTTCTCCTTCGGAGCTACGGCACAAGTACAACATACGCTCCATCCCTATCCGCAAGGACGACGAGGTGCAGGTCGACTGCAAACTTCTCCTTCGGAGTTACGGCACAAGTACAACGTGCGCTCCATCCCTATCTGCAAGGATGACGAAGCGCAGGTCGACTGGAGCCACCACTTCAGAGCTGCATCTCCAGCGCAAAGACTATTCCGAGCAGGGAACAAAGTCCATTCGAAGGCAAAACGCAAGCACATTCGGAGATAAACCAAACTTGGATAAATCCTAAAGTTCCAAGCAGCAAATCAAAAGTATTCGGGCATCAAGCCCGAAGGAGTTCAACGGTTACAGCAATCACTCGGCATTCCGAGGCAAATTTAAAGCAGATTCAAGTCTCATAAGTTTGTTCACTCAGCAGGAGGAGGGCTAGCAGGCTCCACGAATGAGTTCAGGTCGATCCCATCAGCGATCCAAGTGGCGGCAACAATGAAAGTCTCCATGAAGGACTGGAAGTCATGCTTTTTGGTGTTAGCGACTTTGATCGCAGCCAGCTTGTCTTCACGTGCCTCCTTGCAATAGACTCGCACCAAGGACAGCGCCACGTCAGCACCACACCGGACGGAGGATTTCTTCCATTCTTGCACTCAGTCGGGGACCTTGTTCAGTCGAGCCATTAGGGATTCCAGGTCATTTTGAAGCGTCGCCCTCGGCCAAAGCGATGAGTCGATTCGGGAGAATACCTCCTTCAGGCGCACGAGGTAGCTTGTGGCGCTGGCGATACGGGACTCCAGTCGGAGCACGTTCATTGCAGTTTCATCGCAAACTGGAAAAGTGATACAGTCCAAACCCGTCTCGATGCTTCCAGTTTCCTCGTTGAAGTCTTGGCAGAATTCTATAGCCAAAAATTAGTGAGTCGACCGAGCAAGATCTGATAGCAAGCATCAACACAATCGGTTTAAAAGAAATACCTTCCAGCGCGAGATAGAGCTTCTTGGCAAGAGTCCTCAGATAAGCTTCCGTGTCATTCCTCTTGCGGATCGCGGACTCCAGCTTTTCATTCAGGGCAACCTTGTCCTTCTTCAGACTAGTCACTTCACGGTTAGCTTCATTGAGGCAAGATTTCAGTTTGTTCACCTCCCCTTCCAGCGTTCCGACTGAAGCAAGCTTCTGGTCTGCGAGAGAAGTTTTATCTTGGGCTGCTTTTTGCACGACGGCGAGGTCAAAGTCCTTTTTCTCCAGAGCCAACTTCATTTTCTCTGCAAAAGAAGCAATCGAATCAAACAAGAAATCAAAGAAATATAGTGAAAGTCAGTCGACAGCCAGTTACCATCCATACCAGTGGCTTCGTCTTGGGCTTTCTTCAGATTCTGCTGGGCCAATTCCAAGTCGAGGTTGAGTTGCCTCTGCTTCTCCTCAAGTTCAGCAAACTTAGAAATAAGAGTACAAGACTTCTGCAGAAGGCAAAATACGGGTCAGTCGATAGGATCAAAGGTTGTTTACTTTCGAGTGAATAAAACCTAAAAAAACTGTCCAAACCATAGTCGACTGCCAGCAGTCGACTGCGGTCTCGGGGAATACACCCAGTGGGTGCACTTGGCGTGCCCCCACCGGTTTAGATCCTACTCGACCGGTCCGCCCGAGTCGAGTGTAAAAAAAGGAAAGTAGAACTCAGACCCCAATCGACTGCCAGCAGTCGACCGTGGTCTCGGGGACTACACCCAGTGGTGCATTTAGAGTGCCCCCACCGGTTCAGATCCCACTCGTCCAGACCGAGTGGAAGAATGCAACTACCGAAGACAACAAAACACCTAGTGGGTGCTCTGATTCGACGCAAACAACAGGAGATTGTGTAGAAGAAGAATTTTCGGGTAGCATATCCTCATAGAACAAGAGCAGTCGGAAAGTCTACTCACCTGGACATTGGCCGGAAGAGCAGCGCTGACATCATAGGCAGCCTAGCTATTCTCATGCACCGTTTTCACCCGCTCCATCGTCACGTCAGCCTGTCGGATGGTTTCTGCAGCCGCTTCCGGCTGGTTGTCCGGGATGGAGTAGCTGGTGAAAAAGAGAGCAGACGACCCAGGTGTGGCAGCTTGGAGCTCCGTGGCGTGGAGTTGGATGACTGAAGGAATGACAGGCGCAGTCAACGATGCACGGTGCTCACTCGACAAGGGCGCAGCGAAGGTCACAGAGGCCCTGCCCGCGTCTTCAGGTTGAAGGACGGGTGGTGTTGCTGTTGGTTCTTGCCGAGACATCCTGCCAGCTGCTACCTTCTTGCTCTTCCTAGGCTTAAGAGCTACATCTTCATCGTCATCTGGAAGATCGATGATGTTGGGTGGTGCTGCAAGATAGATCATTCGACCCCAAGTGAACCACTAGAACGCAATCGACCAAGGAATCAAGAACAAAATCATAAGAGTTTCTACCTGGGTTAGAGGTATCCGCATCTTCCGTCTCCTCGTCCCGGTACTGGAGAGAAGAGGTTCCTGACATAACAGCACTACAAAGACCCGCATTCAGTCGGTTACGTCCTGTTACTCGAGTTGACGAAAAGAACAAGTCAGATGATTACTCAGAGATAGTAGGGACGGTCAATTTGATCCTGGGAAAAGCCTTTGGCAGTTTGGAGGAGGTGGCTTTCGATGCTGGAGGCGGCACAACTTTGGGCTGCTTTGGAGCCTTCTCAGTCGGCATTGGGGAAGATGTCCTGGGACGCTTCGAAGACTGTCCAATCGGCGCGGCCACCAGGTCCGGAGCGCTCGCCGGGTCGTGAGCGTGTTTGGATCTCCTCTCCCTGCGAGGAGGCGAGTCGACTTCTTCGTCATCAGTCGACTCGTCGCTCTCCTCGTCCTCCTTGGCATCCGAGTTCCCTTCGCCGCTTTCGCCCCCGCTCGCTCCTTCCTCGACGTCTTGCTCCTGCACCCCGTTGGGCATTGAGTACATGTCGATGAGGGCCTGAAAAGACAACGATCAAAGGAAATTCAGTCGACCATAAACAAGATGTCACACAGTGAATCGGAAAGATACTTGATAAAACAGAATCATACCTGCTCTGGCTGATGCGAGTGGTCGAATGGAATCACCCTCCTAGACCCCCGAGGGTTGTCTTTGTTGCTGGTGATCCCCATCAGCCACTTCTCCAAGGTGTCCTTGCTGACGTCCTCCGGGTGGATCCGAGTGGAATCCTCGAGCCCAGAGTACATCCACATCGGATGATCACGTGCCTGAAGCGGTTGGATGCGTCGACCGAGAAAGACCTCCAGCGGGTCCATCCCGGTCACCCCGTCGCGGACGAGTTAGATGACCCGCTCGACCAACACCTTGACATGCGCCTTCTCTTCTGGAACCACCTTCAGGGGGCGGGCTTCTCCACTTGAGCCAACGAAAAGGGAGGAAGTCCAGTCGATTGACCCGGGGTCGGTTGATCCTTGTAGTAAAACCAAGTCGACTGCCAGCCCCGGACCGAGTCGGGAAGGATCATTGCTGGGAAGGTGCTCTTGGTCCTCATCTGGATCCCCAGGCCCCCGCACATCTGGATCAGTTGTGTCCTCTCGTCACTCGGATTGGCCTTTTTGACCGACTGGGAGCGGCAGGTGAAGATGTGTTTGAAAAGACCCCAGTGTGGTCGACAACCCAAGAAATTATCACACATTGACACGAAAGCAGCCAGATAGACTATGGTGTTTGGAGTGAAATGGTGGAGCTAAGCCCCAAAGAAGTTCAAAAAGCCCCGGAAGAAAGGATGGGGAGGCAGTGAGAATCCGCGATCTACGTGGGTGGCGAGGAGAACACACTCACCCTCCCTTGGCCGCGGCTCGGTCTCGTTCCCCAGGAGCCATGCCGACTTGTGGGGGATCAGTCCCTCCTCCACCAGGTCATCGAGGTCGTCCTGGGTGATCGTCAAGCGGATCCAGTCGCCCTGGATCCAGCCCGGTGGCAGGCCGGATCTCGACGAGGATCCGCCCCGGCTGGTCCGCTTGCCCTTTGCCTGCGCGGTCGCCTTCTTCGCGCGCTCCAGCGCCACCGTCTTCTATTTCCCCATGGGGACGGATCGAGTTCGAGCGAGGGTCTGGCGACGAGAGAAGAAGCGAGCGTGGCGGAGAGGTCGGGGGAAGAAGAAAAGAGAATGGGAGCGCACGGGGCAGAGGCCTGGTCCGGTGCCTTTTATAAGGTCGTCCCCCGAGTGACTGACTGGTGGACCCAGACGATCTAAACAAATCCCGCAACAGTCGCGCGCGCAGTACATGGCGAAAAAGGTGGCGCGGGGATCGAGGAGACTTGCCTAATCCGTCCCGATAACCACGGCCCTGCCCATCTGTCATGCTTCCCAAAATTCTAATCCCGTGAAATCCGTGGAGAGCAGAGCAACTTGCTAGACTGAAGGCAAACACCCTCTACATTATCATTCGGAATTCTACCGTGAAAATTCACTCGACAAAAACCAAGAATGGACCAAGGCGACTGAAAAAGGAGTCGGCGTCGTCTCTTCAATTCATTGTTCCAGAACAAGATATACTCATAGCACAAAGAATGAGTCGGACGTGTTCCCAACTCCTTCCTCACTCAAACCCTGATCCATTCGGGGGCTAATGATGAAGCTATGTACCTAGGGTAGGGTCATGGATCTGTCCAACATACCCTCCCCAAGGACATCTCTACAAATAATCAGAAGCAGTCGAAGAGAAACCATCATCCACTCGACCATGAAGATATGCTCACTCGACCACCTTGAAGACACTCGACCACCAGAAGATGAGAAACCGTCCAGTCCGCAACGGTCGGGGTTTAAATCATAGCTTTATTTGCATTTAAAGCACTTTACTTCGGACGTTACCAGTAATGCTCCTCCTTTATGAACATTGAACCATGTGTAACAGAGGGGAGCTGGGGTCCTGGCGCACACTATATAAGCCACCCCCTCCTCTGGGACAAGGGTCGCACTTTCTGTAATTCACACGCCTCCGGGCTCCGAGACGTAGGGCTGTTACTTCCTCCGAGAAGGGCCTGAACTCGTAAGACTCATGTGTACAACTCCTCCATAGCTAGGATCTTGCCTCTACATTCCTACCTCCCTATTCTACTCTCAGTCTTAGAACCACAACACTGCCCAGCTCGAATTTGAGCGGAGCCGAATGGAGGCCATGGTGGCAATGGAGGTCAAGGAGGGGTTCTGGTGCTCGGGGAAGGTGCTCGGGGGCACTAGGGAAGAGGAGTGAGGTTGCTGGTGCGGTCGAGGGAGCTCTGGGTTGGATTATATAGCCGCGGGACGAGGTGTCGCGCTGACATCGCCGCGGACGCGTGCCCTCGCTCGCGAGCTCGGAGGTAGACGACGTCGGAGGAGCAGTGGAGGCTCTCACGGGGCAGAGAAGGCCAACGGGGCGCAGGGAGTAAGAAGACGGTGAAGAACCGAGCCAAAACGCCATTGTGCGCCCGTGGGCACGCGGCGGCTTGCGTCGGTGAGGAAGCTGCCGGAGGGGGAGAGGGGCCCGAGCAAGAATCCATCTTGGGCGCGGCCAACGGCAGCAGAGCGCGCGCACAGGCTTGCCATTAACGCGGTCACCGCATGCACTGGCATGTAGCGGGGGAGAGGGGCTGGAACTTGTTGTCTAGTGGCAAGTTCATCCAAGGGAGGTTCCTACTACGGTGGTAGAACCATGAAAAGAGCTCTGGTTGAATGGTAATTAACCTCTAAAGTTTACTACAGTAAACTTGGATGATCACTGCTGATCCACAGAGACTTGATTGAGGACAAAGGAGTTGTCTGGGAGGTTTAACTAAGGAAGAACTACAATCCTGGAGGTTTAGAGAAGAAATGGACCAATAAATAATAGGGTTGCTTTGCAACTGCATTTTTGGTCCAGAAACATGATTAGGATGATGCACTCTGATGAAGCATCAACTTGAGCTCAAATTGGGCAAGGCAGAGTCATTTGGTCCTATGAAGATGCTCAAAAGGTTTCATACCAATTGGATAAACCAAAATGGTACTTCCTTCAGAAACATTTCCACTGACCAGAAACTTGCAAAAATTCTAGAGGAAAAATGGCTTGATGAAACATGCCCAAAAATGGGTGGAGGTAGGTTATATGGACAATAGAAGGCCTAGAAAAATTGGCAGCCATAATGGAGCAAGATAAAATATACTTGCTTCAAAATCTAAATTATTGCCAGAAAAAAAGATTTGGTCCTGTGCTCAAATAGATCAAGGGATGGAGCTGAAATTTGGAGGAGGCTAATTATATGAGCATATGAAGAGTCATGCAAAATTTCAACTCATTTGAATGTTCCTAGCTAGTACTTCCTTCACAGGGGCTTTTGTTTGACGAAAACTTTGAAAAATCACTGAGGAAGATGGGCTAGGCAAATAAAGTTGAATTTTGGCATGTGGCAATGATATGTACAGGAAAAGGTGTCCAATGAGTTTGAGGTCAATTGGGAAAAGTAAAATAGCGCTTTCTTCGCAATGTGCCATTTAGGACAGAATAGGAAATGAATTATTTGAGCATGATGATAAACATGAAAAATGAAATATTTTGCCATATTTGAGAAATATATGACCCAAAAAATTTATGAGAATTATTTGGGAATTTTAGAAGTGATAGAAATATCGGTTGCTTCACATCCTAGGCCAAATTGGGTTATTCCTTTAATAGAAAAAGGAATATTCCCAATAAAAAATATTGGGATTTGGGCTAGGATGAAAATGACAGGGTCTAGGGAAAGATTTGGGAATGACAAGCCACTCTGGAAGCAAAAAAATAGTTCATCTTCTTCACTTTCCAGACCACAAAGCCACGGGAAAAGAAATCTCAGGCAAAAACCTCAGAAAAACAAAAGAAAAAGACAGGGCCAAAAATCAGGCTGTCACAAACCTTACCCCCTTAAGGAAATCTCGTCCTCGAGATTTGGTTGCTCAGGGAACAAATATGAAGATACTGACTTTAGGAAACCGTTTCCAACTCGGGTATCCTTTTTCTTATTTTTGTTCCCACTAAATTTTTATCTGACTGGCCCTGGGGTGGTTTGCTTTAATATATCCATATTCTGACTGATCTTACCTTGCTTGTTCATGCTTGTACAGGCTCCAATTTCTTTCTAGATCTGCTGACTTAAGTGACTATGATGGATTCTCACGATTGAAATATATGTCGGTCTCACAAATCCAAGAGAGATTTCCGCTGGGTGTGTCATCCGACTCTGACAATCTCTCATGAAGTGGTGATCAGATTTTTCTAGTGGACACCCAAGCTCTTACCCCTTGCATTGGGTTTATCCACTAGATGAAGGTCCTTCGGGTTCCAAACAGCGAGTTGGGTCATAACCGCTTTCCTGACAGCTTCTAGCTTATCGCGGAAGTTTCTGAATTATCTTAACTGGTTCCACTGTCTTGTGTATCTGATCCGTACCAAATATTTGATTGTCGCCTGCATCACTGGTATTGCTCCTTCATTATTGTTTTCTTGGTCTGGATCCTTGGCTAAAGGAGCGGGGTCATATTGCTCCTTCGTATCACCATAGGGACTGTCGGTGCAATTTTTAGGCAATCGTAGCTTATCCTCATTTTTCTGACAGGGTACCCTATTAAATTGCAGGTTCAACACCCCTCAAGTTCTGACAGCGGGAAAATGATCATCCGAAACTTTGCAAGAAATCGGCAAATAAATTAGTAGCCACCAGAACGGTCTTTACAACTCAGATCTGGGACATTACTGAAATAACTCAACCACGGCTCAGGACGGCCAAAAAGCAGCTCAGAACTCGTGACAGTCGTTGAAGAGAGAAATAAAAATCGGCATCCACCCCGGATAGCTAAAGACAGCTTAGATCACAGGCGTGGTGCCGTCATTGGAGAAAAAAGGGAACAAGGGCTCATCAGGATCATTTTCGAGGTTCACAGGTACTTGCATTGAGCTCATTGATGTCGTCAATCCTCATAATCCTTTGTCACACTGTGGTATATACTGGCCTTCTTGTCTTAACCATCCTCACGTGGTTGTCGGATCCTCATCCGAGTGACTTGTAAGATCTTGGTGATATGCTCACCGCATATATATGAGAATCTGATTCCCAAGATAGACGTTTATTCTGACTGATTCTTGCTTCTGGCCAAAATGTTGCGGATCTGATTCTTGGGATTCACTGCCATATGTTGTCAATTCACAGCATACTACCTTGTACCAATGTCTTACTGAGGAGGATTGGCTGGCTTGTGCTCGAAACTTTCATCGGACGGCTTGCTGAAGAAGACTGATATCGTGCCTCAGAAGCTTACCCCCTTAAAGACTTTGCTGGGGAAAGACTCGGTACCTTATGCCAGAAGCTTTTCTGGTTGCCTACTGAAGAAGGCAGAGTACCTTGTACGGGAAATCATCCATATATCGTACTGAGGAAGATAGATGAATCTGGCCTTGGAAGCTTCTCGAGTATCTTGCAAGGGAAGAGTGGGTTGCTTACACCAGAAGCTTCTTATTGTGATATGCGGACCGATTTCCACATATATAACCATATTAATATTTTTGTTATTGATTTCTTGTATGAAACAGGGTTTTGCAGTGCTATCCTCCTTTCTGACTTCATGCCATATTTTTGCTTGCTTCCAGGTACATCGGGTTCCAAAATCATCCTCAACGAAAAATTAAACTTGTATCTGAGCCATACCTTTGATAATATTTTGTCAACCTTGCACACAATTTATCTTCTTGCTGATTTGATCAATTATGCTATGAGGAGTGCACGCTGAGGGAGACTTGACACTCAGTAACATGACCAGATATCCCCCAATCTGAATGCAGTCAGCTGAGAATTCCATACTGTTGTGAGGAGTACACGTTAATGCAAACTTTATACTGACATTCCATCCAAGATTTCTTTTGTATTCAGACGAGCTATTTCCAATTTCACTGTAGTCTGCTGACAATTCCATTCCGTTTAGTTTAGTTTCCAAAAATATGCATTTCTTGCTGACTCTTCGGGTCCGGTATCGGCTGACGAGCAACTTAATAGGGGGAAAATTGTAACACCGAAGGCCCAAGGAAAGAAACAAAAGAAACGACTAAAACAAAATCACCCAAGCAAACTATAATATAATTAATCAAGCAATCATCACATATTACTGCTACTCACACCATAATATGCATGCACACCTAAGCACACCAATTGCGCAGAAACTCTGGTATTATGGTCTAATATGTTGTGGCGGTGCGCACGAAAATTATATCCATGTGTGGAAGGAGTTGGCATAACCGAAGCTACACCAAGCACTGGATGAACAATGGTTGGATCTGGATGGATACACAGGTGAGAATGGACTTGACGATTAAGTAGCGAGACACAAAAGTCACGACCACCACATCATCAAGCATATGAAGGGAATCGTACCCGTCCAAAGAATGAAATGACATGGCAAGATAACAGTGGAAGACGGGGTTTAATGGCATTGCCCTTTTTTGATAACCAAGATCAGTAAGGGTTGCCAAAGGGACGAGATGGATGGTAGGATTTGGGATAGAAACAAGTCTATCACCGAAATAATATGGGTGGGTGGTGAAAAAATATACGTGACACCTCAGCATAGCTCCTGTAAATGGTGTCTGGAACTCTGGGTACCAGGGCATCACTCTGCTGGGACAGAGATGACGCCGAACACCAAAGAGAACACATGCTAAGAAGGAGGGTGCAGGCGGTGGACCAAAAACGATGCCACCTACACTCACAAGATCAACCATTACTGGCAAAATAATAATTTATATGCATGCTATGCGACAAACAAATGCAACAATCAAGTGCAACAACCCAACTGGGGTCTATACTATTGCTTTCTAACGTTCACGCAGGCTAGGGCATCCTACAGCCAAACCAGCTCTGATACCAAGCTTGTGGCACCCCGGCTCAGAGAAAACCGGAATGCCCCGTATTCCAGCCCAGAGATCGAGGAGAAGTCTTCTGGAATATGTCACTGCTTAGCATAGAACAAACCAGCTTACTATTATTACACGAATATGAATACAAGGTCTCCGATATTACAATGAATAACATCGGCACGATGACACTACGCCATCCTCAGTTGCTCTATGCAAGCAGCAGAACAACTCGAAGCAGTGGAAAAACTTCTAGCAGCGGAACAACGACGACGGTGGTGAACTCCAATCCGCAGGGACTCTGGCTGGAACGCTTATCCTAGCTCGTGAACACAGGAACAACACCAAACAAGCAAGCAATCCAGGCACGACCTACAAGCTGGCATGACACGCCAGGTCAGTACATTGAATGTACTTGCAAGCTAACAATAACCAGAAGCATTCAAGGCAAACAACAGCATGGCAATTACAAGTGAATCAGGGATTAACATGAGATCATCAGAATAACATGGCATGAACAATATGGACATGATACAGGTAGAACAACATGAGCATGGCATGAACATATGAATCTGACGATACTAGCATGCAACATGATGACACTATATGCACTATTTATTCTGCTCGGGTTACCTCGTAACCATCACATGCATCACTTACCATCCTCGGACATCATACGATCATCTCAGGATCAAATCAAGCTTGGTATAAACAATACCGTAGTAATCATTAAACAACCACAAGGATCTTGATCTTTACCCATGATTCTGGCACAACATCACGAATATCCAACAACTCGGTATCCTCGATACCACGGTGATCATTCCGGCGATCACAACCATGACCAACACTTGGTCGCAAACGGTGATCTTTCTGGTGATCACAACCAACTTATCTCATAATCGAACCAGGGTTGT
The DNA here is from genome assembly GCF_003073215.2 of Triticum urartu. NCBI lineage: Eukaryota > Viridiplantae > Streptophyta > Magnoliopsida > Poales > Poaceae > Triticum > Triticum urartu. The sequence continues at coordinate 521,799,816 of NC_053024.1, forward strand.
CATTAATCAAGTTATTATTAATACTGTTGACTCACGGTGTGACCAACATGAACTGGGCCCTTATCCGTGGGCGCGGCTATCGATAGATGTAATATACACACTATACAGAGGTAGCACACTTTACCCACACCACAAAACCCTGACCTCGCACTCCCATTCGGGTGGACCAAAGCATTCCGACAAAACCGTCCTACTGCCATGACGCTCCCTAGCCACTCCGACCAACTCCCCTCTGGGATAAGTCCTGGTTGGCCCCGTGCCTACCAAAGGCACCAATAGCCACCGTCGTGGCAAAAACGGTCCCAAACGGGGACATGAGCTCAAAACCAAATATGGGCACACAAGGCTTATGTCGTCCTACCTGATCGGGGTAGCGCCCGCACATAACCTTCCCTCGCGGGAGGCACCGGTGAGAGGCACGACAATAGACCAAGTTAGGACCCCCCATAGGGTAAGCGTGGTTGCACTGGTCAGATCGATTTGGTGGCACCATGACTCAGCCAACAGTTGCTCAAGTTCAATTTAATCCGGTTAAACTTGAATGCAATATGCTGAGTCATCATAAAATAACATGATGCATTTACAAAGCATGAGCATGATGTCAACATAATCACGGGATGTAACATAATTATCCACTACGTCAACTATGAATAATCTCCAACGGAACATGGCATAATGACGAGCATAAATACTACAAGTACAACACTACTCATAGCATAACATGACCACTAGCATCAATCATAAATATCATGCATGATCATAACAACAATGCAAGCATTTAAACAATGGAATGCAATGAAACATATAACAACGGTACTCGGGACAGACGGCGGTTATGCACCGAAGACCATCACCAACATCACCAGGTACTACTAGCAAGCATAAGTTTATGAAAGGAATACTAGCAACTAGCAGGGCATGATAACCAGGTGCATAACAACATAGCAACAAAGTGAGCACTAACCCAGAGGCATTATCGAAACAATGATAACCATATTTTAAACAAGTAAACATTTATTAAATATTCAAGTTGAAAACCATGGCTACTCATGACTATCATGCAAGTGGGTATGGTGGCTTGCCTGGGGATGAAGAAGGCACCGGGGAGAAGTGCGGTGAAGCCACGGAAAGATTTGCCGGAAACAGTTCTCTCTTGGAGGGGCTGTTTACGTGCAATGGCAAAAAGGTCATTTTCACAGTGTCAAACCATAGTGAAAATGAAACCAACAGAACGGGCTCGACGAGACAAAGAAGTGGGCCTTGGAATCACCTCATTTGGAGTTGTGATTAAGAAGATATGAAGGGTTGAAGTTTAGGGACTTTTCTGCAAAAATATCATCACAAACAAGTCCCTCAGTGGATAAGACAGAAGCGGTTCTCAGAAAAAATACGCTTTCTAAATAAGAAAACATACTTAGTGCGGAAGTAGAAGCAGAATACGCTTTCAGAAAAGGAAGACGTACTTCAGCACAAACCAGAGGGGAAATACGCTTTCTGAAAATGAAAACGTATTCGCGGGTTTACGCCTCCACTTATCTGACATGGACGGCGGGGTCAACGTGTGTGTGGCTGACCAGAGGGGTCCGCGGGCAGTGCGGCCCGCCTGGCCTGGAGCGTTGTCTTCAACCTCGCTCCTGCCCGTGAGGCAGAGGCAGGGCGGGGCTCCGGCGACGAGCTCCAGTGCCATAGGCCACCTCCGTCGGTGCGCCGGCCACCGGGATGGTCAGGGAGACGAGGCACATCCATCCAGTGGCCACACGCACGCCGGAGAGGTGTGGAACGACGACGCGCCACGGATGCAAAGAACCACCGTGGCGGACCACGTCGGTGGCGCGCGGCCACGCTGGCTCCGGGGAGAAACGGAGAAGATGGGGAGGTTCGGTATGATTTGGAGGATCTACTTGTGGTGGAAAGGGGAGGGGAGGAGTGCCGCCTAGCTCGAATTTGAGCGTAGCCGAACGGCGGCCACGGTGGCAATGGAGGTTGAGGAGGGGTTCTGGTTTTCGGGGAAGGGGCTCGGGGGAACTAGGGAAGAGGAGTGAGGCTGCTGGTGCGGTCGAGGGAGCTCTGGGTTGGCTTATATAGCCGCGGGACAAGGTCTCGCGCTGGCGTCGCCGCGGATGCGTGCCCTCGCTCGCGAGCTCGGAGGTAGACGACGTAGGAGGAGCAGTGGAGGCTCTCACGGGGTAGAGGAGGCCAAGGGGGGCAGGGAGGAAGAAGACGGAGAAGAACCGAGCCAAAACGCCACTATGTGCCCGTGGGCACACGGCGGCTTGCGTCGGTGAGGAAACTGCTGGAGGGGGAGAGGGGCCCGAGCAAGAATCCATCCTGGGCGCGGCCAACGGCAGCAGAGCACGCGCGCACAGGCTTGCCATTAACGCGGTCACCGCGTGCACCGGCATGTAGCAGGGGAGAGGGGCTGGAACTTGTTGTCTAGTGGCAAGTTCATCCAGGGGAGGTTCCTACTACGGTGGTAGAACCATGAAAAGAGCTCTGGTTGAATGGTAATTAACCTCTAAAGTTTACTGCACTAAACTTGGACGAGCACTGCTGATCCACAGAGACTTGATTGAGGTCAAAGGAGTTGTCTGGGAGGTTTAACTAAGGAAGAACAACAATCCTTGAGGTTTAGAGAAGAAATGGACCAACAAATAATAGGGTTGCTTTGCAACTGCATTTTTGGTCCAGAAATTTGATTAGGATGATGCACTCTGATGAAGCATCAACTTGAGCTCAAATTGGGCAAGGCAGAGTCATTTGGTCCTATGAAGATGCTCAAAAGGTTGTATAGCAGTTGGATAAACCAAAATGGTACTTCCTTCACAAACATTTCAACTGACCAGAAACTTGCAAATATTCTAGAGGAAAAATGGCTTGATGAAACATGCCCAAAATGGTTGGATGTAGGTTATATGGACAATAGAAGGCCTAGAAAAATCGGCAGCCATAATGGAGCAAGCTAAAATATACTTGCTTCACAATCTGAAATATTGCCAGAATCAAAGATTTGGTCATGTGCTCAAATAGATCAAGAGATGGAGCTGAAATTTGGAGGAGGCTAATTATATGAGCACATGAAGAGTCATGCACAATTTCAACTCATTTGAATGCTCCTAGCTAGTACTTCCTTCATAGGGGCTTCTGTTTGACAGAAACTTTGAAAAATCACTGAGGAAGATGGGCTAGGCAAATAAAGTTGAATTTTGGCATGTGGCAATGATATGGACGGGAAAAGGTGTCCAATGAGTTTGATGTCAATTGGGAAAAGGAAAATAGCACTTGCTTCACAATGTGCCATTTAGGGCAGAATAGGAAATGAATTATTTGAGCATGATGATAAACATTACAAATGAAATATTTTGCCATGTTTGAGAAATATGTGACCCAAACAATTTATGAGAATTATTTGGGAACTTTAGGAGTGCTAAAAATATAGGTTGCTTCACATCCTAGGGCAAATTGGGTTATTCATTTAATAGAAAAGGAATATTCCTGATAAAAAGAATATTGGGATTTGGGCTAGGATGAAAATGACAGGGTGTAGGGAAGGATTTGGGAATGACAAGCCACTCTGGAAGCAAAAAAGGAGTTCATCTTCTTCACTTTCCAGACCACAAAGCCACGGGAAAAGAAATCTCACGCAAAAACCTCAGAAAAACAAAATAAAAAGAAAGGGCCAAAAATCAAGCTGTCAAACTTAGAGCGACGCCGCTGACGCCGGCGCTTTGGTTGTATCTCGGGAGGTTTATCCTCAACCAGATCTTCCTTGTCATCACTACTATTCTCTTTTGGCGCATCCACCATGTATACATCATACAAGGAAGTGGTCATCCAGCGTCCGGTAAACGGCGGGTTTTGGGCCTCTTCTTCTCCGACATCGTTGTCCATACCATCGATGACGTCGGAGGCATAATCGAGCGTGTCGGTTAAGTCTTCGATAGTGGCTATGAAGTGGGCGGTGGGTGGGAAGCGAAATTCTCCGTCCTCAGCCTCCAGTTTGAACCGGATATAATTCGGCTGTGAGCCCCCCGCTAAGGATAGTGCTCTTAACGAGTTTAACACGTCGCCCAAAGACAAGTGCCGGAAGATGTCCGCGGAGCTAAATTCGACGATCGATGACTAATCAAGCTCGACGTGTGCGAATGCACAAGGTTCGGAACCTGTAGCCGAAGACGAGTCCATGGTTCCGGCGACACAGATGTCACTTGAAGTTAGATGTGTGTGCAGCTCCAACGCCTCTGAGTCTGTGGCTTCCATGGCGGCGTTGAGCTTCCCACCTTCGGATGGCGTGATCTGCTCCGGATGTAGGGCCAGAGAAGCTACATGTACTATCTCCTGGGTATGGTCCGATGACATATTTACGTCATGTTCATCATGGTGGCAGGGAGAGGCTGTCGTGGTCTCGAATCCGTCGAAGATCAAGTCTCCACGGATATCCGCGACATAGTTCAAGCTTCCAAATCTGACCTGATGGCCAGGGGCGTAGCTTTCGATCTCCTCCAGATGGCCAAGCGAGTTGACCCACAGTGCAAAGCCGCTGAACACGAAGATTTGTCCGGGGAGGAAGACTTCCCCTTGGATGGCGTCGTTGTAGATGATTGAAGGAGTCATCAAACCTTTTGACGACAACACAGTGGAACTCTCAATGAAAGCACCAATGTCGGTGTCCAAACCGTCGGATCTCGGGTAGGGGGGTCTCGAACTATGCGTCTAAGGTCGATGATGACAGGAGACAAGGGACACAATGTTTACCCAGGTTTGGGCCCTCTCTATGGAGGTAATACCCTACTTCCTGCTTGATTATCTTGATGAATATGAGTATTACAAGAGTTGATCTACCATGAGATCGTAATGGCTAAACCCTAAAAGTTTAGCCTATCTGACTATGATTATGAGGATATCTGTCTACGGACCTAGCCCTTCGATTTATATAGACACCAGAGGGATCTAGGGTTACATAAGGTTGGTTATAGAGAAAGGAATCTTCATATTTGGATAGCAAGCTTGCCTTCCACACCAAGGAGAGTCCCATCCGGACACGGGTAGAGTCTTCGGTCTTTGTATCTCCACAGCCCATCAGTCCGGCCCATGTTTAATAGGTCAGACACTCGAGGACCCCTATGTCCAGGACTCCCTCATTGGCCACACACTCTCTCTCCCTCTTTGCTCACCGCTGGTCACAGATCCAGCCGGATCCTCTTCAGCAGGGAAGTTGAGAAGGTGCAACGTTCACGCGGTCGTCCTCGGCGATGGCTCTTACCCACTGTCGGCGCGTCCTAATCAGCGTGCCTTGCCGTTCTCTCCCAAGCACCGCTGGCTAGGGAGGGCCTCCGACCCCTTCTTCTTCGTTGTTGTAGTGTGGGCAGATCCGTCCTCCCGCCGCCCACCTAGCAACATCCCGGCGACTCTCAAGTATAACTTCCTTCAAAATCGGCCTTGCTCTACTTACCGAGCTCCTGACGTCGCTGCATTTGTATCTTTTACTATTTCCCAGGCCCCCTCGTAGGTAGGATCGATCGGCTGTTCAAAAGCCACCTAAATTTTTACTGTTAAGAGGTAAAACTAGTTCATGCACTCGAATCTAGTACTACTTGGTTCAAACAAGGAAGAAAGGGGGTGGGGTGGGGGTGGGCGAAGATTTGTTACCTGAATCTAGGACTTGGTCGAAAGAGGAAATAATGGGGGCGAAAAGTAGCAGAGACTGGCTATCCAACTGGTCTCTAGGTCTAATAGGGAAATAAAAGGAAATGCAGTACAAACTCAATATAAACCCGATCTATTGGTTGAAAAAGGAAAGAAAGTGGGGACTGGGGGACAAGTCAACAGAGTAAGTCCAGCACTAGATTTGCTAGCCTCACACAGTATAAGGTGGCTATACCGAACAAAAATGGGACCAACCCAGATATCTTGTTCTGATGTTGTTTTCCCCGAGCCACTCTTATGTAATGCCACTAGTAAAATGTAGAAGTCACACTGCTAAAAGTAAGGACACGTTAAACAAATGTTGCTGGTAAAATGAAGCAATGGCACCATCAAAGTAATGTCGTATTTAACAGTTGTCATAGTAAATCCTAATGCCCACACTAATATCTAGCAATCTTGCTGCTTTAGAAATTGCTACTGTCCTTGTAGGATTGCCATTCAGATAGGGAACATGTTTCTTTTCATTTGATGAATGTTTCATCACTTGTTTGCCACCCTCCTTTCCACTTTTTTTGTGCAAACAAAGACATACATTTCACGCTTGATCTTAGTTGAACTGGACAAATGATATCCAAATTATAGTTGAACATTACAGGAGCTTCACAACCAACCTTTATGTTGGTCAATTTTATTACAACTAATGAAGAAGAAGCTCTGTGGGTTTCGTTTTCTGATGGAAATGGAACTGGGTCTGGAGCCCTTTTCTCAAAAAAATGAAGAAGAAGCTGCTAGCTCATGGGGCATTGCTTCATTTTAGGTGAACTGCACCAAAAGGTCCCATGAATTGAATCATCCATGTTGGTGACTGATGTCATCCCTTCTACGATGGCGTTGACTGCAGACATGGTTCCCATCACGAGGCATGTTCCTTTTTGGTCTGACCGTTTGCCAAAGATCCTGCATGTTGAGTCTACTCTTGTGCTACTGTTTTGGCACTTCCATGATAAAAGCAGTAATGTTATTATTTTGCACCTTAATCTAGAGGCACTATTAATTTGAGGCAATGTTTTTGCACCGCTAGTGGCACTGACTTTTTTATATATTGAAAGAGGGGGTTTCCTCCAATTTCATTAAAGAAATCCAACCATAGAGAACCATCATCCGACAACATCACAGTGTAAACAGGAAGTTATGCAATTACTACTAGAACTGACTTAGTACTAGCAGGAGACAGTTCGCCACATAAGCTAGGCAGGTAGGGGGACGCAGCACCAGCTCGACCAAGTTTGGATTACAACCCAAATGCTACCACAGAAACATCAGAGGGGAAGATAGGGACTAAAAAAGCCAGCTTCAGCATCCCAGTCTAAGCACCCCCGGCCTCCATCCTTGCGACGCACGGTACACCTCGTTTGCCACCTGCTCGACCCTAGTGCCACTGATAAAACGAAGTAATAATATAGTTAAAATAGAGCGAGTGTCCTCTCTATCATTTCATTTCCAATGTAGATAAAGAAAGTGCTTTCTCTTTGTTAGTATATGTTTCATCAACTAGTCCCATTGTTAATGTTTAAGCGTTTCTGCAAACTTCGGTGCTTAATTTTAGTTGATCTACACAAAATTAGAGATTGGAATGTCTCAAGGCCCCTCCTTGTACTATCGATCTACACTGATGTTCATCACTGGCAGAAGGTGTATTGGGGAGACTTGGGTCGATTTCCAGTATGAGGCGTACCATATGAGGCGTCGCAGGGCCCATCTCGCCCTCGCAGCATGGCATACTATGATACTATCGCAATATTTTCTTCTATTTATTAGTGTATGTTTCATCAACTAGTGCCACTATAATGTAATCACGCCTTTTCATTATCTGTGCAAACAGGGTTATTTAGCTGCATTTTGGTGGAACTGCACAAATGTACGGATGGAACAGGCAACCCTGCTCCATCTAAGCATTGGCATCCACCACCATCAGTGGGATGTGTGGCGCTCACTGTGGACGGATCTTTCTCGGCAGCAAATCCTCTAACCAAATACTAGTAGCTTAGACTTCAAAAAAATACTAGTAGCTTATATTGGCACTTTTCTAGGGGTGTACTCTTTTCTGAAAGAAGCACGAATCTATTTTTCTTTATTTGTACACAGTGTCACAACTTTGACCCAAAGGTCCAAAGCTATTTTATGGTGATTGGCGTAGTACTCGGAGACTGATTGTAAGCATGATTTTTATTAGCTGTCACACTGATTGTAAGCATGAGCAGATGGAAGATTAGGTTAGTGTGAAGCTTACCTTAAACCCTACGCACACTTTTGAAACGAGGCGAGCATCGAGGGAACCATGGAGAACGGTGGGGAAGCGATGTTGCGCCATCCGGCCTCCTCTTGCGGTGGGAGAACGAATACTCTTGTGGCTCCGGCTGGCTCTGCACCCTCACTAACGACACACCGTACTCGATCGATTTGTTATCCTCTGGGTGCTCGACCTTCGAACTGTACGCCCACTACCTCCGCTTGACTTTCGCCTCAGGAAAATCTGTCCGCTCCATCGCCCAGTGGAGATAATCGCTGAAATCGAAGGACTATGGCGTGACTGCCGCCGAGGAGTACATCGCGGCCCTCATCGCCACTGTCTCGCTCTTTCGCATACATTGCCACATGGCCCTCACCATCCTTGAAATCTCCCACTCATTGTCAAACCAAGTAAGGATCTCCTTCAACCTGGCTAACTTTGCCTGGTCGGCGCTGGCGATCTGCCTAATTCGCTGCTGCATCCTCTCCATAGATGTCCTTCTGAGTGATCCGGTGCTAGCTTTGGAAGATGGGAGGAGAGAGGAGGTGGTTTTGCAATGGTGATTATGGAGAGGAGAGGAGGTGGTTTTGGAATGGAGAAGAGGGAGAGGAGCGTGCGGCAGCGATTTAGGATTGGACGAGAGGGCCGGCGCGCTGTGACTGGATCAAAATCAAAATTAATTTACCCTTCAATTAAGAAGGTGACCACACATTAACTAGTCTCCCTTTTATTCCGGGTCATAATTGACCATGATTTTCACAAATAAAATATATGTTATACGTTGAAAAAATAATATGATTTGAAAGTACATTCAGATACGAACCAAACGATACAATTTTTGGTGACATGCATTCACATTTTTCTTGTCAAATACAGTACGTGGTCAAACTTCAACCCAAAATACGCAAAACAAAAAATACTTCCAAGACCACCGCCGCTCCTCTCCTCTTAAACCACCGCCACTCCTCTCCTGTTGCAATCTAATCCAATGCCACTCGTCTCCTCTTCCATTTCAAAACCACCGCCCCTCCTTTCCTGTTCCAATCCAAAACCAGCGTCGCTCCTCTCCCGTTCTAATCCAAAACCAGCATTGCTCCTCTACGCTTCCATTCAAAAACCACCACCGGCGAGTGAAGGCGTTGTAGAGAAGTAGATCGATGGAGGAGTACAACAGATATGTGAGGATCGCAGACGGTGACCCTGTGAAGCTAGCCAGGATGTTGGAGATACAGTCTTGGTTTGACAACAAGGACCAACTAGCGGTGACGGCGACGTCCATGGCCAAATAGCTGCAATAGAGTGAAAAGGCGGCGATACTCCCGAAGGGAGTCGCGCGGGAGTACATAGAGTTGCTCCTCTCAGCCATGGAGCAAACAGATTCACCGAATCCGATCATGAGGGAGCGGTGGTGGGAGTATCGATCCCAGATGGAGCATCCACCAGAGATTGAAGGATCGAGCATCTACAGGGTGCCGTTTGTGAGGGTGTCGTGCCAGTGTGAGCCAGTGGAGTCTTCTACGACCGAACCCAGCTACAATAGGAGAAAAGCAGTTGGCCCGATGATGCTTCCCCGCCATCCTCTCCCTCACCGTTCACATCATCTCATGGGGCGGTTGTCTGCCGCCGAGGAATAGGAGGGGACTGCCCCCCAGCCCAATAGTCGAGCAGGTTGTGAATTGTCAGGATGAGCTTAGGGTTGTCAGTATTTGCAGGTTGTGAATTGTGTTTTGTGTTGTGTATTTTGAGAGTACTTTCAGATATGAATGTCTTCTAAATTTCAGATTTGCAGTATTGAGCATATGAAGTATTTTATGAATTCTAGAGATCTATTTTTAGCACTTAAAAAAAGTAGTTTCATAGGAGTATAAAAGTGCAGACAATGTGATTCTCAGAACAGAAACTGCAAGTTTCTGTTTTAGATAAGAAACCGCAAGTTTAGTTTTAGATAAGAAACTGCAACTTTCAAAGGCAGAGCATTTATATTAACGCGGCCTTTTCAAACAGGGTTAACATCATGTTGGAAGTTTTATTCATGGTCGAAAATGGAACTACCAGCCAGTTAACATCATGCTGATCAACATTCATGCATAGCACATCTTCATATGATGCATAGTCAAAAAGATATGTTATTTTCAAAATGCCCACACAATGTCGAGTGTGCAAAAAACAGAGAAAATGAGGGACGAAGTTTTGGCAAGTGTTGGGCGTGGTGTGCTTAGATGACAATGGGGACCCACATGTCAATAATGGCAGAGGCAAAAAAATTAGGAGATATTTTCCCTGCATTAGGTGGAATCGAACCCGGGCGGAACAGATGTCGGGTAGTGTCACTTGGCCACCGGGCTAGTTCACTACTTTCGTTGCAAATAAGGCACTGCCTTGGGTGGTCCGATCACCTCGATCCTGCACCTTTGTGCGCTCGTCACGGCGCCGCTGTCTGCCGTTGTGAACGTGCTGAACAAACAAGAGGAATCTGGAGAGGACTGTACGTGGAGACGTGGACAGTCGGGACCCACCAGGTCTATGGCTGTAAGCAAGCAAGTGCCTAATCAAAAAAACTTCCTCCTAATGCTCTACTGACGTTGGGGCCCACTGGTTTGTCAACATAGTTACATTTTTTAGGTGCTTCAACGTAGGAGATAAATTCACAACGAAGCTGTGGAGCTGGCGGGTAGTATCACTTATTATCACTGGGGCAGCAAGTATCCACTGGGTTTTGGGTTGCCCCGTCTAGGCTTTCTTTTTTAACATGCGCAGCCCACGACATGCCGGTTTGTATTTTTTTGAGGGCCATAATGTATCGACTGGCCTATGGACCTCCCATCCGAGGTTTTATTTTTCCTAAAACATCGGCAACCCAATTTATGTATTTTTTTTGAAAAAAACGCAGAGGTATGTTCTATTTTTCTATATAAGAATAGGAACGCCTGGTCAAACTTTTGTTTCCCTTCTAACTATATTATATATACTTAAATTATTTTATATGTTATTATATATTATTGTTATTGTCATCATATATTTAACAGATACTTACATATGTAAGAAAACAATATCCCAGGTCTTGTTAACTTATAAAAATAATTTCTTAACAATAAAATACTGGATTTTTTTGGCAACGAAAATGCTGGTGATTGTGTACAAAATCTTGGTAAGATTTATGGACCAATGTAATAATAAAGCACTTATTATTTAAATATATTTATAACAAAATGATCAGCCCCTGTTTATTTTTTGATAACATTGTTGCGCCCAACCCAACATTATAATTAGAATCGGCCCAGCAAAATCGTGTATTTCGAGAAAGTGCGAATGGCTTGTAATTTTTTAGGAGAAAAATAAATGGGCCGCATGGATGCTACATTATTTGTTCACCCAGCCCAGCAAATGGACTATAGTTCTAAAAAAGGATCAAATTGACTGTAAATTCTGAAAAAATGGGTTGAATACGTGCCACATTTTTGGAGGTTGAAATGTGGGCCAATAGGTCGAAGCCAACACAAGACGTTGTCAACTTAGTCAACAAATGATTCTGACATCGTTAGCCATTGGATTTACATCCAACGACCGGCATCCATCTTCAATCTCTCGTCTTCTTCCTCCAGCACCGCCGGGACCACCTGCTCCCGCCTCCTGCTGCTAGCAGCTCTGCTTAGCATGCTTCGATGTGAAGCGCTACCCCACTGTTGACCAGGCCAGCCCTCAACCCCTCCACACCTCCTGTTCTTCTCCACCAACTGCCGAACCACACCGCACCAGAACCAGTTAACCCTTGTACACCTCTCCGTCTACGACTCTACTCCCGCGTCTTCCCATCTCCGGCTCGTTGCTGTCCGAGGCCTCGCCGTCGTCCACCACCTTGGATGTGCTCGGCACGGAGTAGTCAACGTGATCAACGAACGACATCCATCGGAAGTAGACTGTGTGTGGAGAGGCTGACAGCTGGGTCCATGGCCGCACGAAAGGAAATGTCTCCTTATTACGCGCAAGATAATGATTCCTCCACCTGACAGCTGGGACCCACTGGAAGGGCCTCTGCATTTCACGAAAAAAACGTTCCCCCGCTGACAGGTCGGACCCACCAACTATATCTTCACACGCAAGGAAGTGCATCCTTATTACGTACAAAAAAATGAATACCCCCCCTGCTATCTGGGACCCACCACAGTGGGAGGCTGACTTCTGGGCCTACTAAGTTGGCGGGGATGGAGGGCTTTGTCAACTTAGTCAATATGAACGATTCTAGCTCCAGTGACCGTATGATGTCCATCCAACGGTGGTAGTGCTTCTTCAACCTTTGTTCTTGTTGCTCCAATCGCCCAAACCAGCGCCGGTCGTGCTGCGTGCTCCTGCTTCCCGTGGCCGGCTGTAATGCCGCGGAGGCCTCACCGCCCCCTACTACTCCCACCGCTAGCCAGGCCCTGCGGCGACGGCAGCTTCACACCATAGCCGAACCAGTGAACCCTCGTACTCCTCTCCGTGTGGGCATCCACTGCCGCGTCTTCCCCTTCCTAGGCCTCGCCGTCGTCCACCGCTCTGGTGCTCTCACCGCGGCGTGGTTAATGTGGTCAAGGAACGACTTCCATCGGAAGTGTACTGTACGTGGAGATGGTGACAGCTGGGTCCAAGGCCACAGCAAGGAGGTGCCTCCTTATTTCGCGGAAAATAATGATTCCTCCACCTGACAGCAGGGACCCATCGGACGGGCCATCGTATTTCATGAAAAAACGTTTCCTCCTGACAGCTAGGACCCAGCAGCTACATCTTCGCACGCAATGAAGTGTCTAACAGTCGGGACCCGCCTGGTCGAAGCATACGTAGCGATGTCATTCTGGTCATGAAAGTGTATGTTCATACTGGTCGATGTAGAGGCGTGCACGTGTGGTAGTAGAGGCGCGCATGTAGCATGTACACATACGTACAACGGCCATGTTGCAACAAAGTAAATACGGCCACGTACGTACATATGGGCGGGGTCTCGAACGCCTACTCACGCATACGTACGGCCAGGGCTTGTGTACATGGTTGTGGCTGGGTCGGAATGGAGAAACTGCGTTGTCGTCGTGTTCATGGGGAGGCAACGGAATGCGTTGTGTTCATCGGGAGGCAACAGAACGTGTGTTGTTCATCGGGAGCCAACCGGCTTGGACGGAACAGGCGATGGAAACGAGGCTTGGCGTACCGCAAAATGAAGGAAACGGCCTTGTGTTCGACCGACCATAGTGGAAACGTGATCCTGTTCATCGGGAGGGGTCTAGCGTACCGCAAAATGGAGGGAACGGACCTCCTACGGTCGAAACGGGGTCCTGTTGATCGGGAGGGTGTGGCGTACCGCAAAACAGAGGAAATAGACTTGTGTTGGAGTGCTACGGTTGAAACGGGGGTCCTGTTCATCGGGAGGGGTGTGGCGTACCACAAAACGGGACTCCATGGGATACTGTTCATCTCCACCGTCGACTACCTCCACGGGCTACTGTTCATCCACCGTCGACCTCCTCCAGCCTCCACCTGTGACTATTCATCCACGGGCTCCTATTCATCCAGCCTCCACCGCGCGCTCCTCCACCGGCTACTGTTCAACCAACCCTCTCCATGGGGTCCTGTTCAACCACCCCTCCATGGGCTAGTGTTCATCCAGCCCTCCACCAGCTACTGTTCAACCAGCCCTCCACCGACTACTGTTCAACCAGCCCTCCACTAGGTTCTGTTCATCCACCGGCTTGATCGATCGGGGTACTGTTCATCCAGCGGCAACGACCCCTACTACCACGAGGTCCTGTTCATCCAACCCCCACTGGGAACTGTTCATCCAAACCCCCCAACAACGCTCACCGTTCATTAAGGGAAGGAGGCGGCAGTGTTTGATCAGCTTCAGTTAGCAGCAGTAGCGAAGGAATCACTCGGGTTCAATTAACAGCAAGGGATCGATCGATCGCTCGGGTTCAGTAACATGTAGCATGTTGTGCAATCGCTCGGGTTCAGTTAGAGCCCAACGCCTCGCAGACACGCGCGTACGTACGAGAGAAACGCGCATCGCTCGGCCCCTGACCACCCACCGTAACAGGGAACTCCCCCGATATTTTCCTCGCCCTCGCTTCTACCACGTTTTTCTCCGTCATGGATGGCCCAAAGAATGTCATGCAGCTTCGTCTCTGGCCCGCCCAGGATGAAAAGCCCATTTTCTGTCATGATTTTTTGTCATAGAAGTAGAAGCCCACCACATCTATGATGATACCTGGTTTTCTCACAATTATCGTCATAGAAGTGTCATAAGTATGACAGGAAAAAAATCCGTTCGGCCCAAAATGTAACGGATGTGTCTTTTTTTGTAGTGATGACTTATTCACCTGGATGGAGGGAGTAGATAGTCAAAGTTTGAGACAAAATTAATGCATTGGTAAACATAATTTTCTGAGGAAAACGAGTGCATTAATTGAGTGTTTTTGCAAACTACAAAAATTGTTCCACCACTCATCATCTACCTTGGTTGATGAGATTTTTGAATTGAGCCCTATAAACCGGAAAGGAGGTAGTACTAGTACTCCTACATTATTAGCGATGGGTGCCTTGGCCAATGTTTCATCTTGTTGGACAGGATGAGGCTACTTCCAATGCATCGGTGCTTACATGGGGTGCTAAGCACATTAAAAACTTTAGCAACTAAAGCTCCCAATGCATAGGTGCTTAACTTGTTGGTGCTAAGAATCCTTTATTTAATGATTTTGTAACTAAAGTTATTCGTGCATTGGTGGGATTCTTCCATTTAAGTCTTTTGTCTAGGTTCTCGCGCTTAGTACCGGGGTCACCACACTTATCTCTCTCCTCTTAATTACCTTGCCACATCAGACTTTTTGCCTCCATGGCAGCCTTAGCATATGTACAAGGCGGAGCATTGGGAGGGGCCTGAGCATATAGGCATAGGGATACTGTAGATAGGAAGTCTTCGCGATCCATTATTCCCCATCTCGGTCAGAGAGAACTATTCAACTAGTCTTCACAGTGAAGTGACAATACATGCTGCAGCAGATGGGACACTTAATTAATAAGCTAAACCAGCGTGTTGGTGTTACTAAATCAGCCTTACCCAGTACTACCATCATGTTTGCAAGTGGAGCACGCTTCCGCAAATACGACTACGCACCTCTCTCCTCCATTAACTGACATATGGGCCCTCTTGAGGTCGACCCACATGTCATTGGTGTAACTATTTACACTCCGAAGGACGGTATATCCTGGTAGTAGTACTAGTAGATTTGAGATTTAATGGACTTTCTTCCCCGTCTTTCACTCTTCTTCCTCCTCTCTTCTTCTTCCTCCTCTCTTCCCCATCGTCGGATGCACGCCATTTCCCCCCGCTCACTGCTCGCCCGCCTGCGCCATCTTCCTTGGTAGCTCGCACGTACCATATCCCCCTGCTCACTGCTCGGCCACACACGCCATCTTCTTCGCTCGCCCGCCCGAATCTACTTCCCTATTGGCTCGCAAGCACCGAAAGCCCCAGTCACTCAGCGCCCTAAAAAACCCTGTGGCAGAACTAACTGAGATGCAGAGCCGTGATTGGAATTCCCTCCCTGATGTTCTCTTGGAGAAGATTTGTAATTGTATGGACCTGCTCAGCACCGTCCGTCTGGCCGCATGCTCGGTGTCTTTGTACCGTCTACTCGTCTGCAACCGGTCGGCTCTTTTTAAGACAACCTGCTTACTGATGCCTGATCCTCGCAGGTTGCCCAGACACCGACTTGAAGATCCTACGGAGGTTGCCGTGGTTCCCCTCGACATGCTACCACTACCCGTCCACATGTCCTTCATGCGCGGCCACTACTGGGCGGGCATGAAGACCAACTGGATCATCCTCATCTACCAATCCGGTAGTCCGTGGTGTCTCATGGATATCTACACCCAGCGAGAGATCACCCTTCCATCGTTGGATACCGCCGCCATCGAGCCTCGCGGCCCGTCGGACACTCCTGCCTACTACGCACGAGACGCGTCGAGCTTTTGGCTCGACCTCTATTTGCTGAAGGTTGTAATCTGTGAAGTGCCCACACCATCAGAAAACTACATGGATTACAAGCTCATTGCCGTGTTCAACATGGGATTAGTCTATCTGGAATCTGGTCGCCATACATGGTTATGGCTCATCGTCAATCCTCTTCAGCCAACATTTCTGTCTCATGCTATAGTGCATGATGGCATCGTTTACGCGGTCGACGCACAGATTGGTTGTCTATACTGGTGGAATCTATCATCGTGTAATTGTTCTATCTCATCTCATCTTTACCTTATGAATATGACTGCCTGTTCATTGTTACAAATTTAGAATATATAGGCATGTTCGGTAATTCTCCCGCTCCGTGAAATCTGAGAATCTGTAGAGCGCCTCCTTCCCCACTCTGTGATTTTAATCTGTGGCTCCTCCAGCTCCCAGAGTGGAGTTGTGGAGGAGGAGGGAATCCGAACAGGCCTATAATATGTTTATAACCACATCATTGCTATATGTCGACATAGCTTGTTGCCAGATAATCTTCAGTGTGTGAAAGGCATCAAGCTTCCATGCGATGGATGGCTTTTGCAAACCCGACATGCGGCGATGTGGTTCATGCCAACAGCAATTATGCACAACTTGATTCGTACTGATATCTAGACTGAGCCATGTATCCTGCTGCTGTAGCATGACCCTCTTTTGTTGGATATTATGTACTGTTGTTAGTTTCAAGCACTCCTCTGGTTTGAAGGATAGATACCTTTCTGGGATCAAGTGCATCCTAACTCACCTGCGTAGGATGTACTGATAATGATGATGGAGATGTTGTGTAGAAGCCATATATATCAATTAGGCTTCAAGTGTGTACTTGTTGGTGAAAGTGTTGTCCAATGGGAATCGTATTTTGTATTACTCATGTAGCCTACAAAGTCTGTCGCACAACCTTGTAACTTCTTACCCCATTTCTAAATTTGTACTAGTCCTCTATACCGTATATTGCGCTACTCGTACTACTACCTCGATCCTGGTTTACTGGTCCCCTTCGTAATTTGTGTCAAATTTTAACCATACATTTCACTAACTAAATGTTAATGCAGGTCACAAAAAATTATATTGTTCTATTCGTATTTGAACATAGTTTCCAATGGAATAACTTTCGGTGACATGCGTTGAAATTTTTTTAGTTAAACCTATGGTTAAAATGTGATACTAAATACTACTAGTAAGTAGTACAGTAGCAGTACTAGTATACGTTGATCAAATTATTCATCATGTCTTCACATTGAATTGACGTGACAACACGCTGCGCGTGAGGTGACACAAGAATCCTGGTGGTGTGTTCGGGTATTGTGGACTTCAGATTTGGAGTACTACTACTTATTTGTCGAAATATTTCATCATTCACTTAAAGCAGTCGATTGATCATACATTGAGTGCCATATAACTGGAATTAACCAATGCAACTCCAAGAAGGATTGGCCGGTGCTGCCGGCTGGCGTCAAGTTCGATCCCACGGATCAGGAGCTGATCGAGCACCTTGAGGCCAAAGTGAGTGTTGACAGCGCGAGATCTCACCCTCTCATCGATTTGTTCATACCAACCATCGACAGTGAGCACGGTTGGTGGGGTGGGGGTTTGCCGATAGTCGGTTTGCTCAACTGCGGTCCCACTTGTAAGTGAAAATGCAACACAACACGCATTCCCCCTTGAGCGGCGTGTCAGACCAACCGTGTGGGGGTGCGATGCGAACACAGCAGGCTTTTCCTTTTGAACTTTGAACTTGTAAAATTTGGTTCTGCTCCATGGCACGACCGATAGATAGAAATAACGATTTTCCCTAGAGTAATGAGAAGTTTGGTTCTGGCGTGGTTCATGCATGGACTATGTATGAAAATTATGAAGTTGATGCGAAAGGTAAGATAATTACTAGTAGTACCATATTCTACTACATGGATTTGACGGAAAGATGAAGATGCATACAGATCCATCAACGAAATCCTCACGCCCTAGTGCTCAGGTCACCAACTGACATGTGAGGAGCAACGGTGTTGGCGGCGGGCTCAACGTGCTTCTGAACAATGTTGTCCAAGGTTGCCCTGTGGTCCACGAAGGCCAGTGACCTATTGTCCTCCTCTGGCATGTAGTAGTCCTTGTGGACGATTTGCGCGTAGACGTGGGTGATTATGTCGACGGTGTCTTGATGCGACAGGCGCTGCGCGGCGAGCGCGACCTCGAGGTGGACATTCTCTGGCATGACGACGGGCAGTCGCAGGGCCACCAGTGTGTCAAAGAGGTTGTCACCATACAGGCCGTTGAGGGTGGAGGGCATCGCAGAGCCTGGGTGCGTGGGCTAGAGGCATACATCAAGGTCGTCCGCGAGCTTCTTGACAATAGTGAACTTGTCGAGGAAACCGACGAGGACCTCGTCGAACAAGGGGACGAAGCTATCGTCCAAGCGGCCTCTTGCCCTGGCGGCCTCAAGCATGACCTGGAGATGTTCCTCGATGCTGGGCCGCAGGCCGGCGTCGTGGACCATCTGGCACAGCCATTTGATGCTCGCGCTCATCTCCTCCATGGGTCGAGCTTCTAGTCAACTGATCTTGCGATTGGAGTGATCGCTCTTGCCCTTGGTTAGGGTGCGTAGGATTTCGTAGATTGGACTGGCGGGGAGCCTTTATATGAGAAGTGCAGAGTGTGTTGCATTCACGTGTGTGTTGGCCATCTACTCCTTGGCCCTCTACTGCACCTGCCTTTGGTTGTATGACAGGTGGGTCAGCCACCTGTTGGGCCCACGTGTCATACACCCAAAGGCAGGTGCAGTAAGTTAATGAAGCTACATCCCCTCTGTGTCGGCGCAGTATAGTCATCTCACCGAACCTCTAGTTGGGGCCAGACGAGAGAACTTTGATGTTTACTGGTTTATTGGTCCCCTCTGCATTTTGCGCCAAGTTTTGACCTTTGATTTAACTAATAAAATGTTAATGCATGTAACCAAAAATGTTGTGTAAGTCACCTTACGAAAACAAAATAATCCCAAAACACTTAGGCATGGTCATTAACTCCCTCCTCGTTTCTTATTTCGTGACATATCAACCAATGAGAGATGTGGGTCGTGCATGCTTTCAATGACTTGAGACTACCAAACATGACATGCGGTGGTTAGTTCATTGCATGTAATCCTATTAATTAGCAAAAAGATATTAAGTTCTCTCGCTTTCCCCTTCGTCTTGGTCATGGTGCACAACCTAAGAGCATGGTTAATAGTATAGCCAGTTGTTGGCTATATGATGTTGCCATGTCATATAGAGACATCACTTGTAGCCACTCATACAATAAGGTTAGCTATAAGGCTGGCTATAAGAGTACTACTTTTTCTCATCTTCTCTCTCTCTTTCTTCATATTTATTGTACGTATCAGCCTAGGAATCCGCATATAGCTAGGCTCTTGCATGAGAGCCCACTCCTCTTTTTCACTTACTCTAAGATGACTTATACACCTAGAAGGAGGGAGTAGTCTCAAGTCATTGGATGCATATGCACCCCACATATCATATTGGGTGATTTCTTTTTTCGTAGAAAAAACATGGAATGAGGTGGGTAGTTAATGCACCATGCCTAAATTTTTTGGGATTACTATTTGGTTTTCGTAACGTGACTAATGCACCAGTATGGAGGGAGTATAATAGTAGTCTTTGTTTGCAATTTTTGTTGGTAGCTTACAGAGTTGAGCGCTTGGTGAGTACAATAGTAGTCTGATTGGTGAGACTTCAAATTTGAGCCATCTACCAGAAGGAATATAACAATACACCATGTATTTATTTACAGAGGGAGTAGTACATTTTTTGTGACATGCATTACTAGATATTGCTAGTCAAATACTAAATCCAGATGGACGTGGTAGTACTACTAAATCCAGATGGTGTTGCTAGTACTAGTAGTAGTACTACAAATGTAGTAGTACTATACTACCCGTTGGTCAAATTATCATGTGCTACTCACAGTGAAGTAACAAGACCCTGCGCCGGAGATGACACCTGAGTATAGGCGTCGTGTTCGGCATACCATAGTCAGCCTCACCATCTATAGTCACTATCATCATGGCTGTAGAGCTAGCCTTCTTACAACTAGCCGTGTTCGACATAATTTCCCGTGCGTAGATGCCCGTGCATTGCACAGAACACTAAGATTGGGGGTGGACGATGCCAGCAGCGGCCATCGCGCCAGATTTTTCCAAGGCCTTCTAGATGTGGTGGGGAGGAGATAAGGCTGATTGTGAGAGACAAGGAGTTGTTTGTAAATAGGGAACAAGTGCGGGCATCTTTTTGCAAAACTGGAGAAATTTGGTTTGTATGCATTAGATCTAGATTCGACGACTATTGGTGAAAGATGGCAGGCACAACATCATCACTAACTCAGGACATCTTTCATTTGCAGGATTTTGAAAACGTAGGAATAGGACACTGCAATATTACAAGTTTCAACCTGATATTACAAATGTTAGGATTAATGATGCACCTACGAAGAGGGAATTACTAGGAAGTTTACGTAAGAACTTTTGTTACTTTAGGTGGATGCAGCATTATCGTACAAACTAAAATCCACCGCCCTGACAATCACTAATGGGCAAATAAATTTTTGAGTCTCTGGCCACTTGATGTTTCAAAAACAAATTCAGCTTCTGTAGAGACTTTGTCATTTAGGCTTAGGCGCTTGCGGTGATCAGCACGCCATTCATTGTTGCGCCAGGGAATGCCAAACCTCATTACATTGAGCACACTTGCCTCCAGAACAAAGAACCTGGCCGATGCCATATTTCTCAAAAGTATGCCACATAATACGCATCGATGTCAAATCAAAAGATTTTGGCACCGCTCTCGTGAAGTGAGAGAGTTGGCACCGCTGTGCACACAGACCAACATGTATAAACAAATCAATCAAACCAACTACACCAGCCTCCCACTCTCCCAAACAACTATTTTTATTGCCTCAGTCCTCTCTCTCTCTCCCACGCAAGTGTTTTTTCATTGCGTGAGTTAATTTGGCACCGGAGCAAAGTAGGTGATCCAGATTGGGGCACCAAGTGAGCAATAGAGGGGCATCGATGCCAAATGCATCACAAGTGAATTTGGCACATGTTTTGGCCTACATAGTGGAGGGCCGTTATAGCCCACTTTATTACTACCTCGTATTTAGTGTAAAATTTTGACCATAGATTTACCTAAGAAAATGCCAATGCATGTCACCAAAAATTATACCGTTTGAAATTATGTTCAAATATGAATCCAACGATATAATTTTTAGTGACATGCATTAACATTTTGTCAGTTAAATCTATGGTCAAATTTTGATACTATAAAATAGGAAGAGTAAACCAGGACGAAGGTAGTATTTTCTCTTAGGGTGACCATAGAGTTACTAGTCTAAGTTACTTTCCACTATGACTAGCCTAGGCTACTATAGTATTACAACAAAAAATGACACAGGTGATCACGTGAGAAAAAATACTAAAAATATTTCTTTCGGTGCAATAAATAGATTCAGTTTTGAACACTACACTTGTCATTGTAATTTGGGAAATTTACGATTGAGCTATGTTGTGATTACCGTTTACTAATAGGAAAGAAGTTTCACCTCGATGAGTAGCTTCTCCGTGCACAGAAAGCATGTAAGGAATCAAACAACTTGATCCAGATTGGGGCCGATAGATTTTATTGCCAAGATCTTCACTGTGCGCATAGA
Source organism: Triticum urartu (assembly GCF_003073215.2). NCBI lineage: Eukaryota > Viridiplantae > Streptophyta > Magnoliopsida > Poales > Poaceae > Triticum > Triticum urartu. The sequence goes on from NC_053024.1 coordinate 521,821,469, forward strand.
CTGGGTCAAGCTTGTGGGAATCATTTTCTGGAAGACGGTCATAAATACATCAAGAAGAAATTTAAAAATGTGAATTTCAAGAAGACGGAGAAGAAGATGAGTGTTGTACCTGAACGATTACAGATCCAATAAAGAGTTCGGAGAATTTGGCAGATGAGTACACCAACGCTGTCAATTTTGGCGTGTCAATGACCCTGATTTTTGTTGGACCTTCTAGATCATATACAAGCAATATCTCAAGGAAAGGCGCATTCTCAATGACCATAATGTGGGATAGCTAGAGTGATCTCTTCCCAATTGGTGTCTTGGGCTAGCAAGACACATAAATCCATCAGAGATTCGTCGAGGCGATGTGGAGGCTAATGAACCCGTGGATCTGCTCAAGACGAAGGTACTCGAGCGTAGTATAGCTGCGAAGCAGGTGCACCATAGCCTTCTTCGAGATGACAACGTCGAAGAGGTTGAGCTGCTTGAGTTGAGGGAGAAGACGGGTGGGTGCGGCATTAATCTGGGGAAGATAGCAGGAGCTGAAGCTGGCACGGCGCAGCGTTGGCGTGAGGCGGAGTGCGAACGGTGGCAGATAGCGACATCGTCCAGCTTCAAAGCTGAGCTCCTCGAGCTGATCTAGGGCGGGGGATAAGAACCACTCATCGAACTTGGCTTGGACCTTGCAGTTGGTACTGAACATGCGGATGTCAAGGCGTCTAGCTAGCCTAGGTGCGATGAAAGGATCTTGGAGACTGCAGCCATGTGTTTGCAATCCCTGTTGCAGAGGCAGCTGTCGACGGTGAGGTTGAGGGGGACACGGCGCCAGAGGGGGCGCCACCACCGGGAGAGAAGGGCGGTTCACACGGCAGATTTGGTGGGAAAGAGGTTGATGATGACGAGCAGCATGTCGTCGGGGAGGCTGCTAATGAAGTCCAGGCTCGCCGGATGCGGTTTTGGCTCGAGCCGCCTCCACTTGTTGGCTGCCTTGCCATCCATCTCAACCGGCGGCGACGCTGGTGTACATGTGTGCTGGTGTGTGTTGTGTGCTGGCCTGCTGGGTGTGCGCGAGTGCGTCCTTCTATGCATGACGCCGCGCAGTGGTGAATTGTGCCCGAGTGCGTCCTTCACGCGGAAGAAGTGTGTCCTCAATGCGCCCTCAATTTACTAGCGTGTGGGGTGCTATCCCGAGTGGTTTCAACTTTGTTTACTTCACCGCGTGTCAGATGGGCCTCTAGTATACTTATTTTCACCCACTGCCACATGGGCCAGCACACGAAGATAGAGAACACGAGCTGACAAGGCAGCATTTGGACTAGTTGACCGGTCAACAAAATAATATACGGAGCTATACGCTGACAGAGTGAGCACATAATCCGTCGATATAGAGAGCTCGAGTGAGAGGGGAGGTCCGTGAGAGATAGCAGAGAGAGAAAGAGCTACTCCCCCCGTTCGATAATGTAATGCCAACATTTTTTCTAAAGTCAAACTTTTGAAACTTTGACCAAGTTTATAAAAAAATTACTTATATCTATAGTACCAAATATAAATGATAGTATGAAGTAAGTACATGTTGTGATGAATCCAATGATCGTTCTAGATGTAAATGTTTTTCTCCACATATACCTGGTCTCACTTTCTAGAGGTTTGACTTTTCAAAACATCCATATGCTTATGGACGTGAGAGAGTACCTAACTAGAGAGAGTGTGTGTGAAATAGAAAGAGTGACTGAAAAAAGTGTGTGTGCATGTGTGAAAGATACATGGACAACAGATGATAAAAGTAGAGAAAAAGCATGTGTGTCTTCTGCAAACATATCACACATGCATCTTCGACAGCGAAAGCAAGGTGAGGAGATAGTGTGTGGTTGTTTGCAACCGAGAGAGAAAGACCCCTAGCACATGGCCAAGAGGGGTCTGACAAAACAAGGGAGAGAGGTCGAGAGAGAAGTACGGAGATAATGCAGACATGGGGAGGAGAGAGTGTATGTTTGTCATAGAGAGATCCCCTGGAGATCGTGATGGGACTACATGGGTGGGAGATCGAGTGACAAGGTGTGGGCGCGATAGAAGATACCCTGAGAGATATCGAGATAGACGTATGGATGGATGGAGACAATATGTGTGTTCCTAATGGCTAGTGAGAGATAATCATACTTAGGGGGGAGTGCGTGTGCCTATGATGGAGTGAGGGATTATGGTACTTAGGGGGTGCGTGTCACATAGAGAGAGAACAAGGGCGGAGAGTGTTAGATGGGTCTATGTAGCGCGAGCGAGACATGTGTATGTGTGAACCAGGGAGATATAAAGTTTGAGAGAGATAGAGGAGCCCCGATAAGGCTGAGTGGTGCGTCAGATAGCTGACAGGGGGAAAGAGATATTCCATCCGCTCGATAATGCAGTGCATGTAAATTTTTTAGAAGTCGAACTTTGGAAACTTTGACCAGGTTTACGTAAATGTTATTTATATCTACAATACCAAAGATACATCATACGAAACTACATCTCATGATGAATCTAATGGTATATGTTTGTCGTTCTAGATGTAAATGTTTTTCTCCAGGTACATGGTCAAACTTTGTGATGTTTGACTTTTCAATAAATCTATATGCCATGGACCGAAGAGAGTGCCTAAGTCAAGAGAGATCAATGCGTGTGAAGGAGAATGAGTGAGTGTGCAAAAAGAGTATGTGTGTGAAAGATAAAGGGACAACAAACGATAAATTAGAGAGAAAGAGTGTGTGTGTGTGTGTGTGTGTTTTCGTTTCTTATGCAAACATATCACGCATGCATCTCCGAGATAGAAAAGCGAGGTGAGGAGATACACGAAGATAGCTAGTGCGTGATTGTTTGCAACGGAGAGAGACAACCCTATAGCACATGTCAAATAGAGGTCTGGTCAACAAGGAACAAAGATTGAGAGGGACGCATGGAGAACATGGACGCATGGGGAGGGAGAGAGTGTGTGTTTGTGATAGAGAGATCCCCTCAAGATCGTGACGAGACTATATGGGTGGGAAATCGAGGGAGGTGCATGCGCGATAGAAAGATGGCCCGAGAGAAATCGAGATAGACCATGCTCATGTTTGTGATGGAGACTAAGATTAGCTAGTCATATACATATAGGGGGACCGTGTGTGCCTACAATTGAGTGAGAGACCATCATACTTGGCTAGGCATGAGATTGTGTGTGTGTGCGTGTGAGATGGAGAGAGAATGAGGGAGAGAGATAGAGTTTTAGATGGGTCTATCGAGTGCGAGTGAGATATGCATGTGTATGTGTAACCCAGGGAGATAGAGAGTTTGAGAGAGAGAGGGAAGAGCTCCGAGACGATAGAGTGATGCGTGAGAGAGTTACAGGAAACGAGCCAAGGAATTTGTGTGCGTACGATGACTACACCCATGATATTTAGCTTGGACTATATAATCATACATAGTGTGCGAGAGAGACAGTATATATGCCTGCGAACTAGAAAGACTCCCCCCCCCACACACACACAAAGAGAGAGAGAGAGAGAGAGATGGATTGAGAGGGACCAACAAGGTTTGTGTGTTGGTTGTGTGCGACAGAATTGAAGATTATCGGCGAGAGAGAGAGAGAGAGAGAGCAGGAGTCCGGGAGAGGGGGAGGTCGCGTTTTATGCATCAAAGACTGATATAAACCATGTTTCGATATAAAATTGCATTCAAATATTTAAATTGGAGAACATGTTGTCTGCAATCCACACATGAACGGAGATATGCGTATATCAAACAAGTTCATTAATTTGACTTTCAACATGTTCATGGAGTACTAGAATACTGTACAACATGGTACTCGATTGAGGTGTTCAATTTTGTATTTAGTTCACTATTTTGACCTGGTGAACGAGCTATTTCATTGAATCAAGATATTTCATTTTGGGTTTGATTCCCGTTTTTGAGTGGGTCAACTATTTGTCATATAGTAAATCGTTAGCAACGAGCATGTAAAAACACATTACCCCCGAGCATCATCTCTCCATCTAAAAAAGAAGTGGCAAGTTAATATTTCAAAATTTTATTTGAATCGACTTGGTAAGGTAGACATGGATGCTCGTTCTCCCAAAATTTTAACGAACCGTTAAATACCCTCTACTCGATGGAATTCGCCCGAGCAAATAAATGGGTGACACAAAATTACCGGCCTATGTGGGACACGCATCAATTGGCCCGTTGCACATTGAGGGTAGGTTCGTAACTTCATCCAAGTGCGCCTTCTCCTCGGCCGAAATGACATGTGTCGAATAATTCATAAACCATGGTCGTCAAAACACCCTCTCCTCACCCGAAATAGCTTGCCCCACTATTTCAAAACACGCTCTCCTCGCCCGAAATCGCTCGTGCCCACTATATTTCAAAACAGGCCCTCCTCGCCCGAAATCGCTCGCGCCCACTATATTTCAAAACACGCCCTCCTTGCCCAAAATCGCTCGTGCCCACTATTTGGGAGAAGAAAAATTACTCTACTATCCTCGACCCTCAGTACACAGACCCAAGCCGAGAAGCCTAAAGGCAGGGGTAGAACTGTAACCCCCCCCCCACATTTCAGACAAATGCGTCAGTAAGACATGGTTCCACTCCCCTCCCAATTCCCCATTCATACCTCGTGGGCGCCAAATCACCTTCTCCCAAGCTGCGAAACCTCAGCCCCTCCTCCATGCGCCCCCACCGCACCAAAATCACATCCGCCCTCCTCCCTAATGCCAGAGACGCTGTCCATTTGCCGTCGTGCACTAGGCTATGTGCCTCTTACTCCGTGCTACTGGAGTTGCCTCAACAACGGCTGCATGAATCGTACCGGAGCCGATTCACCCCCGCCATTGTTCACGGCGCCGGAGCGGCTCCAACTTTGGATCCGCCCAGAGCCCCGACACTGCTTCCCTGTAGCCGCTGATCGTCACGACATCTCTGCTTTCCTGCCTCCGGTAGCCACCGCAACCGCGCCGGCCTCATCGACTCGGCAGCTGGAGCTGCCTACTTCACCGGGCCACCAAATAGGTCGCACCCTCATCTCAAATCACTTTATTTAGGCGTCAGTTGTCTGAATTATTATTCTGGGAAATCGATTCCCAATGGGAAACATCACCCCTCGAGGCGGCGGAGCTCCTAGGCTGTCAGTTAGCTGGTGTTTAACGTAAGGGTGCGGGGTCGCAAGTTCGCCGCGGAAGCAGCGCTTAGATGGTATCTTAGAGTTGCATGGGTTGAAGGTATTGTCGCCGTCGGATCTGGATGATGAACAGTCTTTGTGGATTGGCCCGGGGCGGCACAACCATAGCAGTGCGGTGAGGCGGGGAGCAGGGTTTTGGTCAGGGCCTCGGATGGCGGAGGCAGGCTGCTCTGTCGATGGTCGCTGGCACTTCGGGGAAGATTCCGAACAGTGTCAGCCAGGAGGCACAAGACGGCCATCAAGCCATCCGGCGTAGATCGGACAGTACCAAAATAAAATAAAATCGTGCGACCCCAATTTAGTCTTCAGTCAACAAACATGTGACCACTCTCGTACCTTGCTGTTGGTCTCTTAGGGTATTTCTTCATATCGGAGAGATGTGTCGTTCTTAACATTATGTTATTTCTGCATCTTCAGCCCCACCGTCTTCTGACTCACCGCAGCTGCTCCAACAAGGGAAGCATACACCAGAAGGGAGCTATAGTCCCCACTCAACAGTTCCCTGCATCGAATGTGCGTGCCCAACATGGACAGCCACAACAATGGCAGGGCCATCGACAAGTCAGCACATGATGCTCACTCCTATGGATGGCGGCCAGATAGGTTGTACCCTCATCTTACTTGTGTGCAACATTTATGGCTTTGTTATTCATCTAAGCATGGAAAATACATTATCACATTTCACTGTATATTCATGCTGATCTCTTACGGGTCTTTTTCAGGAGTTAATGGTGTTCTGTAGTTTAGTTAAGAGACTTGTTCTTTAGGTAACGTTGTTCCATAGTTATCATCCATCAGCCAATGCTATCCCACAGGCTGGTGATTGTAGTATTATACCACTTCTAGTATTACCTATGTTGTTCTTTAATACTTTTGTGTGCCATCTAGTTAATATCGAGTACAAACGATACATATTTTGTAGCTTTCATCTGTGTTCTCCCTTTAGTTTTTGAGACCTGTTGCTGCTAGTTGACCCCGGTCCTACTATTTATGTCGTCTCGTACAGGCACTCATTACATAAATCTATCTACTAGTTGTCTTCCATGCATGTCAGATATAATTGCACACACTCATTTATCCACAAGAACCTCACGGAGCAATGTAACGGCCAACAAACTTGATGTCAATGATACCCAATATGATGGAACATGTAAAGGTAGTTCTTCACAAGACTTGCAGAAAGATGATGAATCCTATTCACCCCACAAGGTCCTTGCTCTAACTTGGCCCTTGATATGGGTACAACATGCATATAATGTCCTAGAGTGCATCTACTCTATTGCAATGCCTTGTGCTTATCCTCCTGGTCATGCATTTAAATATGGCATGCCTTCCTATTTTTCAGTACCTATTCCATTCATGATAACATGTTTTCAAATTCAAGTACTGTCATTCTACTCTATCACAATGCCATCTGCTTAGTTTGGACATCATGCTTCTGAATATCTTATGCATTGTTATTCATCAATATGTACTTCATCTGTCTACCATACCATGTTCTTTTTTTACATTGAAGTGATGTTCTAGTGGTCTCTTACAATGCCATCATAGTTTCCCAATCATATATACACACATATGTTGCCTTAGTGTTTTTCTTTATGTATTCCACTAGCATACAGTTTTAGATTCAAGTATTGTTTTTTCACTGTTGTCATCTCGTATCCCTAGCTCTTACATCATACTCCCTCCGTCCGGATTACATGTCGCAGAAATGGATAAAAATGGATGTATCTAGAACTGAAATACGCCTAGACACATCCATTTATTTCTAGGGAATACATGTCAGTATGTCATGCCTTTCTATTCTTCAGAACCTATTCCATCTCTGTTGTAGCATGTTTTATAATTGAAGCACCATTCTTCTATATAAGGCATGCAAGGGGAAGACGGCTATGTTAGAATCTGAAGGGTTACAAACTAGGTCTTTGCAAAAGATCCAAATGCCAGGAGATAACAAACCAACTCCAGTTTTCATAGATACTGCTCCGGCATAGAGAAACCCAACTCCCACTGATAATAAGCAGATTCCAGTGGCCAAAGAACTAGTCCGCTCCAGTCCAGCAAAAATATGTCAACTCCATTCTAAGAAGTGTGTGCGTATCCTCGCATCATGAAATTTTATAGCATTCTAATCATATTTTCTACATGTTTCTTACCCATCTCTCTTCTAGAAAATAAGCTTAAAGGATAGAAGACTTTCTGTACTGGGATCGTATTCGAGGAAAGTATCTTTCGGGAATTCTCTGTGCTCCAATGCTGATGTAAGTACCTGTTATATATCACTATATTTTTACATCAGCATGTATTTTGTTAATCGGTGTGAACCCAACCTTTATCTGATCTAAATTCGGTTGTAGCAAAATGTTAAAGGCGACAATGTTGATTCTTGTAAGGAAAACTGCCTGGTAGTTTTGCATACTGAGCTGCATGATTGTACTATCTCATATCATGCACATTACTAAATTGTAGTGCTGCTCTGGTTGCCCATTCATTCATTGTGTAAATGTTGCTTTCGTATTACCTTACCTGGCTGATGACAGATGTGCCATATTGTGTTAATTTGGTGCAGGCTGGTGTGGTCTGGTTGCCCAAACGTTCATTGTGTCAATGTTGATTTCCTATTATCTGACTTGGCCAATGATAGCAATGCTAGTGTGTTAATTTCGTGTAGTCTGCTAAAGATAAGAATACAAACTCTGAAAACAGCAAGGAAACCCCATTGTTTCTTTCCAATAAATCTAGGCTAGGTAGTATGCAAATAACACTTGATTAATCTGTTCGGTTCCCCTCCTAATTTATGTTATGATGCAGTGGTCGAGACACTCTCCACTATCAATAATACAAGCCTGCCAAAAACGCCATCTGAATCTGTTCAGTTTCCTCTGTCTCGAATGCAACACAAAAATGTATGTTGTGAACCAATTAATGGTTGAAGCAATGATGGAAATGGTGGAGGAATCAGATGTGCACATTTGTGCGCAACAACAACCAATCAATGTTTCTAGAGACAGTGTAGCAAAGCAGCAAAAACTTGCCCACATGCTTAGGGCGTCATCCGCGCTGAGGTTGCAGATTGTGACGTTGTAGATCGTTAGGTTTTGTTCATTTATTTGCACTGGCATCAATCTTTGATTGCCCAGTGGGTGTAATTTCCTGTAATATATGCTGGATGTGCAACATTTTTCCCTGTATGTCGTACCTTTGCTTGATCGGTTTTGGTCCTGTGCATAATTGCTCGTCGTAATGGGCTCAAATTATCTAATTGGGCCTAAAGACATGTACAAACTTTAGTTTAATGGGCCCATTAAGTTAATGGGCATTACCAGGCCGAAAGTTAATGGTCATCCCTCTTACCTCCTAGGTCGTTAAGAGGCCGACATCGTAGCGGGCAACAGGTGGGCCCATTTGATTTCATGGGCCATCAACAGGCCGATACTAAGTTCGGGCTACATATGGCCCAACTATACTGTGGGCCTTTAGCAGGACGAAAGAGACAGCGGGCTCGTACTGGACCATGAAGAGCATGGGCCGCTAAGAGGCCGAAAGTCAGGTCGTACTGTAAATGGCCCAACTGTGTTGTGGGCTTTTTAGCAGGCCGAAAGAGAAAACGGGCTGGTATTGGACCATGAAGAGCATGTGTCGTTAAAAGGCCAAAACTTAGGTCCGACGGCAAATGGCCCAACTCACTTATGGGTCGTCAACGGGCTGAAAGACACACCGGGCCAGAAATTGGCCCAATACTTAAATGGGTCGGTAAAAGGCTGAAAGATGTACATCCTGAAAATTGGCCCATCCCTTGAATGGGTCGTTAACAGACCAAAACCACATCGGGTCGATATTGAGCCCAAGTATATAGCGGGCTGTTAACGGGCTCGCACTGACGATGGGCCGCAATGGTGTCAAATCGTTAATGGGCCGTTGACAGGCCGAATTGACACATCTCGTATGGACCGTGGGCTTAAATGGACCTGACCCAAGTAGGCCTTATATGGGCCGGCCTGCTAATTCTTACTGGGCCGGCCTTTTTCACTCGAATAGGCCACTATTGGGCCGTGCCACGTGTAGATCTATCATAGGCACCTCCTGTCCAATGAGTGGATGACATCAGTCCCAACGGTGAGCCGACACGTGGTTCCTCCGAACAATGAGAATTTTACACGTGGAAAATCCCCATTGGTCCGGGCTATTAACAGGTTATCTGATCCAAACCGAAACCCGATAGCTTAACAGTGACCCGTTACGATGGATGCCACGTGTCGGTCACCCTTGACGAAAGCACTTCTATGACGCGCGATTTATCATCATGGAAGTGGACACTTCTGTGATGATAATTTTGGTAATGTCATGGAACACTTCTATGACAGCACATGTATGACTATCTTGGTTATATCATAAAATCTTCATGGATGTACATGCATGACAAAAAACGTGACCTACTGTGACAAACACGTATCATCACGGAGGTGTATTTTTTTGTAGTGTCACTAGCTGAGCTATTCTCCTCCATCTTGTAGGCAAAGTACTTGTCAGAGGTATCATACCTCTTGACACGGGCATGAATCAGAAATACCAATTTTTAGCTCTTGGAACATCTCATATGCTCCATGGCATTCAAAACATTTTTGAAGTCCTGGTTCTAAGCCATAAAGCATGGCACCCTAAACTATCAAGTAGTCATCATATCGAGCTTGCAAAATGTTCATAACGTCTGCATATGCTCCTGCAACAAGTTTGTCACCTAGCGGTGCACCAAGGACATAATTCTTCTGTGCAGCAATGAGGATAATTGTCAGATCACGGACCCAGTCCACATCATTGCTACTATCATCTTTCAACTTAGTTTTCTCTAGGAACATATCAAAAAAATATAAGAGCTATATCGCGAGCTATTGATCTACAACATAGATATGCAAAACTATCAAGACTAAGTTCATGATAAATTAAGTTCAATTAATCAAATTACTAATGAACTCCCACTTAAATAATCACCCCTCAAGTTTATCTAAGTGATACATGATCCAAATCAACTAATCCATATCTGATCATCACATGATATGGGGTAGTCATCAATGGTGAACATCTCTATGTTGATCATATCTACTATATGACTCATGTTCGACCTTTTGGTCTCTAGTGTTCCAAGACCATGTTTGTACATGCTAGGCTCATCAAGTTTAACCCAAGTATTTTGCATGTGCAAAACTGTCTTACACCCGTTGTATGTGAACATAGAGTCTATCACACCTGATCATCACATGGTGTCTCAAAACGATGAACTGTAGCAACAGTGCATACTCAGGGAGAACACTTTTATCTTGAAATTAAGTGAAGGGGTCATCTTATAATGCTACCTCCATTCTAAGAAAAATAAGATGCATAAAGGATAAACATCACATGCAATCAAAATACGTGACATGATATGGCCACCATCATCTTGTGCTTTTGATCTCCATCTCCAAAGCATTGTCATGATCTCCATCGTCACCGGCTCGACACCTTGATCTCCATCCTAGCGTCGTTGCGTCGAGGTCGTCACGCCAACTATTCCTTCTACAACTATCTCTAACGCATAGTGATAAAGTAAAGCAATTACATGGCGCTTGCACTTCATATAATAAAGAGACAACCCAAAGGCTCTTGTCAGTTGTCGATATTACAAAACATGATCATCGCATACATCAACATATATCACATCATGTCTTGACCATATCACATCACAACATGCCCTGCAAAAACAAGTTTGACGGCCTCTACTTTGTTGTTGCAAGTTTTATGTGGCTCCTACAGGCTTCTAGCAAGAACCGTTCTTACCTACGCATAAAACCACAATGGTGATTCATCAAGTTTTATGTTTTAACCTTCTTCAAGGACCGGATGCAGTCAAATTCGATTCAAGTAAAGTAGAAGAAACAAACACCCGCCAGCCACCTTTACGCAAAACTAGTTGCATGTCAGTCGATGGAACCGGTCTCATGTGCGTGGACATGTAAGGTTGGTCCGAGCCGCTTCATCCCACAATACCGCCGAATCAAAATAAGACGTTGGTGGTAAGAAGTATGACTATCACCTCCCACAACTCATTGTGTTCTACTCGTGCATATCATCTACGCATTGACCTGGCTCGGATGCCACTGTAGGGAAACGTTGCATGGAAAACAAAACAATTCTACGCACACACAAGATCTATCCATGGAGATGCATAGCAATGAGGGGGGAGAGAGTGTCTACGTACCCTCGTAGACAGTAAGTGGAAGCATTTAACAACGCGGTTGATGTAGTCGAACTTCTTCGCGCTCCAACCGATCAAGTACCAAACGTACGGCACCTCTGTGTTCTGCACACGTTCAGCTCGGTGACTGAAAGTGCAACTATCCCTAGGTGGTTTTGGCAATTCCTAACAACATATAGCTGATGGCAGCTGGAACTATGTTGGTATTTCCCCGGAGAGGGAGGGATGATGTAGCACAGCGACGGTAGAGTATTTCCCTAAGTTATGAAACCAAGGTATTGAACCAGTAGGAGAACCAAGCAACACAACGTAAACAGCACCTCCACACAAATAACAACACCTCACAACCCGACGTCTTAAAGGGGTTGTCAATCCCTTTCGGGTAACGGCGCCAGAAATTGGCAAGTTGAAGGGAGAAAGGTTGTAATAGATTGGATAAATAGATCACAAATAAAATAAAGTGCAGCAAAGTATTTTTGTATTTTTGGTTCAATAGATCTGAAAATAAAAGCAAGGAAAAAGTGGATCGCAAATGAAAATATATGAGAAATAAGACCCGGGGGCCATAAGTTTCACTAGTGGCTTCTCTCAAGAAAAATAGCAAACGGTGGGTAACAAATTACTGTCGGGAAATTGATAGAACCTCAAATAATTATGACGATATCCAGGCAATGATAGGCATCACGTCCAATATTAGTAGACCAACTCCTTCCTGCATCTACTACTATTACTCCACACATCGACCGCTATCCAGCATGCATCTAGTGTATTAAGTTCATGGAAAAACGGAGTAATGCAATAAGAACGATGACATGATTGTAACACCCCGAGATTGATGCGCCAGGTGTCTCCCAGTTATTCGTCATCATAGCCATGTCATTTGTTTGCGTGTTCCATTTTGCCATGTCATCATCCACATTGCATCTGCATGTTTCCAAAACTCGCGTCCGTCCCGGTCTCCCCGTTCCTTCCGTTGTCCATTCTGAGCCCAGACACACTTGCATGCGCCCGCAGCACCTCCGAAATATCATTTTATAAGTGGCCGGAAAATGTTCTCGGAATGGGATAAAAGTTGGTGTGCGGTGTTGTTGTGTTGTAGATAGAACGCCTGCCAATTTTTGTCACATTCAGAGTCCATTTTCTAGCCCAACTGTTAAACTTATAGCGGCATCGTTGCCCGTCAAACGTCGGGCGTTTTCGGTCTCCGGAAACCATGCCGGGCTGCATCTCTCCCCTCTCCTCTTAGCCAAAGCCTCCTACACAGCCCACCTAGCCCATCTACCTACCCCCCCTCCGCTCTGGACCATCCGATGGCGATCGAACGGCTCCGAAACGGCCCAAAACTCCCCTCCTCTAGCCCATTTCCCTATATAATCACCTTCCCCTTCCAATTTTGGAACCCTAACCCCCTCCACCTACCTCTAACCTCCTCCTTGGGATCCCTGCAGCCGCCAGCCACCTTCCCCATCAAATTCCGTGACCGGCCATAGCCTCCCCCCCCCCGCCGCCACTTGGCGCGACGGCACTCGCCGGAAACCACCTGCGCCGCCGCCCTGCCCAATCCCGCTAGGCCACGCGTCCCTCCTGCCTACCCGTGCCGTCGTGGCCCGCCCAGGCCCGATGCAAGCCTGCGAAGCCCATCAGGGCCCGCCCCCAAGCCCATGCGCCGGCCTTCGATCCAAATCGGGAGAGCCCCGATCTCTCCTCCCTCACGCCCCCGCCGTCGACCTCCTCTGCCACCCAGGTCATGTCGTCCCTGCCGTCCGCCTCCCCCTCTCTTCATTCTCCTCACCCACGTCTTCCTCTCACCACATCGAACTCGTCCTCCCGCAGGTATACGCCACCGCCGCCATGGGAGTTCACCGGAGCCGGAGCTCCCTCGGCGCCGCCCTCGCCTCATGCCGCTGGATCCGCCCGGAAACGGAGCCGCCGCCTCCGGATCCATCGTCCTCTGCCGCCTCGCATCCATCTCCAGTCGTCCCGTGCCTCTGGACCTCGCCGAAGCTGCGCTAGGCCGCCACCGCCATCCTGCTTCGAGGAGAACGACGGCACCACGCCCCTCGTCGACCGCACGCGCCTGGCCCACCTCCCTTTTACCAGATCCGTCCCAGCCGCTCCTCTATTTCAGGCCAGCTCCAAGCCCATCACCACCAAGCCCAAGCCGGCCTCCCCAACCCGCAGCACTGACTAGGCCTTGGCCCATGGTGAGAGCACACCCCTGTGCCCCTCTTATGTTTTCCTCCTGTTGGGCCAGCTTGTTTCCACCCGATCGTGTTTTTTTCTGTCCAGCGAATTTTGCTAATAATCCTCAGACAACTGTTTTGCAAAAAACCCTCAATGTTCATGCATATCATATCTCCATAACCATGCATCATATTAAAAAAATTATATATGTAAAATGCTTAGAATTTTGTCTAGTTTCACAATATGCAACTTTCATCCATGTAAAAATGTTTAAAATGATGTTTGCATATAATTTGCTTATTGCCATGTTAAATGATTTAATTCATATCTAAATAACCGTAGCTCGGATTTAAATAAACTTTATATGTAAATGGGGTAGAAAAATTCCTAGTTTAACTTGGTGCACTCATCTTGCATGTCTAACAACTCTAAAATATGGTTTAGGGCAGAACAGTACCAAATTCATAACATGCATATGGGGATTTTCTGGATTTTTTGTTTGTTGTTCCGGCCTCATTTAAACTTGCCTAAATAGTTAGTTTACTTATGCCTCACCTCTTGTCATGTTAACAAATATTTAATATTGTTGAGTACCTAACCGGGAGTGAACTAAATACTCGAATGTGGTGTTGAGTACCTAAGGATCTTGTTACATGTTGAGCTCCACTTAACTTGTAGTTTTGTTTGTGCACTTTGCCATGCCATGCATAGTTAAACCGGACATGCATCATCCTTGGTTGTGCATCATTCCATGTTTATGCTTGTGTGTTTACCATGTTGCTTGCTTCTTTCCGGTTTGCTTCTCTCGCTAGCTTCGGTTCCGTTCCGGAGTTGTGAGGATTCGTTCGACTGTGTCCGTTTGTCTTCTTCATTGAGTCGTTCTTCTTCCTTGCGGGATTTCAGGCAAGATGACCATACCCTGGATATCACTTCTATCTTTGCTTGCTAGTTGTTCGCTCTATCGCTATGTCGCGCTACCTACCACTTGTTATATTATGCCTCCCATATTGCCATGTCAAGCCTCTAACCCATCTTCCTAGCAAACCGTTGTTTGGCTATGTTATCGCTTTTGCTCAGCCCCTTTTATAGCATTGTTAGTTGTAGGTGAAGTTGAAGTTTGTTCCATGTTGGAACATGGATATGTTGGGATATCACATTATCTCTTATTTTAATTAATGCATCTATATACTTGGTAAACGGTGGAAGGCTCGGCCTTATGCCTGGTGTTTTTTTCCACTCTTGACGCCCTAGTTCCTGTCATACCCGTGTTATGTTCCTTGATTTTGCGTTCCTTACGTGGTTGGGGTTATGGGGCCCCCTTGACAGTTCGCTTTGAATAAAACTCCTCCAGCAAGGCCCAACCTTGGTTTTACATTTGCCTACCAACCTATAACTTTCCCTTGGGTTCTGCAGACCCGAGGGTCATCTTTATTTTAACCCCCCCCCCCCCCCCCCCCGGGCCAGTGTTCCTCTGAGTGTTGGTCTGAACTGAGTAGACTGTGGGGCCACCTCGGGGAAACTTCAGGGCTGGTTTTACTCGTAGTATGTCTCATCCGGTGTGCCCTGAGAATGAGATATGTGCAGCTCCTATCGGGATTTCTCGGCACATTCGGGCGGTCTTGCTGGTCTTGTTTTACCATTACCGAAATTTCTTGTAACCGGGATTCCGAGACTGATCGGGTCTTCCCGGGAGAAGGAATATCCTTCGTTGACCGTGAGAGCTTGTGATGGGCTAAGTTGGGACACCCCTGCAGGGTATAAACTTTCGAGAGCCATGCGCACGGTTATGTGGCAGATGGGAATTTGTTAATATCCTGTTGTAGAGAACTTGACACTTGACTTAATTAAAATGAATCAACCACGTGTGTAGCCGTGATGGTCTCTTTTCGGCAGAGTCCAGGAAGTGAACACGTTTTTGGGTTATGTTTGAACGTAAATAGTTTCAGGATCACTTCTTGATCACTTCTAGCTTCACGACCATTGCGTAGCTTCTCATCTTACTCTTATTTGCGTATGTTAGCCATCATATATGCTTAGCGCTTGCTGCAAATCCACCTCATTACCTTATCCTACCCATAAGCTTAAATAGTCTTGATCTCGTGGGTGTGAAATTGCTGAGTCCTCGTGACTCATGGATATTTCCAAACAATTGCAGGTGCCGATGATACTAGTGCATGTGATGCTACCGAACTCAAGTGGGAGTTCGACAAGTATCTTGGTCGTTATTGTGTGCCTTTTCCGGATGATCAGTAGTGGTGCCCAGTTGGGACGATCAGGGATCTAGCATTTGGGGTTGTCTTCTTTTATTTTGGTTCCGTAATCGGACCTTGATTGTACTTTGGATGATGTATTGTTTAACTTGTTATTTGTGTGAAGTGGCGATTGTAATCCAACTCTTTATCCCTTTCTTATTCAGTACATGGGATTGTGTGAAGATTACCCCTCTTGCGAAAAAACCACCATGCGGTTATGCCTCTAAGTTGTGCCTCGTCACGTGGGAGATATAGCCGCATCGTGGGCGTTACAAGTTGGTATCAGATCCATCCCCGACTTAGGAGCCCCTTGCTTGATCAAATCGCTGACGTTGTTGAGTCTAGAACAAAATGTTTTGAGTCTTAGGATTATATATATCGGAGAGTAGGATTATTTTTACTCCTTAGTCCCTTCGTCGCTCTGGTGAGGCCTCCTGACATAGATGTTTTGACTTTCCTCTCCTCAAATTTCATGAAAAAAAATTAGGATCACGCAGGTATCTTGGGGTCGTTCTGATATTCTTATGACAAGAACATTGATCTTGGTGCCTCCTGACATTTAGGGGTTGTGGCAGTGTCCCGGGGAGTTGAGCTCCGAGGTGTTATTGTCATAATTTTATCGTTGCAGTTCTGGAATACCTAAGTTTGCCGACATCGAAAATCTCTTTTATGCAGTTGTTGGTGAGATAACCTCAACACCACCCAGTACCGGGCGGGAGTTCGGGAGTATTGCCATAACTTGTATAATGGATGCTTTTTGAAGGTTGAGGTACATGATTTCCGAAGGTTTCGTGGTTATGTGTTGAAGGATGGATGTAGTTGGAGCATAGGGCTTGTTAGTTGTGTGATATATATTGTGCCTCCCTGTATCCCCAACACCAGATTGCATAACCAGAAAGTTTTGGGAGTTTATAGGTGGGAATTCAAGTATCTCGTAGGATATCTTTCCAACAGACACATGATACGATATGGGGTCTATCATATGTTTGTTCCGGTTATTTTGCAAGCCAATCCTTTGTTTTGTTTTTGAGTTGTGGTATTCGAGTTGCTTCAATGTCAAGTGTTGATTCCATACCTTCTATAAGCAGTGTTCTCATATTCATAAGTGAATACTAATCCTTCTTGATCATCGAGATTTTCATGTCAATTCTTCCCGACCGGTGTGATTCTCTTCAAGATGATCCTATCATTTTCCCACTTGCAAGATCCAATCTCAGTTTTCTCAATGGTGTTCGTTTCATCTGTCCCAAGCTGCCTTTGTTTTCCCACCCTCCCACCCTTTTCTTCAAGGACTCGAAGTTCTTAATCAAGTATCGTTTTTATTGATGGGAAGTCTCTCCATTCTTTTTCGTCAATATTCTTATCTGGTGATTCTCAGGAAAATACTAAGGAAGCTACAAGTTCATCATTCTTTGTTCTCTTTCTTCTTTGGTGGTCTAAACTCAATTTTCGTTGTTGGTCATATATCTTCCTTTTGGTTTACATGCTTTCCATGTTGGAATTTCTTAACCAAGCATCTCTTATTTATTCACGTCTCTCTATTCATATCCGGAGTGCTGAAGATATCTCAGAAGATTCATGTTTCCATTCTTAATTCGTTCAAGCTATTTGGAGATTATTATCTCATTCAAGTCATTTAATTCAACCGGTGCAATCTCTCTTCAAAATCATTTCAACGGTGTTTCTCTTGAGTGGGCCTTAACCCATAGGTCTTTTCCCAGGATCTTACCTGACTCTTCTAATTTTCCAGGAGCTATTCCCAAATTATTTTTGAAGTTTGACGTAAGAATGAATTGTCATCAGTCAAATGCCTTCTCCAAGATCATTTCATCATTGGTTCAGTCTTTCTATTCTTCATTCCAGAGTGCCTCAACAATTCATTGCGGTGTTTCTCGTCGTCATTCTTGAATTTTGAAGACCGAAGAGGAATTTATCCTAAATCTTGGTCCGTTCTCTTGAAGATTCATGGTTCTAGCTTCATGCCATCCTCATAATTGTTCATCCCCATAATCTTGCTCGTGAGAAATTCTCATAATTTTGATCGTGAGAAATTGTTTTCACCCATCCGGAGCAATTCAGGAGTCTTTTCAGTTTGATTCTATGGAGCCCGTCATCTCAGAATTATTCATTCCAGCTTTCAGCTCTCGTTCTCCAAATCATACCAGTGCATCATTCAAATATTCTCTAATCAGTTCATGATCTCTTTGTTCTCTTGTATCTAAATTCCCTCAAGTATCTTTATTCGTTTTCTAATTCTTCCTGGTGATTCATTCTCTCTCTAAGTTCATTTTCAATTCTTACGGTGGTTTGTTCAAGATTCTTCTTCCTTCATTTTCATATCAATTCATTTGTTGTTTCCAAATCCCACCGGTGGTTCTATCAATAGCTTCTCAAGGTTGTGCTATATCTCTCTTAATCCTTTCTACAAGAATAAGTAGTATGCCAAATCCGTTTCTTGTCATCAATATAAATTGGTGAAGGATACGCACAACGTAATTCTTATTATTGTTTCATCCAAGTGTTCTAACTTCTTTCCAGAGTTGTTCATCATGTCACATTCTCGGTTCGAGATGCTTCATCTTTTCTTTTCTGGAGTTCCAAGTTTTCCGCATTATATCGTCGCGAAGCTCCATCTAAATCATCGCAAGACTTCACCTTTTGTTTTCAACTTCTCTTTATTTCTAGCATTCTTTTATTACCGGAGTTCTCACGAAGGATAATCATGGTGGTTCATCAAAGATTTCATTCATTCTCAAAGTCTTCATCAAGATTTTGTTCGAGAAGCTCAAGCATTCTTCATGTTGCGTTTCGAGGTGCAATTCCTTCTACCTTATCTTTTGAGGTGGTGTTATGTCATTCTTGATATTTTCCCTTCGTGTTTCATGATTCACATGTTTTCAAGAATGAGGTATTTTAAATCCATCAATCTCTTCGCTGGAGTTATCTTGGTAAAGATTTCACTTAAATCCTTCCCTAAGTATTGTGCTAATTGTGGTGCTTATCAATGATCCAAGTTATCTCTTTATCACCTCGGTGGAAGAAGCTTTCTCTCTTTCGTGGCTCTCAATTCTAATCATTTGTTTTCCACTGGTGGCAGAAGCTCACTTCAATTTATTGAGATGTTTTCATAAGCCCATTTGAAGCATATAATTTCATTGTTGATTTTTTCCACAACTCCGTTCAACTCTCCTTTGTATGGATGCTTTGCAAATTCAAGTGTGGTAGAAATTGTCAGTTGTTTCTCCCTTCTTTCTTACAACAATCTAGCTTCTATTCTTTCCTTCCAGAGGCATTGTGATGTTGTTATCTTCGACCTTCATCCCATTTTTGTCAAAGATGATGTTCTTTCCTTTGCTTATCCATTCAACCGGAGTGTCGTGTCCTCCATTCAAGTTCTCTCATGTTATCAAGTTTTGCCTCCCTTCTCAACCGGAGTGCTGTCTGAAATCTTTCTTACCCCTTGCGTCGTTCTTTCAATAGTTCTGGAGGCAGTGTGGTGTTGATTTCATCATATCCTCTCATCTTGTCAAGTTCATATTCTATGCCTTCCATTTCCAACCGGAGTGTTGTCGTAATTGATCTTTATCATTCCTTGTACATCTCATTTCAACCGGAGTGCTTGCATGTACTTCTTGTCCATTGTTCTCGTCATTCATAGCTTTGCAAACTCCAAGGTTCACATGGTGTTCCTTGTTTCTCTTTTCTACTGGTGTGCTTTCATATTCTTTTTGGTCCAATAAGCTCTTGTTTCATGTCCTTCAACCTAAAAGGTTCTCGCAATGTTCCTTGTTCACCTTTTATAATGGTGTGTTTTCAACTTCTTGCATCTTTGTTGTATTCCTTCTTTAAATTTGTTTAACCTCTCAAGGTTCGTTGGTTTCACTCTTTTGTCAAAGAAGCAACTTTGTTTTACCTCTTGCTCTTCCGCTTCTCTCCGGTGCCATCCTTAGATCTCGGGACGAGATCTTCTGTTAGTGGGGGAGAGTTGTAACGCCCCGAGACTGATGCGCCAGGTGTCTCCCAGTTATTCGTTGTCATAGCCATGTCATTTGTTTGTGTGTTGCATTTTACCATGTCATCATCCGCATTGCATCTGCATGTTTTCAAAACTCGCATCCGTCCCGGTCTCCCCATTCCTTCCGTTGTCCGTTCTGAGCCCAGACACACTTGCACGCGCCCGCGGCACCTCCGAAATATTATTTTATAAGTGGCCAGAAAATATTCTCGGAATGGGATGAAAGTTGGCGTGCGGTGTTGTTATGTTGTAGGTAGACCGCCTGTCAATTTTCGTGACATTCGGAGTCTGTTTGCTAGCCCAATCGTTAAACTTATAGCGGAATTGTTGCCCGTCAAACGTCGGACATTTTCAGTCTCCGTAAACCGTGTCGGGCTGCATCTCTCCCCTCTCCTCTCAGGCAAACCCTCCTACACAGCCCACCTAGCCCATCTACCTACCCCCCCTCTACTCCGGACCGTTCGCTGGCGATCGAACGGCTCCGAAACGGCCTCAAACTCCCCTCCTCTAGCCCCTTTCCCTATATAATCACCTTCCCCTTCCAATTTTGGAAACCTAACCCCCTCCACCTACCTCTAACCTCCTCCTTGGGATCCCTGCAGCCGCCAGCCACCTTCCCCATCAAATTCCGTGACCGGCCATAGCCTCCCCCCCCCCGCCGCCACTTGGCGCGACGGCACTCGCCGGAAACCACCTGCGCCGCCGCCCTGCCCAATCCCGCTAGGCCATGTGTCCCTCCTGCCTACCCGCGCCGCTGTGGCCCGCCCAGGCACAGGGCAAGCCCGCGGAGCCCATTAGGGCCCGCCCCCGAGCCCGCACACCGCCACCTCTGATCTAGATCGGGAGAGCCCCGATCTCTCCTCCCTCATGCCCCCGCCATCCGTCGCCTGCGACCAAGCCCGCCGGAGCACGCCCGCCGTCGACATCCTCCGTGACCCAGGTCGTGTCGTCCCTGCCGTCTGCCTCCTCCTCTCTTCCTCCTCCTCACCCACGTCTTCCTCTCACTCCTCCGAACCCGTCCTCCCGCAGGTAACCACCACCGCCGTCATGGGAGTTCGCCGGAGCCGGAGCTCCCTCGGCGCCGCCCTCGCCTCCTGCCGCCTCCGGATCCGTCGTCCTCCGCCGCCCCGCGTCCATCCTCGACCTCATCTCCGATCGTCCCGCGCCCCTGGACCTCGCCCGAGCCGCGCTAGGTCGCCGCTGCTGTCCTGCTTCGAGGAGAACGATGGCACCACGCCCCTCGTTGACGGCACGTGCCTGGCCCGCCTTTGTTTCGGCCCAGATTTGGCCCAGCCGCTCCTCTGTTTCGGCCCAGCTCCAAACCCATCACCACCAAGCCCAAGCCAACCTCCCCAACCGGCAACACCGACTGAGCCTTGGCCCATGGTGAGAGCACACCCCTGCGCCCCTCCTCTGATTTCCTCCTGTTGGGCCAGCTTGTTTCCGCCCGATCGTGTTTTTTCACTCCAGTGAATTTTGCTAATGATCCTAAGACAATAGTTTTGCAGAAAACCCCTCCATGTTCATGCATATCATATCTCCACGACCATGCATCATATTAAAACATTTTATATATGTAAAATGCTTAGAATTTTGTCTAGTTTCACAATATGCAACTTTCATACATGTCAAAAATGTTTAAAATGATGTTTGCCTATAATTTTCTTATTGCCATGTTAAAATGATTTAATTCATATCTAATTAACCGTAGCTCAGATTTAAATAAACTTACATGTAAATGGGGTAGAAAACTGCCTAGTTTAACTTTGTGCACTCGTCTTGCATGTTTCACAACTCTAAAATATGGTTTAGGGCAGAACAGTACCAAATTCATAATATGCATATGGGTATTTTCAGGATTTGTTGTTTGTAGTTTTGGCCTCATTTAAACTTGCCTAAATAGTTAGTTTACTTATGCCTCACCTCTTGTCATGTTAACAAACATTTAATATTGTTGAGTACCTAACCGGGAGTGAACTAAATACTCGAATGTGGTGTTTCGTCAACATGCATCTTGTTACATGTTGAGCTCCACTTAACTTGTAGTTTTGTTTGTGATCTTTGCCATGCCATGCATATTTAAACCGGACATGCATCATCCTTGGTTGTGCATCATGCCATGTTTATGCTTGTGTGTTTACCATGCTGCTTGCTTTTTTCTGGTTTGCTTCTCTCACTAGCTTCGGTTCCGTTCCGGAGTTGTGAGGATTCATTCGACTACGTCCGTTTGTCTTCTTCATGGACTCGTTGTTCTTCCTTGTAGGATTTCAGGCAAGATGACCATACCCTCGATATCACTTCTATCTTTGCTTTCTAGTTGTTCGTTCTTTCGCTATGTTGCACTACCTACCACTTGTTATATTATGCCTCCCATATTGCCATGTCAAGCCTCTAACCCATCTTCCTAGCAAACCGTTGTTTGGCTATGTCACCGCTTTTGCGAGGCCCCTTTTATACTGTTGTTAGTTGCAGGTGAAGTTGAGGTTTGTTCCATGTTCGAACATGGATATGTTAGGATATCACATTATCTCTTATTTTAATTAATGCATCTATATACTTGAATTGATTTTCCCCGGCAACAACGCCATAAATTCTCCTTGATGGCAGCTGGAACTACGTCGGCATTTCCTCGGAGAGGGAGGGATGATGTAGCACATCGACGGCAGAGTATTTCCCTCAGTTACGAAACCAAGTTATCCAACCAGTAGGAGAACCAAGCAACACAATGTAAACAACACATGCACACAAATAACAACACCTCGCAACCCGGCGTGTTAAAGGGGTTGTCAATCCCTTTCGGCTAACAGCGCCAGAAATTGGAGAGTTGAAGGGAGAAAGGTGGTAATAGATTGGATAAATAGATCGCAAATAAAATAAAGTGCAGCAAAGTATTTTGTATTTTTGGTTTAATAGATCTGAAAATTAAAACAAGGAAAAAGTGGATCGCAAAGGCAAATATATGACAAATAAGACCCGGGGGCCATAGGTTTCACTAGTGTCTTCTCTCAAGAAAAATAGCAAACGGTGGGTAACAAATTACTGTTGGGAAATTGATAGAACCTCAAATAATTATGACAATATCCAGGCAATGATCATTACATAGGCATCACGTCCAAGATTAATAGACCGACTCCTGCCTATATCTACTACTATTACTCCACACATCAACCGATATCCAGCATGCATCTAGTGTATTAAGTTCATGGAAAAATAGAGTAATGCAATAAGAACGATGACATGATGTAGACAAGATCCGTTTATCTATATGGCAGTAGATATGGATCTCGTATTTTTATGCTTAGTAGCAACGATACATACGTGTCGGTTCCCTTTCTGTCACTGGGATCAAGCACCGTAAGATCGAACCCACTACCGGGCACCTCTTCCCATTGCAAGATAAATAGATCGAGTTGGCCAACAAAACCCAAATATCAGAGAAGAAATACGAGGCTATGAGAGATGATGCATAAAAGAGATCAAAGAAACTCAAATACTTTCACGGATATAAAAACATAGATCTGATCTTAAACTCGAAGTTCATCGATACCAACAAACACACCGCAAAAGTGTTACATCATATAGTTCTCCAAGAGACCATTGTATTGAGGATCAAGAGAGAGAGAGATGAAGCCATCTAGCTACTAACTACGGACCCGAAGGTCTACAAAGAAATATTCACGCATCATCGGAGAGGCACCAATGGAAGTGGTGAACCCCTCCTTGATGGTGTTTAGATTGGATCTGGTGATTCTGGACTCTGCGGTGACTGGATGAACATTTCGTCGAATCCCCTAGGGTTTTGGGAATATTTGGGTATTTATAGAGCAAAGAGGTGGTCCGGCGGCACCCGAGGTGGGCACAACCCACCGGGGCGAGCCAGGGCCTCCTCGCACGCCCTGGTGGGTTGTGCCCCCTTCGGGGCACCCCCAAGTGCAACCAGGGCCCATCTGCTTCCTTTTGGCCCATAAAAAATCATCGTAAAGTTTCGTTCCATTTGGACTCCATTTGATATTGATTTCCTCCGACGTAAAAAACATGGAAAAAACAGGAACTGGCATTGGGCACTATGTCAATAGTTTAGTACCAAAAATTATATAAAATGACTATAAAAACATCCAAGATTGATAATAAAACAGCATGGAACAATCAAAAATTATAGATACTTTGGAGACGTATCAATAGCTCATTGAACTAATGCTCTTTCAAGATGATCATTTCAGAAAGTTCAATGATTGGCATGGCATGGACTAGGAATGTGGACCCCTCAAAATGCTAAGGACACACGTTAGCTCAAGCTCAAGACTCTACATTTTCATTTTAGTGATCCAAGATCACACTGAGTCCATAGGAAAAGCCAATACTATTAAAAGGGGATGAGGTGTTGCTTAATGACTTGCTTGCTCAAAATTCTTATTGATATGCTCCAAAAGCCCTCAACCGCTTTCTCATTTCCACATATGTCCCAAACCAAAAGTCAAACTCGGCCCCACCAATTTGATTTATCCGGCGCCATCGAGTTCATTTGACATAGCCACTGCCAGAAACCCTAATCAGTTTGGTCTCACCAATAGGGATCTCGGTCTCAATGAGATGGGATTGCAAACTCTATGTTTCCCTTCATAACATTTTGGTCTAACCGAGATGAGCGATTGGTCCCACCGAGTTCACAATGTAAACTCTCTGTTTCCCTTTCATAACATTTCGGTCTCACCGAAATGAGCGATTCAGTCCCACCGAGTTTGCCTGACCAACTCTCTGTTTGCCTATTACAGAAATCGGTCTTACCGAGTTTATGTGATCAGTCTCACCAATATTACGTTATACCCTAACCCTAATCAAATCGGTCCCACCGAGTTGACACGTCGGTCCCACCAAAAAGCCTAACGTTCACATTTTGAACTGAATCGGTCTGACCGAGTTTCATGATTTGGTCCCACCGAGTTTGGTAAATTGTGTGTAACAGTTAGATTTTATATGGAGGCTATAAATACCCCTACACCCACTCTTCATTCGTAGAGAGAGCCATCAGAACGTGCCTACACTTCCAACATTCATTTTCTGAGAGAGAACCACCTACTCATGTGTTGAGACCAAGATGTTCCATTCCAACCACAAGAATGTTGATCTCTGGCCTTCCCCAAGTTGCTTTCCACTCAAATCATCTTTCCACCAAATCCAGATCTGTGAGAGAGAGTTGAGTGCTGGGGAGACTATCATTTGAATCTCAAGAGCAAGGAGTTCATCATCAACACACCATCTATAACCTTTTGGAGAGTGGTGTCTCCTAGATTGGTTAGGTGTCACTTGGGAGCCTCCGTCAAGATTGTGGAGTTGAACCAAGGAGTTTGTAAGGGCAAGGAGATCGCCTACTTCATGAAGATCTACCCAAGTGAGGCAAGTCCTTTGTTGGCGATGGCCACGGTGGGATAGATAAGGTTGTGTCTTCGTGGAACCTTCATGGGTGGAGCCCTCCGTGGACTCGCGCAACCATTACCCTTCGTGGGTTGAAGTCTCCATCAACGTGGATGTATAATAGCACCACCTATCGGAACCACGCCAAAAATCGCCGTGCCTACATTGCATTTGATCCCTCTAAACTCCTCCCTTTACCTTCATGTGCAATGATTTACATTCCGCTGCTATACGCTTAGATTTTGATGTGTAGGTTGATTGCTTGACTTGTTCTAAGTTGCTAAAATCTGCCAAGACTTAAAATTGGGAAAAGGCTAGATTTTTATTTGGTCAAGTAGTCTAATCACCCCCTCTAGACATACTTTCGATCCTACAAGTGGTATCAGAGCTTTGGTCTCTATTTGCCTTGATTTCCATAGCTTTTGGTGATCATAGCCTTGGTTTCACAACCTAGGAGAGTATGGCGTCTAGCGAGGGAAATTACCGCCGTAGAGGTCCTTACTTTGTTGGTACTAATTTTGCTAGTTGGAAGCATAAGATGAAAATGCATATTTTTGGACATAACCCCACTGTTTGGGCTATTGGGTGTATTGGCTTGCAAGGTGAATTCGCCCTATAGTGAGTCGTATTACAATTCACTGGCCGTCGTTTTACAACGTCGTGACTGGGAAAACCCTGGCGTTACCCAACTTAATCGCCTTGCAGCTTGTGATATCCTCTTCAACGGATTGTGCCCTGAAGAATTCAACAAAATCAGCTGTATTGAGAATGCAAAGGAAATTTGGGATACTTTGATTGATATGCACGAGGGTACCGACTCCATCAAGGAATCCAAATTGGATGTGCTTCAAAGTCAACTTGACAAGTTCAAAATGAAGGATGGTGAAGGTGTCGCTGAAATGTACTCTAGGCTTGCTCTCATCACAAATGAGATTGTCGACTTAGGAAGTGAAGAGATGACCAATAGATTCATCATCAAGAAGATCCTAAGACCTTGGATGGAAAATATGATACCGTGTGCACATTGATCCTAATGATGCCCAATTACAAAAATCTCAAGCCAATGGAAGTCATTGGAAGAATTGTTGCTCATGAGATGTCACTCGGGGATAAGGAAGAGCTTCACAACAAGTCAATTGGTGCTTACAAAGCCTCATGTGACGCTCCTACATCATCAAGTGAGAAACAAACCTTCAACGAGGAGTTGATCCTAATGGTGAAGAATTTCAACAAGTTCTACAAGAGTAGAAGCAAAGAAAGAAGTTCCAAGTCAAGGTCCTACAATGACAAAAGATCTTCGAGTCGTGAGCGTAATTGTTACAATTTTGGAAGACCCGGACACTACTCAAATGAGTGTACGGCCCCCTACAAAAGAAGAGAAGAATCACCTCCAAGAGAGAGAAGGAGTAGAGATGATCATTATGAACGAAGAACATCTCGGAGAAGCAAGGATTTGGAAAGGAAGGACAAGTCAACAAGGAGCTACACAAAACGAAGACATCAAGCTCATTTTGGTGAATGGGTATCCGTTTCCGACTCTGACAATCACTCTGAGAGAAGTTATCACTCCAACTCCGAATATACTGAAGATGAAGGTGTTGGTGGTCTAGCACTTGTGATGCGGAGCATCCTATGGACATCACCATGTCAAGAGTCTGTTTGGCAAGTGACACGTGCGACATCTACTTCACATACATAAAGGTGAATCATCTCCTTTACACGTGCTCACTTGACCCCTTCAAGGATGGTATACTACTTGACACCCCTCTCGTGTGCATGCATAGGTATTGTCGGAACACTACAGACGAGGAGAAGGAGTGCAAGCGCCAAGGAACAACTACACCATGCTCAAGCGAAGCATGGAAGCGACGACGGAAGAAGACGGAGACAGCTTCCAGGACCCGGACATCCGGCCCTGGCCCGGACATCCAGCCCCTGGACGTGTCACCAGCAGCAAGGAGCCAGCGGCCAAGTCTACAGGGCCCAGACATCCGGCGACCAGCCCGGACATCCGGCGCGTCCCGAGCCCCCGGACATCTGGCCTCCAGCCCAGAAATCCAGACCCCGCCATTCCAGAGAGCAACAAGGTTGGACCCTGCCAGCCCGGACATCCGGCCCCAACGCCTGGACATCCGGCCCCCCTGCCTGTGTGCAGCGCATCTGGGCCGTGGCCCATGTATCCCTTTGCCCCTTAGACTATATATACTCCCCCTCCACCTACATTTTAGGGTTAGCATTGTGTTAGCTCATTTGTGAGATAGAGCTTCACTCATCCATATCAGATCTACTCCACGAGAGAGACCGCGACCCCTCCACGGAGAAGATCCACCTTGGATTCAAGACCCCTCACGGGAAGATCCCCTTGTGGATTCAATACCTCCTCACACAGAAGAACCGGTTACCTCTTGTATCGTCCGTTGTTGACTTTGGATCTTGTATCTCTCTTTGTGTTTCGAGGATCTAGCACATGTGTGATCATACTTGTTGGTTTGAGTGTTCTCTTGTGTTCCCCTCGTGATTTTCCCCCCATTTCCCTCCTCATGTTCTTCGCGTCCTTCGCGGGATCCGCTCGTTTCGTGAAAGATCGGGCCACTAGGGTTCTACCCTACATCATCTTGGTATCATAGCCATCTTGTGTCATGATATCATCTTGGTATCATGAGCCACGTTGATCATGATTTCGGAGCCTCCCTGTTGTGTTTTCTAGCCTAATTTTGTTGTGTTCTTCCCCAATTTCGAAAATCCCCACCAAAAATAGCCCCAAATTTTTTAGTGATTTGTTGGTTTAATGAGGTTTTGTTGATTTTGATCCATGGATTTGCTTGGTTTCGAGTGGATCTAGCATATCCCCAAGTGGCCCCACTTTCCATCCACGAAATCCCATCAATTTTGACCCTAAAATCATCTATTTTCGCCTCCAAATCGAGTTTCAAAGTCCAAATCCCGATCTGGAATCGTCGGGCCGGACATCCGGGCCTCAGGCCGGACATCCGGGCCACCTGGCCGGACATCCGGGCCCCAAGCCGGACATCCGGCTCCTGGAGCGCAATTCGCGCGTGGTTCTGGACATCAGGTCCCGGATTTCCGGCCCCGAGCCCGGATGTCCGGCCCCTGTACATTTCAGCTTTCCCGTTTCACCGTTTTGTCCATAACTAATTCATCTGCAGTCCGATTTTCGCGTTCTTTAGGTCGTTGAAAAGCTCTTGACATCCCCCTTCCCCCAAAAATGCCACCAACATATTTTGACTCCATCAAATTTTTGGAACTTTGGTATCTTTGCCTAGGGCTTCCACCACATCCTCCGCTACTCCACCACCGACTTCTGCAACCTAATCATTTTTGTTCCTTATAGCATTTGAGGTTGTTTGAGTTGTGATTCGAGTCTCCTAAGGTGTTTAGGCTACTTAGGGACGGTTGATTCTTCATCAACCACCACCATAACTTCCGCATAGGCTTGACCACTATACACTTCCGCCACCCCAACTTAACCCGATTTTGTTCATGTTGTGAGTTGTGTCTCCTAAGGTGTTTTGGCTACTTAGGGACCGTGCTTCCAACACCGACCCCGTGTATAGTCCACCACCTTACAATCCACTTCCGCATTGCCTACTCGTATAACCCATCATTGCACTTCCACAAAACCATCATCGCATTCTCGCTACCACCATTTGACATTTGAGATTTTGAGTTCGTGGTTTTTCTGTTTCCTAAGGTGTTTCGGCTACTTAGGGACGAGTCACCAACATCTTGGTATCTCCATCAAGATCACCGCCACTCATCATCGCCAAGGACGGTAACCTCCATATCATCTCGATATCGTGGAATCCCTCCATTGTATATTCACATGACATTGCATTGTTAACCCCTAGCCCATTTTGCGTTACTTTCCTATCGAGACTAGCCATTTGAGTATTGCCGGCAACGTTACTTGTGCGCATTAGTGATCTACACCATACATTGCATACATACCATATCATATCGGTATCATATCATCCCTTGTGCCTCAAGTTTGTTCTCGCATATACACAATAGCTATCTTGGTTTGTGCATTTCGCAAAGTGGCCATACAAAAAAAGAATAAGCTTTTAAGCAAAGAAAAAGAGTGAACAAAGAGCTTGTAAGCAAGTGCCATAGCATCATACCACATTGCATAAGATTGTCATATCTGATCATCTTGGATCATACCACCAGAACATCATATACATAGCATACTTGGGATAGAAGTTGTTGCATTTTTGTCTCCTATAGGTTGTGCACAAGTGTCTTATCCGCCTATTGAGCAATCGTGCTAGCGTCTCTCTAGAGTTGTGCAACAAGAGCATTTTCCGTGGATTCCACATTTTGAGCTCATTCCTTGGTTGCACGACCCCATTTATCTATTCATGTGTGTGTTTCCGTGTGCCACATATTGCTATTGGTCTACTTGTTACACTTGCGAATTTGTGAATCTCTTTCAACATTATTGACTCTTGCTAACATTTCGCATCAAATTTTTGTGCCACTATCCTCACCGAGCTCCACCATAAGCCTTATTTGTGTAGCTGTGAGAAACCGACAAGAATTGGTACCAATTATGCTATTTCCTTGTCCACATTGGAGTGATCATACCAATTATGCTATTTCCTTGTCCACATTGGAGTGATCATTGATCCACTTTCAACTTTGGTCAAGGTACATTTGGTATTCGTTCTTCTCTTTCTACCACTCACATTTTTCTCTTGGAGTGATGGATAGGCAAGGTGAGGGAGTCCTGGATTAGGGGGTCTCCGGACAGCCGGACTATATCCTTTGGCCGGACTGTTGGACTATGAAGATACAAGATTGAAGACTTTGTCTCGTGTCCGGATGGGACTCTACTTGGCATGGAAGGCAAGCTAGGCAATACAGATATGTATACCTCCTCCTTTGTAACCGACCTTGTGTAACCCTAGCCCTTTCCGGTGTCTATATAAACCGGAGGGTTTTAGTCTGTAGGACAACATACAATCATACCATAGGCTAGCTTCTAGGGTTTAGCCTCTTCGATCTCGTGGTAGATCTACTCTTGTACTACCCATATCATTAATATTAATCAAGCAGGACGTAGGGTTTTACCTCCATCAAGAGGGCCCGAACCGGGGTAAAACATCGTGTCCCCTACCTCTTGTTACCATCCGCCTTAGACGCATAGTTCGGGACCCCCTACCCGAGATCCGCCGGTTTTGACACCGACATTGGTGCTTTCATTGAGAGTTCCTCTGTGTCGTCGCCGTTAGGCTTGATGGCTCCTACGATCATCGATAGCGATGCAGTCCAGGGTGAGACTTTTCTCCCCGGACAGATCTTTGTGTTCGGCGGCTTTCGCTGCGGGCCAATTCGCTTGGCCATCTGGAGCAGATCGAAAGTTACGCCCCTGGCCACCAGGTCAGGTTTGGAAGCTTAAACTACACGGCCGATATCCGCGGAGACTTGATCTTCGACGGATTCGAGCCTCCTGCCTTGTGCGTCACACGGTCACGATGAGTACGATTTAGCTCTACCATCGGACAGTGTTCAGGAGATCGCACCGGCAGCCGCTCCGACCCTCAATTCGGAGCCAGTTGCGCCGTCCATGGACGGGTGGATGGACCCCGCCACGGAGGCCTTATCCTCAGCGGCGATCGAGCCGAACATCGACCTTACCCTGCACGAGAGCCGTGTTGTCAAACTGCCGGATCCTTCTCCGGCCACGGACTCCGAACCGCCTGCGCCCGTTCCTAGCGAATCCGATTGGGCGCCGATCATGGAGTTTACCTCCGCGGATATTTTTCAGCACTCGCCCTTTGGCGACATACTGAACTCATTAAGGTCTCTCTCCTTGTCAGGAGGATCCTGGCCGAACTATGTCCGGCAGGATTGGGATGCGGATGACGAAGAAATTCGCGCCCACCCACCACCCACTTAGTAGCCACTGTCGATGACTTAACCGACATGCTCGACTTCGACTCCGAAGACATCGACGGTATGGACGATGATGCGGGAGACGAAGAGGAACCACTGCCCACAGGGCACTGGACAGCCACCTCATCATACGATATATACATGGTGGACACACCCAAAGAAGGCAATGGCGACGAGACAAGCGGAGGATGACCCCTCCAAGAAGCAACCCAAGCGCCGACGTCAGCGGCGCCGCTCTAAGTCCCGCCAAAGCAAAAGTGGTGATACCGGCACAGGAGATAATAGCACTCCGGATAGTGCCGAAGATGGCAATAATCCCCTCCAGCACGATTTAGGCAGGAGGATGGAGAGGCCAGCCCTCCTGAGAGAGCGGCAGATGAGGAGGATGATAATTACATGCCTCCCTCCGAAGACGAGGCAAGCCTCGACGATGACGAATTCGTCGTGCCAGAGGATCCCGTCGAAAAGAGCGCTTCAAGCGCCGGCTTATAGCCACGGCAAATAGCCTTAAGAAAAAGCAGCAGCAACTTCAAGCTGATCAAGATCTGCTAGCTGACAGATGGACTGAAGTCCTGGCGGCCGAGGAATATAAACTCGAACGCCCCTCCAAGAGTTACCCAAAATGCAGGTTGCTACCCCGACTGGAGGAAGAAGCGTATGATGCGGCTGATCGGCCACCCCGTGGCCGCGACAGAGAGGCATTCCAGCCAAAAGCTCAGCCCGCACCCCGACGCATTCAAATAAAAAGGCATGGGGAAATATGCCAGACCTGCGAGACGTATTGGAGGACAAAGAAAAACACGCAAGATCGATCTAACGATCACGAGGGCGCGCCACCACGCGAGACGATAATCGTCACGCGGATACAGTAAAAGTAAATCCGGCCGGGCCGAGCACAGCGGGCAAGACTCATTGGAGCTGCGTCGCGATATAGCCCAGTACAGAGGCGCCGCACACCCCTTATGCTTCACAGACGAAGTAATGGATCATCAAATCCCAGAGGGTTTCAAACCCGTAAATATAGAATCATACGACGGCACAACAGATCCTGCGGTATGGATCGAGGATTTCCTCCTGCATATCCACATGGCACGCGGTGATGATCTACACGCCATTAAATACCTCCCACTCAAACTCAAAGGACCAGCTCGGCATTGGCTCAATAGCTTGCCAGCAGAGTCCATTGGCTGTTGGGAAGATCTGGAAGCCGCATTCCTCGACAACTTTCAGGGCACTTATGTGCGACCACCAGATGCCGATGACTTGAGCCACATAATTCAGCAGCCAGAGGAATCGGCCAGGCAATTCTGGACACGGTTCCTAACAAAGAAAAATCAAATCGTCGACTGTCCGGATGCAGAGGCCCTAGCAGCTTTCAAGCACAACATCCGCGATGAGTGGCTAGCCCGGCACCTTGGTCAGGAAAAGCCGAAATCTATGGCAGCCCTCACGACACTCATGACCCGCTTTTGTGCGGGAGAAGACAGCTGGCTGGCTCGCAGTAATAACATATCAAAGAACCATGGTACTTCGGATACCAAGGACGGCAATAGCAGGTCACGTCGCAACAAACATAAGCGCCGCATTAACAGCGATAATACCGAGGATACGGCAGTCAATGCCGGATTCAAAGGCTCTAAACCCGGTCAGCGGAAAAAGCCATTCAAAAGAAGCACTCCGGGCCGTCCAGTTTGGACCGTATACTCGATCGCTCGTGTCAAATACCCCCGACAAGCCAGCCAACCACACCAACAGGGATTGTTGGGTGTTCAAGCAGGCCGGCAAGTTAATTGCCGAAAACAAAGATAAGGGGCCACATAGCGATGACGAGGAGGAGCCCCGGCAGCCGAATACCGGAGGACAGAAGAGGTTCCCCCACAAGTGCGGACGGTGAACATGATATACGCAACCCACATCCCCAAGAGGGAGCGGAAGCGTGCGCTCAGGGACGTATATGCGTTGGAGCCAGTCGCCCCAAAGTTCAACCCATGGTCCTCCTGTCCGATCACCTTCGATCGCAGGGACCACCCCACTAGTATCCGTCATGGCGGATTCGCCGCACTGGTCCTAGACCCAATCATTGACGGATTTCACCTCACCGAGTCCTTATGGATGGCGGCAGCAGCCTGAACCTGCTTTACCAGGACACAGTGTGCAAAATGGGTATAGACCCCTCAAGGATCAAACCCACAAAAACGACCTTTAAAGGCGTCATACCAGGTGTAGAGGCCCATTGCACAGGCTCAGTCACACTGGAAGTGGTCTTCGGATCCCCGGATAACTTCCGAAGCGAAGTAATCTTCGATATAGTCCCGTTCCGCAGTGGCTATCATGCACTGCTCGGGCGAACCGCATTTGCGAGATTCAATGCGGTACCGCATTATGCATACCTCAAGCTCAAGATGCCAGGACCTCGGGGGGTCATCACAGTTAATGGAAACACAGAGCGCTCTCTCCGCACGGAGGAGCACACTGCGGCCCTCGCAGCAGAAGCGCAAAGCAGCCTCTCAAGGCAATCCACCAGTTCGGCGTTTCAAGACCCGGACACCTTCAAGCGCGCTCGGAGTAATCGGCAACTAGACCGCCTGGCACGATCTGAGCTCGCGTAGCAATGCGGCCCCCACCCCAGTCCCAGCCAAACGGCGAAATCCGTGCCACGCGTACATAATTACGCATTAAAAATACCATGGGCACAGGTGGGGAGGGGGCACAACTACGGCACGCCCCAAGACGCGGCTTAAACCGCACTAGGGGCTTCCCGCTTTGTTATTTTTCTCTTTCAGGACTTTAATCTCTGGAAACCCTGTCCGGCAGCATGATTGCCGAACACATGATGCAGCAACCAAGGAGGCAGAAAGCTACGTCACACCACGGAACTCCCAGGTGGATTACGAATAACGAGTGAAATATTTGCTTTAATACTATTCCTCAGCTTGCCCTTGGAAGGGACATAGTCCTACTTTTTGCTTATCGCACTATCTGTATCATTCTGCTTTAACGCACCTTTTTGAATAAACAATGCATAGCATTAAGACTATTATTGCATTCTTCTTTTTTATATATATGTGTTCATTAATGACGCCTTGCAACCGTACACTTTGGTACGGCCAATACACCAGGGGCTTAAGTACCCCACAATATGGTGTGAGAAGTCCGAACACTTTCACAAGTGCGGCACCCCGAACTTATAGCATTATATGCATCAGCTCCGAATCATGTCTTTGGTCAAATGTTGGGTTTGCCCGGCTCCTATGTTTTGGTACCTTACGTTCCGCTCTATCGGCTAAGGTAGCACTAGGAGAACTACTGCGATTGTGCCCCGGTTCTGCTGGGCTAAGCACCTCAGTAGAGAAAGCTAAAACTGACTGTCATGATAAGGCGAGAGACTGGTCGCTGTTCGGCGAGGTTTCGAGTCCCTAAAGACTTATGCCGCTTAGAGCGAGGAGCCGGTCCTGTCCGGCTTAAAGGCGTGTATCGCGCCCCGAATTCGGCCTTCCGAATACCAGGGGCTTCGCCGAAATTTAAAATTATAGAATTCTATGGCTAAGTGAGAGTGATAAAGCATTATTAGTCCGGTTGCCTTGTTCGCTGTGCTGAGCACCTCCCTCGAAGGACCCAAAAATGGGAACAAGAGTGCTCAGGTTTATCCCGAACACCCCAGCACTCGTGCGGCATGGGGGCAGAAGCCGAGGACTAGCCATCTCTCAGATTGGATAAACAGCCAAACAGAAGGTAATATTTTAAATTCAAACAAGCGTTGCATAGCGCATATGAACAAGTTTTCATAAATACAGGATTACACGAGCGAATTTACTCGAATATTATATCTTTCGAACACTCGTCCGCTACGAGACGAGCACCCTTCAGGACACCCTCATAGTACATCTCGGGTGGCGATGCTCCTTGCCCTCCGCGGCCCTTCCTTGATCAGCTTCACGGATCTAGCTTGGCCCATTGCACCTTCACACGGGCGAAAGCCCGGCGTGCACCTTCGATGCAGACGGACCGCTTGACGACTTCCAGCCGTGGGCAGGCATCCACAAGCCGCCTCACCAGGCCGAAGTAGCTGTTCGGAAGGGCGTCGCCAGGCCACAGCCGGACTATAAAGCCCTTCATGGCCTGTTCGGCCGCCTTGTGTAGCTCGACCAGCTGCTTTAGCTGGTCGCTCATAGGTACTGGGTGTTCGGTCCCAGTATACTGGGCCCAGAACAACTTCTCCGTCGAGCTTCTCTCCTCGGCCCAGTAAAATTTTACGGCATCCGACACGCTGTTGGGCAAATCTGCGAATGCTCCTGGAGAGCTCTGGGTCCGGGTAAGTAACAGGTAATTCACTTTAACATGCTTTCTTTGCATATAGAATGCCTTACCCGCCGCTATCTTCTTCATCGCATCAATTCCTGGAGGGCCTTTTGGGCTTCGGCCTTGGCATTCTTTGCGCTCTCAAGGGCCGCAGCAAGCTCGGACTCTCGAGTCTTCGAGTCAAGCTCCAACGCCTCGTGCTTCGTCACGAGAGCTTGGAGCTCTTGCTACACCTTGCCCACCCGTGCCTCATGCCTTTCCCGCTTGGTGTGCTCCTTGGCCGCTTTGTCTTCGGCCTCGGATAGCGCTTGCTTCAGGGTCGCCACCTTGTTCGTGACCCCTGGCAAATTTATGATAATCCTGTCATTTTGCAATCGCATTCTCTTTATACATATCCATAGACTAGGTACTACTTACCTTTGTTCTCCTCGAGCTGCCTCTTGGCAAGGCCAAGCTCTTCCTTGGACCCTTTCAGGTCCTGCTTCAGTACGGTGACCTCCGCAGTCAGTGCGGCAGAGGCCAGCAGTGAAGCCTGCATACGCATATAGACATACTTACATTAGACTCTTGCGATATTGTTTGATCCTCTGTTCGGCTTTTCTTTGTGAACACCGAACAGAGCATCA
Source organism: Triticum urartu (assembly GCF_003073215.2). Lineage (NCBI taxonomy): Eukaryota > Viridiplantae > Streptophyta > Magnoliopsida > Poales > Poaceae > Triticum > Triticum urartu. Next base: position 521,857,578 of record NC_053024.1, read on the forward strand.
GGGGCTATTGTCTATGCGGTAACATTTTTCGTATATTTTAAATACTCACCTCAAAGCCTGTTATAAGGCTGGCACATGCTTTAGTCAGTCCGCTTTTGGCAGACTGAACCTTCTCGATCACCGCACTCATAATAGTGCGATGCTCTTCGTTGATGGAAGCGCTGTGAAGCGCTCCCAGCAGATTGTCCGGTGCCTCTGGATGGACAGAGGTCACCGGCACAGGCGCCTTGCCCCTCTTGGAAGGAGGTCGCCTGCTCGAGTCCTGAACCACTGGAGGTTCCGGCGCAGTGTTCGGCTGAGAGCCGAACTCGGAGCCCTCAGGGGCTTTGCTCCTTCTTCTCCCGGAGTCCGAAAGGTCGCCTTGAGGCGCCTCCGGGATTGTCTCCCCTCGACCCCGTGCCTCTTGAGACAATACCTCAGCATTGTCCGTAGGGCCAGGGGAGGTGGCGGTCGGAAGTGGATCGCTATCCATATCCGACGAGCCCAGGGAGCCGTCCGACGATACGTCGATACGGGCTCGTGGCGGTCTGCATAGTCATAATTCGGCGTTAGGGGAAGCGGTGCGGCAAAGGTATGCTATGAGTTACTCTGGCATCCGAATACTTACGACTTCGCCAGGCGCTTGTCCCTGAGCAGCCATCCATTTTCGCCTTCGGCGGCGGTGGTGGAGTAGTCCGAAGGAGAGTCCTTCCCTTCTTGGAACCCTTCGGCCTCCCTAGTTGGGCGGCCTTCCTTTTTTTGTCTCCCCCGACTGAAGGGGGAGCATCTTCATCTTCCTCCTCGTCTTTCGGGGGGGGGGGGGCATCTTCATCTTCCTCCTCGTCTTCGGGGGGGGGGGGGGGGGGGGATGCGTCGCGGAGTTTTCGGACGATGAGTCCGATACCCCTGGCGCCGGGAACTCTTTCAGGTTCCCTTGGACTTCTTGGTTTTCTCCGGCACCTTGTAAGGAGCGGGAGTCAGCATCTTCGTCAGAAGAGCGTCTGCTGGGCCTTCGGGCAAAGGAGCCGGACAGTCGATCTATCCGGTCGTCTCCTTCCCGTCCTGTCAAAGGTACGGGAGCTTAGATCCCGCATAGAGTCAAACTATGAAAAATTAGTATCTTGTAAGAGGTAAAACAGCTTACCGCGCTGGCTTGGCGCTTCGCGCTGAATCCGCGATCCTCGGTAGTGGGAGGTGGAACCTCGGCACCCTTGAATAGCACCTTCCAGGCATCCTCATGTGTTGTGTTGAAGAGCCTGTTCAGAGTTCGGTGCTGGGCCGAGTCGAACTCCCACAAGTTGAAAGCCCGTTGTTGGCACGGGAGGATCCGGCGGATGAGCATGACCTGGACTACGTTGACGAGTTTGAGCTTTTTGTTCACCATGTTTTGAATACATGTTTGGAGTCCGGTTAGCTCTCCCGAACTACCCCAGGACAGGCCCTTCTCTTGCCAGGAGGTGAGCCGTGTGGGGATGCCAGATCGGAACTCGGGTGCCGCTGCCCATTTAGGGTCACGCAGCTCGGCGATGTAGAACCACCCCGATTGCCACCCCTTTATGGTCTCCACGAAGGAGCCCTCGAGCCATGTGACGTTGGGCATCTTGCCCACCATGGCGCCTCCGCACTCCACCTGGCGGCCGCTCACTACCCTCAGCTTGACATTGAAGGTCTTCAGCCATAAGCCAAAGTGGGGCTTGATGCGGAGGAAGGCCTCGCACACGATGATAAACGCCGAGATGTTGAGGATCAAGTTCGGGGCCATATCGTGGAAATCCAGGCCGTAGTAGAACATGAGCCCCCGGACGAATGGGTGGAGAGGGAATCCCAGTCCGCAGAGGAAGTGGGTAAGGAACACTACCCTCTCATGGGGCCTGGGGTGGGGATGTGCTGCCCCTCATCTGGGAGCCGGTGCGTGATGTCGTCGGGTAGGTATCCGGCTCTCCTCAGCTTCTTGACGCGTCCCTCCATGACGGAGGAGACCATCCACCTGCCTCCCGCTCCGGACATGGTTGGAGAAGATTGAGGTGGGAAATGCGGACTTGGGCGCTGGAGCTCGAGTGTGCGAAAATGGATGAGCAAAAGAGGAAGAAGGCGTGGATGAAAGGGTGAATCCTTGTCCCTTTATATGGGCGGCCGAAACTATGGGCCCCCACTAGCCTGGTAAAACTCGCTTATCCCCAAGCGTCGTAATCGATGGCGCGGTTGGGTTACCCATGCCCGTATTGATGAGAATCCCGTAATAAGGGGAACACGATCTCTCCTTTGACAAGACATGTCAAGAAACTGCCTCACGTTATGTGCGGGGCTAGTTAAAGGAACAGTTTGAATAATTACCGGGCCATGGCATAATGTCATGTTTCCAAAACAAGTCAGCAGATTAGATTTGTGGAAATATTATTCTCTCCAAAGTGGTATGTGGAACTTATTTTGCAGGGTCGAACACTATCCTTGTATTCAAATTCTTCCGTGGTGTATTCGGAGGAGGAACCCGCCTTGCAGTGCCGAAGACAATACTGCGCACCAGACTCATCGTCATTGAAGCCTGGTTCAGGGGCTACTGACGGAGTCCTGGATTAGGGGGTCTCCGGACAGCCGGACTATATCCTTTGGTCGGACTGTTGGACTATGAAGATACAAGATTGAAGACTTTGTCTCGTGTCCGGATGGGACTCTACTTGGCGTGGAAGGCAAGCTAGGCAATACGGATATGTATATCTCCTCCTTTGTAACCGACCTTGTGTAACCCTAGCCCTTTCCGGTGTCTATATAAATCGGAGGGTTTTAGTCCGTAGGACAACATACAATCATACCATAGGCTAGCTTCTAGGGTTTAGCCTCTTCGATCTCGTGGTAGATCTACTCTTGTACTACCCATATCATCAATATTAATCAAGCAGGACGTAGGGTTTTACCTCCATCAAGAGGGCCCGAACCTGGGTAAAACATCGTGTCCCCTGCCTCCTGTTACCATCCGCCTTAGAAACACAGTTTGGGACCCCCTACCCAAGATCCGCCAGTTTTGACACCGACACAAGGCATTTCATCTTCGGTCTACAACAACAATGACGAGTTCGATGCCACAACCAACTCCAATGACGCCAATATGCAAACTCAAATGTAGGAGATCAAAGCCCTCATCAAGTCCTACAAGCGGTCTTCCTCATCTTCGAGAAGATGCTCAAGAACACATGTCTCCGTGCTACCATCTCCGGCAAAATCAAATCGGCATCGACACCATCACCAACAAGGACATGAAGGTCAAGAGCTCAACACCAACAACCGCTCAACGACTTCACCATCTCCCTTGGCATCTTCGCCAAGCGACTTCAAGGCATCTTTGCCTACGAACAGACGGCATCTTCACCCACAAGCACTTCAAGAGAAGCTCCCCAAGCTCAAGTCCACGACTTCCATGAGCTACTACGACCTCGACATCGACCATGAGATTCCTTTCTATGGGACTCTAGAACCCGAGGAGTATCTCGAGTGGGAGCATTTGATGGACGACTACCTCAAGCTACATCAAGTTCCTCCCGAAGATCAAGTGAAGTGCGCCACAAGAAACTTCCACGACTACGCGTCCACATGGTGGCTTCACGCACCTTCAGAGACCTACTACATGAGTTGGCCCAAGACGAAGAGAGCTTTGCGGCGAGAGTTCGTGCCCCCAACCTACACGGAACAACTTCAACGCCAGTTGGAGAACACCATCCAAGGATCCAAGTCCATCGACGAGAACTTCAAGGAGATGAAGAAAGCCTTGCGACGAGCTGGCGTGGACGACCCCATTTCGATGAAGTTCCACTTCATGATGGGATTACACAACGACATCTCCAAGACAATCTTCCTCGATAACTACAAGTCCCTCGACGACAACTACATTGGTGCTCTCAAGGCGGAACAAGAACTCATGAAGGCCAAAGTTTCTCCACCCCAAGCTCACTTCGCGATGACCAAGCTCCATGAGAACGAGCATGAGGCTAGTACCACCAAGATGTCCAAGCCCGGCGAGCTCCAAGACGATGCTCCCAAGTCCGACTTCACCGCCATCCCTCTTTGTGGCATTGATGATGCCGAGTCTACTTCGACTCTTTTTTAAAATGGTGCGGCGACAAGTACGACTACGGAGAACCTCAAGGACCAAGCTTTGGAGGCGAGCGACAAGGTGGCGAGCAAGGATGATGTTTCCATCTTAGGAGGCGAGAGTGATGATGTGCCATCTTCGGCCTTCATCCATGGCGACAACAACGAGATGGTTGAGCATGGGATTTTCCCTTCGACCACGGCGACGTATGATGACTTGAGTGACTTGTGCCACCATATTGAGAGTGAGAGTGACTTCACCAATAGCCCCATATATGTGTTGCCACAATTCACATGTGAGGAGAGCCACAACCCCCACCACTTGAGTGAGATGATAGTGACTCCACCATATGTGAGTTTGAGTGCACCTATTTTGAGGGAGTGAGTGAACCACCACATAGAGAGAGTGAGATAGTTGATAGGTCATGTGAGGCCACTTTCAACACTAACGACTTGACCACTACCTCTATTGTGTCTTCTCATTTGGTGCTAGGTCCCTTATATGATGATGCGCCGATTCTCGACGACTTCATCCTACCTTCGGACAAGACGATGGCCATGGTGGGATGTGATGCACCCTCCACATGGTTCCATCAAGATGAAGATTACCACCATTTGGTCTTTCCCACCTCACCTACACCACATGAGTGGAATGACAAAGGTAACATAGGTGAAGGTGATGCTCTAGTCCCACTAGTGGACATTCTTGACGTTGATTTCTTGCATGATGTTGATCAACCTATTTCCATGCTTCATGCTAGTGTGACTTCCTCATGCGATGATTTACCCATTTATGATGAGTATGATGATTGCCATGTGGAGTCTATTAGTTGTGATGCCATGTTACATAGGATTTCTTGTGCAAATTCTCTCGGTCACATCATGTTTGCCAATCCGCTTGACTTGTCATATGCTATGCATGAGATCAATCATATGTCGTATTTGCAATCTCTTCATAGTGACTATGCATATGCCATTAAAATTAACCCAATTTGCACATATGGCATAGATGACAAGCCTATGGTTATTGGCATTTGTTTTTCTTGTGATGATATTGACATGCTCCCTTTGCATCATTTATCTCATATGCCATGCCATGACCACCTAGCTTTGGATATGCATTGTTTTGGATGTTGTCCATTTTCTCCATATGATGTTTCCAATATTGCTCATGAGGAGACCCCCATAATTTCCTCATACATTTTAGGAGATTTTGATTCATCCCATTCATTGCATGATCCCAATACTTATGTGCACAATATGCTCCCCATGAATACACATGATATTGATGTGCCATATATTTGGATGCTCAATTTGCATCCCCATCGTGTTATACACAATAACTATTCTTTCATGATGGATGACATGTTCTTATACCATGCATCAAATTTCTTTGAGAAATGCTTATCTTGTGCTAACTTTCACGTGCACATACACATCATGATGGATGATGTGTACATTTACCACACGCACAATTTCTTTCATTTGTGTTTCGTTTGTGTAGGTACCCTTGAATACTTGTCAACCTCGCAATCCCACGAGTTGACAAAACGAGCTCTAGAGAGAAATGATGACTTGGAATCCCATGGATTGCCTTCCCCACCGCTCTCTTAGCGCAAATACTTCGTGCATTTCTTCTACTTGGCCCTCACTTGGCTATGGGTTATTGTCCATTACATATTATATGCCCATCTTGCCATGTTCACTTTGCATGATATGCTCATTCCTATGTCTTTGCCATGCATTTGTGACCCATGCTTTGCATTACACATGATGATTGATTCTAGTACTTCTATGTGTATTTGCAAGCTTGGTGGAGATATCACTTATTATTGCCATGTTTGCTTTGTGCCCCATGCCTATGATTATACTATGATCTTGCTTTGTGTTCGTGCTTGCGATATGTCATGTGCATTGCCTATGCCTATTATTTACTCACATGACATCATTGCCATGATTTCCTCTAGTGTGTTGCATCTTCGCTCCACTAGTTTGCACGACATGATTGTTATTGCTTCTTGTCATATCTCTCCATATGTTTCCTCTCTCATGCTAGATGATTTCCCATGTATTGAGTGCACCAATGATTTTAGTCTTGCTAATGAGATTGCCCCCACAGCATTCTCGCATATATTTGGAGATTTTGACATATTTCTTGTGAAGCATGCTTGCCTTCCTTCTTTGCACCATATACCTAGTGCCATGAATATTGCCATTGTTGCATCATATTATTCATGCACTTGCGCTTCTAATGGTTATGTGCAAGAGAAGAGAACCATCATGGTGGATGATGTGTTTATCTACCATGCGCATACGTTCTTTCTTATGTTGTGTGCATGTGTAGGATACTTGAACTTCGTGTCAACTTCCACGTCACGTGAGTTGACAATCCGAGCTCTTGAGGGCGAACTACCTTCTACCACGATGATTCTACATCGCACTTGCTTGTACTTCGGCATTGTGAAGGACGCACAAGGACACACCTTCAAGGTGACATCTTTCTTGATCATGGATATGACGGATCATACTACTTGTGTTGCTTTCACCATGAGACTTCTTGTTCATATTGGACCACTTGATTGCACACATGTTAGAGATCTTGCTTCCACTTGTCATTCTCACAGTTCCATGCATCATGATATATATGCCTTGTGTGTTGGATCCAATTCTTGGATTACTTGCTCCTCTCATATGTTTGGTTGCAACAATGTCATCACTTCACATATGCCATGTCCCATAGATTGTTACATGCTTGCCTTGATTGCCTCACACATGATGAACAATCGCTCTTTCCATTGTGTTGAGTGCCACACGATATTCACTACACCCAATGCACATTATGCTTGGATTGTCTTGCACTTGACCCATGTGTTTAGACACTTCATTTTATTTGGTGTTGTGAATGCTTCTTATGCCTACCATAGACCTTTCATTGAGCAATTTCCCCATGCTTACTATGAACTTGAGGTAGATGCTTCTTCTCTTGTCACACATATGTGCATCACTACCTCACATTCACATGATTGTCCCCACGATTTCTTTGCTTGTGCTCGATTGATATGCTTACATCTCATGTCACAATCCTTTGTCACACCATATGCTTTGCATGATGAAGACACTTGTTTGGTGAATCACCTCTTGAATGCTTGGTTTTGCACTAACGCTAACCACATTTGTTTTTCCAAGTGTTTGTTGTCTTTGCTACTTTTGAAGGAATCCCAAGATGGTGCGACATTGGAGAGTGCCCATTTCGAGCTTCAAGAAGACGAGAACTTGGTGATCGACCATTCCTACACGGCGACGCCATCTCTTTCCCATGGTGATTTGGATTTCGATCCGAGGTCGGATCTTTCCAAAGGGAGGGGAGATGATGAGGATCATCCTATGGACATCGCCATTCCAGAGAGCAACAAGGTTGGACCCTTCCAGCCCGGACATCCGGCCCCAGCACCCGGACATCCGGCGTCTCGGGAAGGCCCGGACATTCGGCCCGCCGCCTGAACATCCCCCCCCCCCTGCTGCGTGCAGCACATCTGGGCCGTGGCCCATGTACCCCTTCGCCCCTTAGACTATATATACTCCCCCTCCACCTACGTTTTAGGGTTAGCGTTGTGTTAGCTCATTTGTGAGATAGAGCTTCGCTCATCCATATCGGATCTACTCCACAAGAGAGACCGCGGCCCATCTACGGAGAAGATCCACCTTGGATTCAAGACCCCTCACGGGAAGATCCCCTTGTGGATTCAAGACCTCCTCACGGAGAAGAACCGGTTACCTCTTGTATCGTCCGTTGTTGACTTTGGATCTTGTATCTCTCTTTGTGTTTCAGAGACTTAGCACATGTGTGATCATACTTGTTGGTTTGAGTGTTCTCTTGTGTTCCCCTCGTGTTTTTTCCCTCGTTTCCCTCCTCGTGTTCTTCGCGTCCTTCATGGGATCCTCTCCTTTCATGAAATATCGGGCCACTAGGGTTCTACCCTACATCAACTTGTGTCAACCAACTCCTATGACATATTTGACTCACCAAAAGAAGGAATTGGAAGATACTTCATGGCTAAAGGCCCAAAGGTATCACACCCCGAATATGTTGATTTCAATAGTGATGAAGATGATTTCCTAGGTGATGATGATTTACTTATTGACAACTCTAGTGATGAAAACTATGATGAACTTGCTATTAATTATGCTAATCAAGATAAAACGAATGATGATGATGATGATAAGAAGGAGATTGAGCGTCTAACTAAAGAACTAAACACTCTTAACACTACAAAAAAAATACACTTCTGTGATGATACATGTTTGTCACGGTAGGTCACTTTTTTGTCATGCATGTACATCCATGACAAATTTATGACAGAATTAAGATAGTCATACCTGTGTTGTTGTAGAAGTGTTCCGTGACATTACTAAAATTATCATCACGGAAGTGTCCACTTCCATGACAATAAATCGCGCATCACCGAAGTGCTTTCGTCAAGGGTGACCGACACATGGCATCCACCGTAACGGAACGCCGTTAAGCTATCGGGTCGGGTTTTGGATCTGACAACCTGTTAACAGCCCCGACCAATGGGGATTTTCCACGTGTAAAATCATCATTGGCTAGAGGAAACACGTGTCGGCTCATCGTCGGGATAGATGTCATCCACTCACTGGACAGAAGGCGCCTATGATACGTCGACACGTGGCACGGCCCAACAAGTTTAAATGGGCCGGCCCAACTAAAGGCCCACAAGATTTTGCGGACCATAATGGGCCGGCCCAACTAAAGGCCCACGAGATTTTGCGGACCATAATGGGCTGGCCCAGCTAAAGGCCCACAAGATTTCGCGGGCCATAATGGGCCGGCCCAGGTACAGGCCCACAAGATTTTTGTGTGCCATAATAGGCCGGCCCAGGTAAAGGCCCACAAAATTCTTGCGGATCATAATGGGCCGGCCCAGCTAAAGGCCCATGAGATTTCGCCGACATTAATGGCCAGGCCCAGCTGTAGGCCCACAAGATTTTGAGGACCCGAGTAGGCCGGCCCGTTAACTGGCTGCCATGTTTTGGGCCAAATGCCGGCCCATATTTGATACGGTCTATTAATGTCCTGTCACGCTCCGGGCCTAATAGTGGCCCATATGAGATCCGGCCCGTTAAAAGCCTACCACGTTCTGGGCCAAATTACGGCCCAGATCAGGTCCGGCCCTTTAAGAGGTTTTGGGCCTAATTATGGCCCATATCAGATTCGGCCCGTTAACTAGACACTATGCTTTTGGGCCCACTTGCTAAAGGCCCACTTAGTAATTCGGCCTGATATTAGTTTTGGCCTGTTAAGGGCCCGTTTAACATTTCAGCCCTATATTAATTTGAGCCTGTTAAAAGCCTGTCATATAGTTGGGCCTAACTACGGCCCGGTTTGCATCCGGCCTGCTCGCAGCCGATATCTGATTGGGCCAAACAAGGACTGAGACAATTTTTCGGCCTGTTAAAAGCTCGTGATTTGATTCGCACAATCATGGGTCGGGGTTCATTTCGGGCTGCTGCCGGCCCGTGAGCTGATCGGCACGTTTCAGGCCCAACCTACATCGTGATTGCATGACGGCCCGATTATGTACCGTAATTTTACGGTTTGGCCGGTTTACTACGAAGACATGATATATACACAGTAAAATAACTGCAGCATCGTGAATAAGAAAAAACTTATACTATACAATAAAGAAATTACGGCATATTACATCCACTGGGCATCAAAGTTCGCCACTATGATAATAAAGCACAAGTAGACAGCAGATTACATACACTGGGCATCAAAGATCGCCACCAGTGCAAATAAACACGCCGACAAAATAATATACAAAACCGACAACACTTCAATAGGGTTCAAGAAAGGTTAGCCCTACTGGGGAGCTGCAGCGCAAGCAGCTAAGCAAGATGATGAGACTGCGCTTGTTCAACACTTATATCTTCCTCACTCTGGAAGATAAACAAGCAGACAGATGACAGGTTTTGCACATAAAAGTATCAGTGCTGACAATTCATCACATTTCTTACTGACAAATAAAGTGACATAGTTTAAATTTGCATTAACACAATATGGTATTGTTCAGGTCAAGACATGGCAGGAAATGACATTGTGAAGGAGTTGGCAGCTTCACGACACCACTGGATTACAGATCAAGACCTCATAAGTATCAATGGTTAGTGTGTGTCAATTTATACCATTTCAGATTGGCAAATAAAGAGACAGTTTAAATAATAGTAGAATGATATGACATTTTTCATAGTAAGACATTGCAGAATATGACATTGTGCTATAGTGGGTAGGTTCACCACACCACTAGATTACAGATGAAGAACAGAAGCATACATGCAGTGCAAAAGAAGATCACTTGCTCTGTATAATTTAATTTACATGGTATGAAGAAGGAACTTGGTTGTACAACTGAAAACTTAAATTGAGAAAGGACGAACTTTTGTTTATCAACTACATATAATAAACTTTAAACAAGCAATTTGATGCAAACACCAAAAATAAACAGTTGTTGCAGACATGCCTAACCAAATATATACAACAAAGTTTGAAGGCTTGAGATGGACAAACTTACATTATTGGTGAAGACAGGCTCTATAAAGGCCTTGTCCATGCTGATGGGGGGGGCAATTCAAGAAGTTTACCACATAATCTTCTTCAAAAGCATTGCCTTTATTATACATTTTGTTAAGAGTAAATATAGATGTGATAATATATGAAAAAATGGAGAATATTTGAGATAAGATGAAGAGTGATGCTACATAACCAAGTAGATATAAATATAAGTGCAGCGATACAGGCAAAAGGTACAGCCAAGAGCAATGCACAGCTAAACTTCTTTAGTACCAACCTTATGGTAAGAGTAAATATAGATCTAATGTGTAGAAAATGGAGGACAAACGAAAATAAGCTGCAGAGTGATGGTACATGAACAACTACATGTCATTATAAGTACACTGATAAAGGACAGCATGTACTTACAAGAAAATGCAGAGCTAAAAAAACATTGGCATTGGATATATTCTACACTAATGTAACCATTCATATAGATCAGATAATTTGGAGCGAACAATTGATAAGCAAGCTATCATGCATACTGCTGTCACATAATGAACCAGGTATGTATGCAAGTACAGTGATACAGGACAACAGGTACTAACAAGAGCAAAGCAGTGGGTAGCATATTTGAGATATCCTGTCATTCTTGTCAAACCGGAATTCTTCTTCAAGCATATTTCCTGCAAAAAAGATCCGTAAGGCACATGCAGAAAAGTAGAAGTTCAAATTGTCATGTGATTTCATAGACAATACCTCATCCTGGGAATGAGACCAGTGCATAACAAGGTTTCTACATTCAATGTCTTCTAAATTTAGCACAGGAGACTTCACCAGGAATTCGTTTATAGACTTGCCATCAAAGTGTGATTTCCTCAGGTAACACCGATACTGCTGCAATGCTTCCTTGAAAAGCACAAGCAAGCTTTGCTCGTCATGACTTTCCAGATTGACCCTCTCCTAGTTACAACAATGTAATGTAAATTATTCATGTGTTCAATCAGCAGAAAACAGGAAAATAATAACCATGAATAATAGCACTTACACGTAAGTTGGACAGGACAATGTGAAAATGGTGTTTGTCTTCACAATAATCTTCCCATGATGGGAATATATGCACGTAGTTCCTAACAACATTGAAAGCATTGTCTTTTAAACTGGGAATAAATGGAATGGGGTTCCAATCTGCAGGAATTGGCCGTCTTTGCAGTTGGGATAGGTCTTCGGCCAGTGGACTTGTTGTACTTTTTGCTGGAGTGGGATTTTTTATGGTACAGCTAGTGCTATGGCAAATGAAATCGGTATACCTTTTGCTGGAGTGCAGGTCCTGTGTGGTGGGGCTAGTGGTGTGGCCAGTGAAGTATGGGTACAGTCTGCTGTTTTGTGTCACTGGTTGTACAGCCAATATAAGTGGGGTCTTGTCTGATTTCTCTGGCACCATCATGTTTTTCAAGGACTTTGCTGGTGCTCCTTCAGGTTCGGCAATCACCCTCTTCCTTTTTGATGTCTGATGCACAAGAGCAGCATTTGAGTGGAAAAACATGGTATGATGACAGATGGAATATGTATTGATAATGGATGGGCATGGCATCTCGACATAAATGATGAGTAAACTAAGCAGATGGCGGTGCAACAAAGTAGAAGAAATGCAAGACAACATATGCAAGATACTCGCAATCAATAAAACATTGCCAAATCAGAACAGGCACCTTGATGGGTGAACAGGACAGGCCATCTTCCTTTGACTCCTCGAGGTTAGAATAGTCATTAGGATGATATTCTGAACAAGAATCAACAGGTGGGGAGTGTATGAGTTTCATTGCATCCAGAATGGCACTCAATGCCTTGGTGCCAATTTTGTAAGTCATTGCAGTGTTTAGCTTCAAGAGTGGACTGCTGCTAGTGCGACACAAAGCAGCTACACAGATCATAATGTAGATATAACGGGAAAACCTTAAGCATCAGAGTAAAATCAGCAAAGTGGAACTTGCTGGAATATATGTGCTAGTATTGCCGGTACGGCTAGAAAGGCTTCGGATACCAGCTCTCTTCAAGTGAAGGTGTGGTACTGTTAATATCAATGTAACTCTCAAAGGCGGCACAGCTCCCCGCATTTCCTTGCTATTCTTATAGGATTCAAGTGGGCAGGCCACTACAAATCCTATTCCTATGTTTACAAGATCCTACGAATCAAAGAGGCTCAAAGTGTCCATCACAACCGACTATATAGACCTCTACACTGCAAATGTCCCTGCTCATCTTCAGTACAAGGAACATATTGTACTACTATCATACTCCCTCTGTTCCAAAATATAAGTCTTGGTAGAGTTTTCCAAGATGTATCCAGGTACATTTTAGAGTGTAGATTCACTTAGTTTGCTCCATATGTAGTCCATGGTGGAATCTATACAAAGACTTGTATTTAGGAACAGAGAGAGTACATATTAAAGAAGAACGGAAGAGGAACATGGTAAAGAAGAGCAAGTAGATTTTGGATAATAAAATGTTGGTTGCGCAGTGCCCACACATGATGAACCAGAGCGCATTAAGAATGCAACTCCTAGCTGTCTCTTGACCATTTCAGGCGGTTGGATGAAGATCCTACGTCTCCTAACCCTTCTTCTTCCTCGTCTCTGATTCTTCCCATACAGAACACCGCACGGGCCGCCGACCGGACCACCGGCCCCCACTGCCTGTGTTCCTCCGCCACCCCCACCCCCCACCCCCACCCCAAACCCCACCCGCGTTGAGTTTTCTTCGTTCGGCGAGGCCCCACAAGAACCTGAGCCCCTTCGATCTCACCGGCGAACTCCGGCGAGCTCTGAAAAATCGACTGACCCAATTTTGAAATTTAGTCTACTGTGATTTAACTAGTGCGGAATATAAAAGGGGAAAACCATAAGCATTGCGAGTATGGTGTTGAGCGTGCCATGGCGGGTCTGAAGGTGCAAACCGGACAAAGGCAACTTCGCAACCAAGACAAGAAATCAGAGTAAAGCAGTGGCGATCTATTTTCTTGCTGCGATAAATAAGTTGAGCAGATACGAAAGAGTACCGCCTCTGGTGCGGCGCCGTGTACGCATCTGCTGAGAATTTGACGGTGCTGCGGTAGCGATGGCTGTCGGCGGCGTGGAAGCAGATCTAGGAGGGTAGACGGTGGCGATGGGGCGCGATGGACGAGACAGTCATAGGAGCGGCGCCGGCAAGGTGGATGACGGCGGAGATGAAGCGAGAGGACGGGATGCAAGGATCCCGGTCCGAAGTCGTGGATGAGAGAGGTCGATCTCTTGTAATGGACGGCTGCGTCGGGGTATCAGCTCCGGCATGGTGGAGGAGGACGGCAGTGGATGGGGTGGCGGACGGCGGCAGACGGAGGAGGGTGGGGTGGAGAGGGTGTTTTGGCGCCCACGGAGTACGAATGGGGAAAGGGAGGTAGAGAGGAAGGGGGAACCATGTATTCAGGGCGCGCTTGTCTCAAATGCGAGGAAATTTACAAACTTAGACCCCGTTTCAAATTTCTACTACATCATAGCAACACTAGTCGGTTGGGGATAGGACGGTAATCTCGCATACACCGAATATTTGCCGACGAGAGTTTGTTTTTGGCGCCCACCGTGTATGAATATGAATCGGGGAGGGAGTCGATTTCGGCCGAGGGCACACTGTGTTTTGGCACCCACCGTGTATAAATCCGGGTGAGAGGCTGTTACGTCACGTTTGGGTGAAATTACAAACCTACCCCTATCGAAACCTATAGAAATCCAGCATATAGGCTTTGCGTGGCAGGGATAGGCAGCAGTGATTTCCATCTCGCAGATTTTGGTTCCGGGCGGTTACTGCGACTTTCCCCGCTTCATTCAAATTTTGTAGAGTGCACGTTTACCGTGCCAACTCAATTCGAATCCCGTTTGTATTCTATTTTTTTCGGGCGGGATCCATTTTCAATTGGAATTACATTCTATATACATCATTTTTTATATATACTTTCAAAAGCACAACACCATTTATACATAAATATGGTTTACAAATGGCATGATCCCAGATTCATAAGGTTGTATCCATCAATTTGGATTTTCAAATATTTGAAACCACTTTATGTTGAAATCCAATGTATGCATTCCTCGCTAACTGTCTCCAATTAATGTATGTTTCATGCGGGTTTTTTTACTTCTCAAACATGTATAATGTGTTTCACACACGCAACATATAGTGTAATCCCGTTTAGACATTAATTGCATATAAACCATGCATTGTTTGTAATTGAAGAATCTATGGATCACCAATATTGATAAACTATATAACATTACACATGTGCCCAAATTCAAATGAATATGCATGTTTGATACACCAATTTGCGTTATGATATTATCGATATCGTGATCTCCAGTTTAAATATTTGAATCTCCTTTAATCCAGATATCTGTCTCATATAGCTATCACTCATGCTTATATAAGACTATCTCTCTGGACCTATACGCGTTCATCGTCTCTCAGGTATCTCTCGTGCTACCTGTATGTCGACAATGATCTTTTATCTTCGTAACACACTGACGGTACTCTCTCCCTCGACCTTCATCACTCTATCTCTCTCTAAGTATATCTCGCTCCCTGCTATGTGTCTCTAACTATGATTCTCCATGTGGAATCTCTTTCTCTCACACAAACACAAAACGTTGTCTCCCGGGGTCTCATTTCTCTCTACTATTCCCATGTGTGCCACTCGCACACCCCTCATACAGAGATGTCTTTCGCTCCTTAGATATGAGAATCTACGACTCTTCCTCATCAATATCTCTTTCTCGCACACAAACACAAACTCTGTCTCCCAGGGTCTCATATTTCTCCATTGTTCTCTTGTATGTTGCTCACACACACCCTCTCTCCCTAGAGATATCTTGCGTTCCCTCGTATATCTCTCTAGCTATCACTCTCATTGTGAAATATCTTTCTCTCTCGCAGACACAAAACTCCGTCTCCCTGGATCTCATTTCTCTCTGATATCTGTTTGTATGTGACTCACACGCACCCTCTCTCTATCTCTCTCACACCCACACACATAACCCAGCCTCCACTCGACTCCTATCTCTAACGCACACTAGCTAGCATCTTTATCTTTCTATTTATCTGTTTCTCCATCAACCTTCTTTCTCGCCCTCACTCTTGATTCCTATCACGCACACTACATATGTTTCTCTCTACATGCAGTCAAGTGCCCTCTCACACACATATATAGCTTCACTCTTTGAACCACCCGACGGTCATCTCCAACACCCAAACTAGCGGATGTCCCTCTAGCTAGCATCTCCATCTCTGTATCTATCTGTAGTTTCTCCGTCAACATTTCTTTCTCGCACGGAGTCTTGCTTCCTATCACCCACACTATATATGTCTCTCCATACATATGCATTTATAGGTTGGTCTCTTTTGCACAATCATTGCGCCTCACTCCCTCTGCTCGCCATAGATGCATGCTCCAGCCCACACCACTATCTATTAAAGACAAAAACACATGCTCAATTGTCGGGACTTCTTCCATGCATTCTCACATGCATGCATATTGTCATACCGATCTGTCTCTCCCATGTCGTTGATCTTATGACTTATGTCTTCTTTCTTTTATCTTGATCATGCGCGCGCGCACACACACATCCCATGTATACATGTATACCTCTCACACATGCACGTTCAAGGTCTCTATGTCTCCATACGTAGTTAATTACCCTCAATCCTAACGCCACATCAAATTGTTCTCCTCTTTTGTGCACATAATTCCGCCTAGGTGGGTAAAACACACACTCACACTTAACAATCTCCTTCTAGCTACCCCCCGCCTCTCACTCTTCCCCTATATCCCCGAAACCAATAAGACCATCCCTTAGTTTAATTCCCGCCTACATGCACCATCGATATATAGTAGTCTTCCTTGGTGTCTCTTGAACAAACACATTCTCTCGAAGTCGACTCCTCTCATGCATATAGGTCCTAATGCGTTTTTAGAGGCTAACTTTGACCAAACGTTAGAGCAATAATATATGACATGCAACTTACACAAAGCATACCTTCAATTTTGTATGTCAAAGGAGCTTCCAATAATATAATTTGCATAGTATACATCTCATGTGCTATTAATCTTGTCAATAGTCAAAGCCTCTCTTGAAAAACACATTAGGCCCTATATAGATGGAAGGAGGGAGTAGGTCCCATGCAAAAAATGAGAATAAAATTCAAACATCTGGGCATCGTGGCTCGGTCGATAACATTGAGAAACTTGGTTTTAAAATCATGAAACTTGGCATGGTGTCATGTCATGGTAGTACCATGTCGTGGTAAAAAATTGGCCGAATAGGAACAAATTTTGGTATAAGCTTCTTGCAAATCGGAGCTTCTCTCAAGAAGGCTCGTGGTTCTGGGAGGGAACGTGTCACCTTTGTGTGCATAATTAAAATTTGAAATACAAGCACATGTTCCAGTGCACCAAAGTTGGTTGAAAAATCACATGTGTGTCCTCAGGTAAATTTCTAGGTTCCATGCAAGAAATGGGAATGAAATTCAAAATTCTGGGCGTCGTGGCTGGGTTGGAAACATTGAGAAACTTAGTTTTTTAATTCCTGTAAATCCAAAACACGCATGAAAATAATGAAACTTGGCTTTGTGCCATGACATGGCACCAACATGCTGTGGTAAATTTGCAGTCCGATTTGCGAAGGCGCACACATTAACAATCAACAAAGTCATTTTGGAAGAAGTGCTATCACGTTACAATCAGAAACACAAGTATTATTGAAACTGTGGGCATTCTACTTACTAGTACCATTTACGTGCCGCCACGCGTCCCCTTTTTTATTAGCTAGGAGGCGACGTGCAGGGTAGCTATTTGAGTACGAGAGGCGTGCGATCAGACCCCTGCGTGTGCTTATCGGGAGGAGAGCCCTTTGACCTCCATCTGTCGTCCACCTCTCTCCCAAGGTCTCCATTAATGGCGCCCGAGCCTCTGTTTAATGGCGTGGCTATGTCTCACTTGACTGAGATTTAAGAGAGAAAAATGAAAATCTGAAAGCATGGATCTTGATGTAAGATCCGACGGACCTATATAGCATCTACTGTGACTTATAGCAAGACTGATGAATATATAAGGACGATTAACATTTTTTTTATCAAAGAAGGGCTTGCCCTTCCTATTTTCATTACTGAAAACCACCACAATTCACAAGAAGTTCAGCACAACTCCAGCCTAACACGAAGGACTAAAAGCTACCAGATTGAAATCGCAACATCCCAAGAGGCCAACAAAGGCCAAACATCCGCGCTAGAACCCAACATTTCACAACTGACGACACAATCCACATCCTAAACCAATTATTACATCAAAAGAAACCAGGAAACTAGTCTCCGCGGCGAGCGGCAATGAGCTCTTTCGTGTCCTCAAGACGCTGCTTGAGAACATCCACGGATTCCTCCACCAGCCTTTGGCGCTCGTTGCGGAGCATGTCATTCTCTTCCATAAGTTTCTTCAACAAGGCACTAGTCTCCTCCTGCAGGTCTGCACTTCGGACGATCTTCTCCCTCAGCAGGTCGCGCTCGGCCGGAGCCTCTCATTGCCCTCCCTTAGTTGCCGGATGACGCCGGTAGCCTGTTCAAACGAGGCTATCATGTCGTCCTGCAACCTCGCCGAGCGGGAGATCTGATCCGTCTGGCTATGGACGATCGCATGCATGCGCCTGTAACAGTCGTCGCATGCCCGCGAGAAATTTTCCCAGGCCGCTGCGGCGCGGCGGGACATCTCTACTGCATTCGTGGCGTGGCGGGACATCTCTGCTACTTCCGCGGCGTGGCCGGACCAGTTTGCTACATCGACGGCGCGGCGGGACCTCCGTGCTGCTTCAGCGGCACGACGGGACCTCTATGCTGCTACTTCCGCGTGTCGGGACATGTCGGCTGCTCTCACAGTGAGGCGGGACATCTCTCGTGCTTCCGCTTCCATGCTCGCCTCTCCCTGGTGGCAATCTCTCGACCCAGAACTCACGCTGGCCATGGCAGACGCAAGGGAAGGATGCTGAATGACTTGTTTATTTTTGTGGATGAGGAGTTGAGGAGGAATGTGCAGTCATCTTGGCATACTAGTATTTATAACCGAGTACTAATACGCTCCTAAGTGGGAAACCGTTTAGGTTGTGATCGGTGTGAACAGGTTTGCAATTCAATATAGCGTGGAGTAATTTGGAATGTGACGAGATGCAAGCTCAAAATTTATTGACGGTTCTAGTTTCGAAGTGCGGCACTATTCCCGGATGGAGTACTTCTTTTTCTACTCCCTCCTTTCCGGTTTTATAGGGCTTATCTCAAAATTTTAGTTTTTCCATTTTATAAGGCTCAATTTGGTTGTCCGCAACACATGTTCAGATTCCAAGGTGCATTAAATCATTGCATGCAAGTATTAAGAGAAAATTGACCAATGCATGTACTTTATGCATGCATGCATTGCAATTAATGCATTAAACCTATCTCTCGGGACTTCTCGCACGCACCATCGTGCCACCCACAAAAACTTGTACTCTGAGTTTAGTAGTACGTTATACAGGAAGAGAAGAGGTGCACGCACGCACTCGTCCTCTCACACATGCGTCTATTTTTTCTCGAAAAGTAGGATGATGACCCCCGGCCTCTGCATCTGGGAGTCACACACGCAAATAATTGAAATATATCGAGTGCAGTGCTTTGATGTGTCACGTCAACTCGTACATCAACAAGAAGTTTGATTATCCTCTCCCTCGCAGACTTAACTGCACATGCCTTTGGCTGTATGACAGGTTGGCCACACACCTGTAGGGCCCACCTATCATACATGCAAAGGCAGGAGCGTCCCTCCCTCGCCCATGAGCGTGGTGGCTGGCAAGACTAGGAGAAGCTTTCGCTACACGCTCTCCCTCCCGCACGCGGTGGACATGCAGCAGTTCAATCGGTGTCAGATGGCCAGAAGCATATTGTAGTACTCGTCCAGTGCAATAGTATTCCATCATTGTTCGACTTCATGAAGAGGCGAAGAGCCAAGCGCAACCCGGACGCTCGTGTGGCAGTTTCATGTGTATAGTAGTCCAGGATAGCGTGTACCGTGCCTGTAAGCCTAAAATCGTTGGGGTCGGCTCCATGCTATGTGGCCGTCTCGAAGTTTTTAAAAAAATTAAAATAGTCTTCTGGCCCTACCCGAAAACTGCCGCGCGTACTGCCCGGGAAAAGCCCCGCCCTCAACTTTTAACTACGCGAAAACAGTTCGTTCTATATAAATACAATACTTACTGTATGTTTATTCACCCGTGGGGTTGTTCAATGAATGGAGGGGCGGGGAGCATAAGTGAACAATACTGTAGTACTACTAGTAGTAAGTAGGAGTCGTACAGTAGTCACCTTAAATAGAGAGTTTCTTTTCTTTAATGCCACGTACACAAATTGAAACGCTTGTTGTGGAGAGAAAAAAGATAATCACTCCACTATATATGGACGAAGGGGCCTGAGCGCTTGATTTACTAGGGTTTCTCTCTTCATTCTCTCATCCTCTCCAGATATAAACAAGACAGCGGTAGCAACATTTTCTCTCTGCTCACCGCTGGTCACAGATCCGGTCGGATCCCTTCGGCCGGTGTGTGTGTAGAGGACTAAAAGGTGCATCATTCATGCAGTCATCACCGCCGAGGGAGGAAACCCACAGCTGCCGGAGGGGCTCGATCCTCTGCCCGTGTCGTTCTCTCCGACACATGGCCGGCTCGGGAGGTCCTCCGACCCTTCTTCCTCCTTGCCGTATTGTCCGCAGATCCGACCTGCCACCGCCGACATACCGGCGACCCTCAGGTATAAGTTCTTCGAAAGCAGCCTTGCTCTACTGCCCCAGCTCCCCACGTGCCTGCATGTGCATCTTTTTCTATTCCCATTAGCTCTTCCAAAGCCACCTAAATTTTTAGTATTATTAGAGGTAAAGCTACTTCATGCATTCGAATCTAGGGCTTTGTTCAAACAACGAAGAAAGGGGGGAAAGTTGTAGCATGAATCTAGGACTAGATTCAAAGAGGAAATAATATGGTGAAAGTAGTAGAGACCGGATACCCAACCGGTCTCTTGGTTGAAAAGGGAAATAATGGGAAAACGCAGTACAAACTGGATAAGGAACAGATCTATTATTGGTTAAAAAAAGGATAGAAAGTGGCGGCTGGTGGACAAGTCAACAGAGTATGTCCAGGATTAGATTTTCTGCCATCACATAGTAAAAGGTCTCTAGGATTAGATTTGCTGCCCTCACATAGTAAAAGGTCTCAGGATTAGATTTGCTGCCCTCACATAGTAAAAGGTCTCCAGGATTAGATTTGCTGCCCTCACATAGTAAAAGGTCTCCAGGATTAGATTTGTTGCCCTCACATAGTACAATGGCACTCCTGCTGTTTTCCCCAGTATGATAAGTAAGTTGCTCCTTTACGCTGCCGAGTGTCCTGGTGTCCCCATGGTCCCATGCCCTTAAACCAACTCTTTAGCTGCTATTGATTTACTGTGTCTGGTAAACAAGCAATGCCACCATTAAAGTAATCCCATATTTGAGGAATCTCATTGTTGATCATAATGCTTCTGGTAACATGAAGCATCGCTGACGTTTTAAATTTCTATTGTCCTTGCGTGATTGCCATGAACATAATTAAGATCCTTCTTTTCATTTTGTATATGTTTCGTATATCCTTATTGACCAGCAACTGTTTACTTTCTATCTTTTTGTGCAGATAGGGATATCCATTTCACCTTGTTGCTATTGTGACCTTTTGGTGAACTGCAGAAAACACTTTTTTGGAATGAGTCTTGTGCAGTTCAACTAAAATGTCACGTGGGCAACATCTCTCAATTTTGGTGGAACTGCACAAAATGGTGATTGGAGTTTCCAAAATCTCCGTCAAGTTCTGCTGGTAATCTCGTGCAACATTTTATTAGCCTTTGCAAGATGGAGCCGTCACTGTCACCACAATGGCACTTTATTTTAGTGGAACTACACAAAAGGATAAGAAAATTATAGTTGCACCTTACATGAGCCGGACAGCCAACCTTAATGTTCCTCAATTTTAGTGCAACTACTAAACAAGAACCTGCCAGCTCACAAGAGCAAGTACTTCTTGCTAGCTGAATGATGCAATCTTTGCTTCATTTCAGATGAACTGCAGAAAAAGGCGCATCAATTGAATCATGGAACTCCAGGCAGACCTCATCCAAGTAGAGCTGGAGGTTGAGTTCAAGGAGGCCGCTATTAAAGCGAAATTATGCTCTCCTGTCTCCTTGTTTGTGATGTGCAAACATGCTGTGCAAACAGGAATACTCAACTATAGATGTTGTGGCGGTCAAGAGCATTCACCAAGTTCTTCGATTGTATGACATGGCTAGCCAAGATGGATTTAATCCCAATATTCACTTTATCAAAAGGCTCTAATGGGTTGGTTCTGAATCTTGCAAGCTAGGAATCAGTGAGATGTGTAGGCATCTTTGGTGTACTTATTATTTGGATCTCATTTGTTGGTTCTGAATCTTGCAAGCTGGGAATCAATGAGATGTGTAGGCATCTTTGTTGTACTTATTATTTGGATCTTATTTGTTGGTTATGAATCTTGCAAGCTGGGAAACACGGCATGATGATGCAGAGGACAACAACCATAACAAACAGTTCAAACTCGGTAGTATTATCTTTTGTGAAAGTGCGACAAATGTGATGATCGTGTGCGTCCTGAGAATAATAATTCTAATGTTGTGCATGTTGATCCTGTGGCACTGATAGAACGAGCGAATGCATTGCTTGTTTTAAGTACAAATTTCTATTAAAACTAATTAAATTTAAGTAAAGTGACCACTAACTCCTGTTATTACAGTACCAATACAGACCCGCTCGTGAACCGATGTGTGGCCAAGGGTGCATCTTCTGCCAGGCGTGCAGCGGACGAGGGAGGGGTAGTAACTGTTGTCGCCTATACACACCCAGCTTACTATTGAATCCTGTTCCCCAAGAGCTGAAAAACGAACTGCTGCCGCCGCCTACACACTCGTTCACTCGAAGAGACTCCAATGGCGATCCGAGGGGTGAGCCTGGTAGATATGGACTTCAGCAAGGAGTTCCCCTTTGAGTTTGCCATTCAGTCCTATGGCTGCACCAAGTTGAATGTGATGTACACCAACGATACGGACTCGGTGAAGCTCTGCCTCGCCTTAGTCCTATGGCTGCACCAGGTTCTGGAGCATTCGCCCGTTTCATCGGCAGCGCCGACTGCACCTTCGCTATGGTGGAGAGAAGGAAGAACGCGATGATTCGGCCATCTGGTGCAACAAGCTTGTCGACATCCAGAAGCAATACAAGATCATTAGCAACGGGCAGCAGGAGGACTCCATGGTTGACCTCGCTGAGACCATCATCGACCCTTGATACGCCAACATGAAAGAAGACGGCCTGAACACGTGGGAGGTACCTCTGAATCTAGCCTACATAACCTACGCGGCCAAGGGCGCATACGCATGCTACGACATGTACATGAAGATCTTGGACATGAGGGCGTGTCTGCTTCCCGTAACCGACGAGCACACGGACAGCCGCAGCGTCATGATCAAGCGTGCCAGGAAGGTCTAGATGTTGTACTTTATCTGTTTATAAGCACCTTTATCATGTGAGTGTTTCATGCATTAGCCTATGTGTCGTAATTATCTGTTTTGTCCGAAATATTTCTTTTAAGAACCCATTAACCTGATTGCTTTTTTAGTGGCAATTTGCTTATGTATGTAAACTAGTTCACTTGTCCGTAAAAAAACTAGTTCACTCGGCTGCCGTGCTTTGAATCTCCTTCCTCCCAACATATTCCCCTCCTCAGGTGGACCCAGCAGGTCTCTGAATTTTCTCCCACTTTCTTTTTCGATGTAAACTGAGTTTTCTCCCAGTACTTTCCCCTAGAACCAACTCAACTGTCCCACGTCTAGCCTAAAAAATAAATACCCCACGTACTATTAACTCATCAAATTAAAATGATATTTTATTTCGTAAGTTGAAAGTTCTTACAAAATAATAATAATAATAATTGTTTATATATAACTTGGCAAGTTAACTCCTAGTGATTGCGTACATAAGCTTGCAAAGATTTTACTGACGTGCAATCATGTGTTTATGTTTTTATAACATTTCTCCGTCTAGACCAACATGATATTTTCACCCAGCCCAGCAAGTCTGCGGCTTTCGAGAAAAATGCAAATGGGATTTAAATGGGCTGCATAGGTGCTACATCATTGTTTCACCCAACCCACCAAATGGACTAAAAAAAACAAATGGACTGATAGCTGGGTCCACGGCCACAGCCCAGTTTTTTTGTGATTTGCCAAGTAAGTCACTTTGTCAGGCCTGTTGGGCTGCAAATCTTTCAAGACGAGGAGAGCTTTCATTCGGCTGGCCGACAAAATGGCCCATCAGTAAGGAGAAATGGGCTATACATTTTTAAAACACATCAAATCGGCAATTAGTTTCAAATATCTTTTTTTTATTTCGAGATTTTAAATTACATTAATTTTTATGTGTGGAGAATTTGTTGGATTTTATATTGATATACATTTATTTTTAAAATCAGTTTGAATGTGAGTCAAAATTTCAGGATTAAAAACAGTTCGGACCGCACCGAAATATGCAAAATTTCGTATAATTTTTTAACCGTGGCCACAATATGGGCTGTAATGCTAACAAAAAAGAATATGGGCTCCAAAAAAACCTTAAGAATTAGCAAATGGGTTGTATGCTGTTTTCCACAGATTTGAGGCTTTCCTAAAAAAAGGTTGACGCACAAGCAGTGACTGCTGGATGGCCATCCAACGGCCGTCGTGCTTCTTCAATCTCTGCTCTTCCTGCTCCAGCCGCTCAAACAGGCGTCGGTGGGACTGCATGCTCCCTCCTCCCGCAGCCGGCTCTACTGCCGCGCAGGCCTCACCGCCCCACCGTACTCCCATCGCTGGCCTAGCCATCCCTCTACTCATGCACACCTGCTGTCATTCTTCGGCAACGGCAGACGAACCAGTAAACCCTCGTACAGTCATAATCCCCTCCGCGTGGGAAACAACTGCCGAGTCTTCCATGCCTCCATGTCGTTCCCTTCCTAGGCCTCGCCGTCGTCCACCGCCCTGGTGCTCTCGGCGCGGCCTGGTCAACATGGTCAACGACCGACATGCATCTGAAGTGGACTTTACGTGGAGAGGCCGACAGCTGGGTCCACGGCCGCACGCAAGGAAATTCCTCCTTATTACGCACAAAATAATGATTCCTCCACCTGAGATCAGGGACCCACCGAAAGGGCCTTTGTATTTCATGAAAAAACGTTACCGCCGCTGACAGCTCGGACCCACCAGCTATATCTTCGCACGCAAGGAAGTGCCTCCTTATTACGCACAAAAAAATGAATACTCCCCCTGTTAGCTGGGACCCAGTATAGTGGCAGGCTGAGTTGTTGGCCTACTAAGTTGATGGGGACTGAGGGCTTTGTCAACTTAGTCAATATGCACGATTCTAGCTCCAGTGACCGTACGATGTCCATCTAACGGCCGTAGTGCTTCTTCAACCTCTGGTCTTCTTGCTCCAGCCGCCCAAACCAGCGCCGGTCGTGCCTTGTGCTCCTGCCTCCCGTGGTCGGCTGCGATGCGGCGGAGGCCTCACCGCCCCCTACTATTCCCACTGCTGGCTAGGCCATCCCTCTACTCACCCACACCCCCTGTTATTCTGCGGCGATGGCAGCCTCACACCGCAGCAAACCAGTGAACCCTCGTACTCCTCTACGCGTGGGCATCCACTGCCGCGTCTTCCCCGGCTCCGCGCCATCCCCTTCCTAGGCCTCGCCATCATCCACCGCCCTGGTGCTCTCGGCGCGGCGTGGTCAACGTGGTCAAGGAACGACTTCCATCGCACGTGGACTGTACGTGGAGAGGCTGACAGTTGGGTCCACGGCCGCAGCAAGGAAGTGCCTCCTTATTACGTGCAAAATAATTATTCCTCCACCTGACAGCGGGACCCACCGGACGGGCCACCGTATTTCGCAAAAAAAACGTTTCCCCTGACTGCTGGGACCCACCAGCTACATCTTCGCACACAAGGAAGTGCGTCCGGGCAAAAAAACGATTCGCCCCCTGACTGCTGGGACCCACCAGCTACATCTTCGCAGGCAAGGAAGTGCCTGACAGTCGGGACTGATACATCTCCGTCGTATCTATAATTTTTGATTGTTCCATGCCAATATTATTCAACTTCCATATACTTTTTCGCAACTTTTTATACTATTTTTGGGACTAACATATTGATCCAGTGCCCAATGCCAGTTCCTGTCTGTTGCATGTTTTTGGTTTCGCAGAATATCCATATCAAACGGAGTCCAAACGGGATAAAAACGGACGGAGCTTATTTTTGGAAAATATGGAAAATTTGGAAGGAACATCAACTCGAACCAGTGCCCGAGGTGGTCACGAGGCAGGGGGCGCCCCCCCTGGGCGCGCCCCTACCCTCATGAGCCCACCGTAAGGCGGTTGACGCTCTTATTTTGCCGCAAGAAAGCTAATATTCAGAGAAAAAAAATCACGGCGAAGGTTTCAGGCCAATTGGAGTTACAGATCTCCATATATACACGAAACGGTGAAACAGAGCCAGGAGAGAACGCCGAAACAGAGAGAGATAGATCCAATCTCGGAGGGGCTCTCGCCCCTCCCACGCCATGGGAGCCAAGGACCAGAGGGGAAACCCTTCTCCCATCTAGGGAGGAGGTCAAGGAAGAAGAAGAAGAAGAAGGGGGGCCCTCTCCCCCTTGCTTCCGGTGGCGCCAGAGTGCCACCGGGGGCCATCATCATCACCGCCATCTTCACCAACAACTTCACCGCCTTCACCACCAACTCTTCCCCCCTCTATTCAGCGGTGTAACCTCTCTCTTACCCGCTGTAATCTCTACTTAAACATGGTGCTCAACGCTATATATTATTTCCCAATGATGTATGGCTATCCTATGATGTTTGAGTAGATCTGTTTTGTCCTAATGGCTATTTGATGATCGTGATTGGTTTGAGTTGTATGTTTTCTTATTGGTGCTTTCCTATGGTGCTCTCCGTGTTGCGCAAGCGTGAGGGATTCCCACTGTAGGGTTTGCAATATGCTTATGATTTTCTTATGGTGGGTGGCGTGAGTGACAGAAGCATAGACCCGAGTAAGTAGGTTGTTTGCATATGGGATAAAGGGGACTTGATGCTTTAATGCTATGGTTGGGTTTTACCTTAATGAATCTTTAGTAGTTGTGGATGCTTGCTAGAGTTCCAATCATAAGTGCATATGATCCAAGTAGAGAAAGTATGTTAGCTTATGCCTCTCCCTCAAATAAAATTGTAATAATGATTACCGGTCTAGTTATCGATTGCCTAGGGACAAATAACTTTCTTGTTGACAAAAGCTCTACTAAAACTAATTTAGTTGTGTCTTTATCTAAACAGCCCCTAGCTTTTATTTTTGTGTTCTTTACTTTCGTGCAAGCTTACCCAAAAACACTTACAAAGTACTTCTAGTTTCATACTTGTTTCCGATAAAGCGAACGTCAAGCGTGCGTAGAGTTGTATCGGTGGTCGATAGAACTTGAGGGAATATTTGTTCTACCTTTAGCTCCTCGTTGGGTTCAACACTCTTACTTATCGAAAGAGGCTACAATTGATCCCCTATACTTGTGGGTTATCAAGACTTTTTTCTGGCGCCGTTGCTAGGTAGCAATAGCGTGGGGTGAATATTCTCATGTGTGCTTGTTTGCTTTATCACTAAGTAATTTTTATTTGCTGTTCTTAGTTGTTCTTTATCTTTATTTATGGATATGGAACACGAAATACCAAAAAATTAGGTGTACTTGCTGCTCATGGAGATGGGGAACCTCCTAAAACCCTCGATGCTGGTTATGTGAAAAATATTATGTACTACTTTAATAATCCTGAGAAAACCCCATTCAATTATGTAATGGGAGTAACATTGGATCAACGTGAATACTTTAGGGATTACCGCTTGACACAAAAAGGGAAACTATTATGGGATCAAATTCATATATTGAATTGGTATGCTAGGCAACTATGCTTGAGATATGATTATACTTGTTGCTCTAAGGTGAAGGCTCCACACCTTCCCTTTTCATGTGAATTTAATGATAATGAAACCTTAGCTTCTTATGCTAATGGTATATATGATTACTATGATGTGGAACAAATAGAAGAATTTGTTGCTTTTATGGGTGCTTATGAAATTGAATCTATGTTTAAAGAGTTTGAAGATTTTGATGATGCTGTTTATAGACCTGAAAATTTAGCTATCCTGAAATATTGTTATGAGAATTATGAATACAATTACGAAATTAATGCGCTTATTAAGAAAGTCTCCGCTGTCCAAGAAGAGACTAATATTTTGCAGGAGTCTATGGAAGAAGAAATTGATGAAACTGTGAGCTCATTGGATGAGAAAGATGAGGAGAAGAGCGAAGAACAAAAGGAGGAAGAGCGGATTGATCACCCGTGCCCACCTTCTAATGAGAGTAAATCTTCAACTCATAAATTGTTAAATTTCCCTTCGTGCTTACCGAAGGATGAATGCTATGATAATTGTTATGATCACGTCGATTCTTTTGAAATATCCCTTTTTGATGATGCTTGCTATGCTTGTGGCCAAGATGCCAATATGAATTATGCTTATGGAGATGAACTTGCTATAGTTCCTTATGTTAAACATGAAATTGTTTCTATTGCACCCACGCATGATAGTCCTATTATCTTTTTGAATTCTCCCGATTACACTATATCGGAGAAGTTTGCACTTATTAAGGATTATATTGATGGGTTGCCTTTTACCGTTGCACATGATGATTTTGATGAATATAATATGCATGTGCTTGCTGCTCCTACTTGCAATTATTATGAGAGAGGAACTATATATCCACCTCTCTATGTTTCCAATATGATAAAATTGCAAGAAACTGTTTATACTATGCATTGGCCTTTACTTTGTGTGCATGAATTGTTCTTTTATGACATGCCGATGCATAGGAAGAGAGTTAGACTTCGTCATTGCTTTATATATGTTACCTGGTGCTCGCCACTAAATTATAAATCATTGTTAATTAAAATTGGCTTTGATATACCTTGGGATCCGGGTGGATTCATTACTTGAGCACTATACGCCAAGCTTAATGGCTTTAAAGAAAGCGCTGCCAGGGAGACAACCCGGAAGTTTTAGAGAGTCATTTATTTCTATTGAGTGCTTTCATATAGTTTAAAAACAACAAAAATAAAGAGGGGAACCCAAAACTTTTTCTAAAAGAAAAGTTAAAGTGAGAGAGACGAACATTGTGAAAGTGGGGGACGTCCTTGAACTTTGTTCATGCCCATGGGAACTTTGTGAATCTTAATTACAGAAACCTTTCAACAAAAATAATTATCCCCTTGTACAATTCCATTGTATTATAAAAATAATGTGCCAAGGTTTGCCTTTAGGATGTTTACATTTGCTTGATGGTTTGTAAGGTAATTCGTAACAACATATAGCTCATTGAACCAATGCTCTTTCACGATGATCATTTCAGAAAGTTCAATGATTGGCATGGCATGGACTAGGAATGTGGACCCCTCAATATGCTAAGGAGACACATTGGCTCAAGCTCAAGACTCTACATTTTCATTTTAGTGATCCAAGATCACATTGAGTCCATAGGAAAAGCCAATACTATTAAAAGGGGATGAGGTGTTGCTTAATGGCTTGCTTGCTCAAAATGCTTAGTGATATGATCCAAAAGCCCTCAACCACTTTCTCATTTCCACATATGTCCCAAACCAAAAGTCAAACTTGGCCCCACCGATTTGATTTATCCGGTGCCACCAAGTTCATTTGACATAGCCATTGCCAGAAACCCTAATCAGTTTGGTCTCACCGATAGGGGTCTCGGTCTCACCAAGATGGGATTGCAAACTCTATGTTTCCCTTTGTAATGTTTCAGTCAAATCGAGATGAGTGATCGGTCCCACCGAGTTCGTAATGCAAACTCTCTGTTTCCCTTTCTAACGTTTCGGTCTCACCAAAATGAGCGATTTTTGGTCCCACCGAGTTTTCCTGACCAACTCTTTGTTTGCCTATTACAGAAATCGGTCTTACCGAGTTTATGTGATCAGTCTCACCGAGATTACGTTATGCCCTAACCCTAATGAAATGGGTCCCACTGTCACACCCTAGCTAGTTCAAGCATTAGAGTGTGCATCATGTTTAAATTCCTCTTAAATTTGAAATGGGGAAGGCAGAAACCCCCAACACCCCCTGGAAACAACTAGGGTTTACTAAAATTATTTTCAATGAACGTGAAATGCCCTTCTAAAAAGTTCACCCTCTTTGTCTTGGGTTAGAACCTCCGGCAAAATTGGTGCACAATTTTCTAGGTCAACAGAAGGTCATTGAATTAAATCATAAGTATTTGAATTTGGGCATTTAAATGCTATAAAATAATTTAAATGCTCAAATAATTCTGGAAATAAATGTTTGCTATTGAATATATTCTAACTAGAGCCCACAATTATTTTCAGGATTTTTGGAAATGTTTTAGTATTTTTAATAAAGCCCAACAGTTGCAGTTAAATAGAAAAACAGAAACAATTAGAAAAAAAGAGAGAGGGAAGCCACCTGGGCCTTACCTGTGCTGGCCCAGCCCACCTGGCTCGGCCCAGCCGACTCGCTTGCCAGTCGTCCTCCTCCCGCCAGAAGGACGAGGAGCGCGTGGCCGGCGCCCGCGGCCACACGCTGGTCACCTCCTGCTTCTGCCGACGCCCTGGAGACGTCCAGGGATGCCACGCGACCCCCACGTCCCCCTCTCATCCTCCCTCACTCTCCCCCTCGTCTCCCTCACCCTCTCCCGCGATGGCCGAGCGCGAGCCTCGCCGCCGTTCGCCGTAGACGCCACCAGAGCCACCCCCTCGCCCCTCCGACGAGCCCAATAGCTCTGCCTCGTCGCCCTGGACCTCTCCGCTGACCCACGTGACTCCAACCGCCGCCGAACGCCGTCTTCGCCCTCGTCTTCAACCTCGGGCACCCGAGCCATCTCCGGTCGATTCGCCGCCGCCAGGACCTCCCCGAGCTCGCTGACCCCCTCTCCGACCCCGCTGTGAGCTCCTCTTCCTCTTCCCCTAGCTCCCGTGCTCGTTTGACCTCTGTAGTCGCCACTTCCACCGCACCCGAAAGCTCCCCGCCGCCGGCCATGGCGCCGTCGTGGCTAGAGCCACAGTGGCTCGAAGCCAAGCTCACCGTTGTGCTCAGCACAGCACCAGGAGCCCGTAGCCACCACCAGCTCCCTCTCCCGTGCACCGTAGCGTCGAACCCAACCCCGTACGAACTCCGGCCGCCACCACGAGCTCGATTCCGGCGAGCTCGCTCCAACCCAGCTCCTCCTACTTGCCCCACTAGATGCGCGCGAGCCCCAGCTACGCGTAGGACCAAACCGCGGTCGATTTGGTCGCCTGTGGGCGATTTCCGAAGCCCTCCGCCGTCTCGGCCTCGCTGGCGACTTAACGCCGGCGGGATTAGCCCCGCTGACCAGGGGTTTGACCCCAGTTTGACTCCCCTGAGTCAATGACAAGTGGGCCCCCTCTGCTAACTAAATCAAATTAGTCTTAACTAAAAATAATTAGTTTAATTAACTACTGAGACGCGGGACCCACCAGTCAGGTTTGAACTGGACATCCCCGTTGACCACTGACGTCACCCTGACGTAATGTTGACGCAGTAATTAAATTACTGGAATTATTCTTATACAGGGAATTCCAGAAAATAGTCAAAACTTCTAAAAATCATAGAAAATCAACCATAGCTCCAAATGCAAAGATTTATATATGAAAAATGATCAAAAAAATTCAATCTATCCATCTGTAATGGTTTCATGCATGACAAAACAAGTTAACCTTGCTATTTAAGCAGAATAAGGTAATGCACTAATGTGGCTATGTTAAATGAACTAACATTTGAACCTTTGGTTCAAATAAGAACATTCCTTTCTGTTATAGCTTGCATTAGGCCAAGACACATTCATATTGCCATGTCATAGCATGCATCATATTGTTGCATATCGTCATGTGTTGATTGTGTTCCGATGTGTTCTTCGTGGTAGGTTCTGCCTCCGAGGATATTCACGAGTATCCAACTGAAGGGCAGTATCCCACTACCACTCTATCAGGCAAGCAACCCATTGATCATTCCGATACAAACCCATGTTCTCGCTTCTGCTCTTGTTTACTGCATTAAGACAACGCGATTCAAACTGCTGTGTGCTACGGTAGTTGAACCCTTATCCTCTGCATGACCTGTCATTGCCACAGTAACTAGATGAAACCCGCTAGCATGTGTAGGAGTTGATTGAGCCATGTATGTGATTCCTACCTCGCTATGCCTGCTATGCTTAGAGTTGTGTCAGGTCTGGTTCATCTGGGTGATGGGCTAGAGTGAAATGCTTATGCCGGTAATGTGAGGGATGTGTTGAACATGTTTTGGTAAAGGTATCGATGAGAGGCCATGTAGGAGTACATGGTGGGTTGTTTCATTGAGGCCGTCCATAAGAACTAAGATCTGTATGTGTGATTTAAGATTCAGCTACTACCATGCATTGGGATCCTTAATTGACCCTCTCGGCTTCTTAATCACCCTAGTACTCTGTCCAGGAGTGGCAAATAGTTTCTGGTGTTTGTAGGTTATGTGTTGGCGGCCGTGCGTAGCGCTGACCCTAGGGGTGGGCTATGTTGCGGTAGATACACCATGGCCAGGTATGTCGGGCGCCCGTTTGGCGTCTCGGGACCCTATTCACATCGTTCGGGGCCGTATGTGGAAACCTTGGCCAGACTCCCTGCGGATGGAACCTGGATAGGCGATAAACCTAGACCAGAGACTTAAGTGTTTAGGTAGGCCGTGGCCGACACCCTCGCTGGGCTTCCGCTTGAAGGTTGCCGAGTACATGTCGTGTAGACGGAGGTAAGTGGTGAAAGCATGTATGAAGAAGTACACCCCTGCAGGGTATAAAACTATTCGAATAGCCGCGTCCGCGGTAAAGGACTACTTGGTTGCCTATACAGTTCATAGACAAGTTAATGGATACTACTAAAAGACTCAAGATAAGTGTGAGTACCGAGGATGGCCCTCTCGTAGGATGACGAGGGAGGATCCCCGGTGGAGTATTGTGTTGGTGAGTAGTGGACTCGTGTGCGAAAACTATTTTACTAGTGAAGTTCCGTAGGATAGCTTAGCCAAGAGTCAAAGCTGGCTTGCTGCAATAACCCCACCACCTTCTTGAGAATAAGCATGTATAGTAGGTTCTGATGTAAGACTTGCTGAGTACCTTTGTACTCATGTTTGCTTAATTACTGTTTTCAGACGACAACACCGCCCCCTCCGATGGGTTCTACATAGACCTTGACGTCGACGAGTGACTAGCCACCCAGGTGGTGATCCTGGCCATGGAGGGCCCTATGTAGATAGACAGGCTTCGAGAAGCCTTCTTTTTTTCTAGAGTCTGTACTCAGACTAGTTGCTTCCGCATGTGCTTGTATGATTGTATGACTTGAGTGTCGGGTCATGTGACCCCTATCTGTATGAACATGTTATGTACGGCTCTCTGGAGCCCTTAAATAAAGTACTTGAGTTGTAGAGTTTTGTTGTGATGCCATGTTGTATGTACTCATATCGGGCATATTGTGTGTATGATTGAAATGCTTGGTATGAGTGGGATCCGACAATCTAGTTGTTTATCCTTGGCAGCCTTTCTTATGGGGAAATGTAGTCTAGTGTTCCTCGAGCCATAGTAGTACGCTACAGCCCGGTTCACCGGAGTCCTGCTAGCCCAGCACTACTGTTCAGGACACTTGACTGGCCGGCATGTGTTTCACTTCGTTCCTATGTCTGTCCCTTCGGGGAAATGTCACGCGGTGATATCCAGAGTCCTGCCTAGCCTGCTACAGCCCGGGTTCCCCGGTGTCCTGTTAGCCCAGTGCTACAGCCCGGAATCACTCGCTGATGACCGACATGCTCGATGTGATTCATGTATGCCTGTCTCCATAGGTCTGTGCCGCTTTGGGTTCACAACTAGCCATGTCGGCACGGGTTCTCTGTCATATGGATGCTAGCGACGCTATCATATACGTGAGCCAAAAGGCGCAAATGGTCCCGGGCCATGGTAAGGCGACACCCGTGGGATACCGTGTGTGAGGCCGCAAAGTGATATGAGGTGTTACTGGCTAGATCGATGTGACTTAGAATCGGGGTCCTGACACCCACCGAGTTGACATGTCAATCCCACCGAAAATCCTAATGTTCACATTTTGAACTGAATCGGTCTGACCGAGTTTCATGATTCGGTCCCACCGAGTTTGGTAAATTATGTGTAAAGGTTAGATTTTGTGTGGAGGCTATAAATACCCCTCAACCCACTCTTCATTCATAGAGAGAGTGAGGGAGTCCTGGATTAGGGGGTCTCCGGACAGCCGGACTATATCCTTTGGCCGGACTGTTGGACTATGAAGATACAAGATTGAAGACTTCGTCTCATGTCCGGATGGGACTCTACTTGGCGTGGAAGGCAAGCTAGGCAGTACGGATATGGATATCTCCTCCTTTGTAACCGACCTTGTGTAACCCTAACCCCCTCCGGTGTCTATATAAACCGGAGGGTTTTAGTCCGTAGGACAACATACAATCATACCATAGGCTAGCTTATAGGGTTTAGCCTCTCCGATCTCATGGTAGATCAACTCTTGTAATACCCATATCATCAAGAATAAATCAAGCAGGACCTAGGGTTTTACCTCCATCAAGAGGGCCCGAACCTGGGTAAAACATAGTGTCCCCTACCTCCTGTTACCATCCGCCTTAGATGCACAGTTCGGGACCCCCTACCCGAGATCCGCCGGTTTTGACACCGACATTGGTGCTTTCATTGGGAGTTCCTCTGTGTCGTTGCCGTTAGGCTTGATGGCTCCTACTATCATCAATAGCGATGCAGTCCAGGGTGAGACTTTTCTCCCCGGACAGATCTTTGTGTTCGGCGGCTTCGCACTGCGGGCCAACTCGCTTGGCCATCTGGAACAGATCAAAAGTTACGCCCCTGGCCACCAGGCCAGGTTTGGAAGCTTAAACTACATGGCCGATATTCGTGGGGACTTGATCTTCGACGGATTCGAGACCCTGCCTTGTGCGCCACACGGTCACGATGAGTACGATTTAGCTCTGCCATCGGACCATATTCAGGAGATCACCCTGGCAGCCGCTCCGAGCCTCAATTCGGAGCCAGTTGCGCCATCCATGGACGGGTGGATAGACCCCGTCACGGAGGCCGTATCCTCAGCGGCGATCGAGCCGAATATCGACCTTACCCTTCACGAGAGCCGTGTTGTCAAACTGCCGGATCCTTCTCCGGCCACGGGCTCCGAACCGCCTGCGCCCGTTCCCATCAAATCCGATTGGGCGCCGATCATGGAGTTTACCTCCACGGATATTTTACAGCACTCGCCCTTCGGCGACATACTGAACTCATTAAGGTCTCTCTCCTTGTCAGGAGGATCCTGGCTGAACTATGTCCGGTAGGATTGGGATGCGGATGACAAAGAAATTCACCGCCCACCCACCACCCACTTAGTATCCACTATCGACGACTTAACCGACATGCTCGACTTCGACTCCGAAGACATCGACGGTATGGACGACGATGCGGGAGACGAACTGGAACCACTGCCCATAGGGCACTGGACAGCCACCTCATCATACGATATATACATGGTGGACACACCCAAAGAAGGCAACGGCGACGAGACAACGGAGGATGACCCCTCCAAGAAGCAACCCAAGCGCCGACGTCAGCGGTGCCACTCTAAGTCCCGCCAAGGCAAAAGTGGTGATACCGGCACAGGAGATAATAGAACTCCGGACAGTGCCGAAGACGGCAACAATCCCCTCTAGCACGATTTAGGGCAGGAGGATGGAGAAGCCAGCCCTCCAGAGAGAGCGACAGACGGAGAGACGGAGGATGATAATTACATGCCTCCCTCCAAAGACGAGGCAAGCCTCGACGATGACGAATTCGTCGTGCGTGAGGATCCCGTCGAACAAGAGCGCTTCAAGCGCCGGCTTATAGCCACGGCAAATATCCTTAAGAAAAAGCAACAGCAGCTTCAAGCTGATCAAGATTTGCTAGCTGACAGATGGACTGAAGTCCTCGCGGCCGAGGAATATAAACTCGAATGCCCCTCCAAGAGTTACCCAAAGTGCAGGTTATTACCCCGACTGGAGGAGGAAGCATCAAAACCTACATCTCCGGCGTGTGACGCGGCTGACCGGCCACCTCGTGGGCACGACAGAGAAGCATTCCAGCCAAAAGCTCAGTCCGCACCCCGACGCCATTCAAATAAAAAGGCATGGGGAAATACGCCAGACCTACGAGACGTATTGGAGGATAAAGCAAAACATGCAAGATCGATCTACGGATCACGAGGGTGCGCCATTATGCGAGACGATAATTGTCACGCCGGATACAGTAAAGTAAGTCCGGCCGGGCTGAACACAGCAGGCAAGACTCATTCGAGCTGCGTCGCGACATAGCCCAGTACAGAGGCGCCGCACACCCCCTATGCTTCACAGACGAAGTAATGGATCATCAAATCCCAGAGGGTTTCAAACCCGTAAATATAGAATCATACGACGGCACAACAGATCCTGCGGTATGGATCGAGGACTTCCTCCTGCACATCCACATGGCCTGCGGTGATGACCTAGACGCAATCAAATACCTCCCACTCAAACATAAAGGACCTGCTCGGCATTGGCTCAACAGCTTGCCAGCAGAGTCCATTGGCTGTTGGGAAGATCTGGAAGCTGCATTCCTCGACAACTTTCAGGGCACTTATGTGCGACCACCAGATGCCGATGACTTGAGACATATAATTCAGCAGCCAGAGGAATCGGCCAGGCAATTCTGGACACGGTTCCTAACAAAGAAAAATCAAATCATCGACTGTCCGGATGCAGAGGCCCTAGCAGCTTTTAAGCACAACATCCACGAAGAATGGCTCGCCCGGCACCTTGGCCAGGAAAAGCCGAAATCTATGGCAGCCCTCACAACACTCATGACCCGCTTTTGTGCAGGAGAGGACACCTGGTTGGCTCGCAGCAATAACATATCAAAGAAACATGGTACTTCAGATACCATGGACGGCAACGGCAGGTCACGTCACAACAAACATAAGCGCCGCATTAACAGCAACAATACCGAGGATACGGCAGTTAATGTCAGATTCAAAGGCTCTAAACCCGGTCAGCGGAAAAAGCCATTCAAAAGAAGCACTCCGGGCCCATCCATTTTGGACCGTATACTCGATCGCTCGTGTCAAATACACGGCACCCCCGACAAGCCAGCCAACCACACCAACAGGGATTGTTGGGTGTTCAAGCAGGCCGACAAGTTAAATGCTTAAAGAAGATAAGGGGCCACATAGCGATGACGAGGAGGAGCCCCGGTAGCCGAACACCGGAGGACAGAAGAGGTTCCCCCCACAAGTGCGGGCAGTGAACATGATATACGCAACCCACATCCCCAAGAGGGAGCGGAAGCATGCGCTCAGGGACGTATATGCGTTGGAGCCAGTCGCCCCAAAGTTCAACCCATGGGCCTCCTGTCCAATCACCTTCGATCGCAGGGACCACCCCACTAGTATCCGTCATGGCAGATTCGCCGCACTGGTCCTAGACCCAATCATTGACAGATTTCACCTCACTTGAGTCCTCATGGATGGCGGCAGCAGCCTGAACCTGCTTTATCAGGACATAGTGCGCCAAATGGGTATAGACCCCTCAAGGATCAAACCCACAAACATGACCTTTAAAGGCGTCATACCATGTGTAGAGGCCCATTGCACAGGCTCAGTCACACTGGAAGTGGTCTTCGGATCCCCATATAACTTCCGAAGCGAAGAGTTAATCTTCGATATAGTCCCGTTCCGTAGTGGCTATCATGCACTGCTCGGGCGAACCACATTTGCGAGATTCAATGCGGTACCGCATTACGCATAACTCAATCTCAAGATGCCAGGGCCTCGGGGGGTCATTACAGTTAATGGAAACACAGAGCACTCTCTCCGAACGGAGGAGCACACTGCGGCCCTCGCAACAGAAGCGCAAAGCAGCCTCTTAAGGCAATCCACTAGTTCGGTGATTAAGGACCCGAACACCTTCAAGCGTGCCCGGAGTAATCGGCAACAGGACCGCTTGGCACGTTCCGAGCTCGCATAGCAATGCGGCCCCCACCCCGGCCCAAGTCAAACGGTGAAATCCATGCCACGCGTACATAATTACGCATTAAAAATACCATGGGCACAGGTAGGGAGGGGGCACGACTATGACACGCTCCAAGACGCGGCTCAACCGCACTAGGGGCTTCCCACTTTGTTATTTTTCTCTTTCAGGACGTTAATCTCTGGAAAGCCTGTCCGGCGGCATGATTGCCGAACACATGATGCAGCAACCAAGGAGGTAGAAAGCTACGTCACACCACAGAACTCCCTGGTGGATTACGATAACGAGTGAAATACTTGCTTTATACTATTCCTCTGCTTGCCCTTGGAGGGGACATAGTCCTACTTTTTGCTTATCACACTACCTGTATCATTCTGCTTTAATGCACCTTTTTGAATAAACAATGCATAGCATTAAGACTATTGTTGCATTATTATTTTATATTTATATATATATGTTCATTCATGACATCCAGCACCCGTACACTCTGGTACGGCCAATACGCTAGGGGCTTAAGCATACCCCATAATACGGCATGAGAAGTCCGAACACTTTCAACAGTGCAGCACCCCGAACTTATAGCATTATATGCATCATCTCCGAATCATGTCTTGGGTCAATAGTTGGGTTTGCCCGGCTCCCATGTTTTGGTACCTTACATTCCGCTATATCGGCTAAGGTAGCACTGGGAGAACTACTGCGATTGTGCCCTGGTTCTGCTGGGCTAAGCACCTCAGTAGAGAAAGCTAAAACTGACTGTCATGATAAGGCGAGAGACTGGTCGCTGTTCGAGAGGTTTCAAGTCCGTAAAGACTTATGCCGCTTAGAGCGAGGAGTCGGCCCTATCCGGTTTAAGGCGTGTATAGCGCCCCGAATTCGGCCTTCCGAATACTAGGGGCTTCGCCGAAATTTAAAATTATAGAATTCTATGGCTAAGTGAGAGTGATAACGCATTATAGTCCGATTGCCTGGTTCGTTGTGCTGAGCACCTCCCTCGAAGGACCCAAAAATGGGAACAAGAGTGCTCAGGTTTATCCCGAACACCCCAGCACTCGTGGCATGGGGGCAGAAACCAACGACTAGCCATCTCTCAGATTTGATAAACAGTCGAACAGAAGGTAATATTTTAAATTCAAACAAGCGTTGCATAGCGCATATGAACAAGTTTTCATAATACAGGACTACACAAGCAAGTTTACTCAAATATTACATCTTTCGTACACTCGTCCGCTACGAAACGGGCACCCTTCAGGATACCCTCATAGTACATCTCGGGGTGGCGATGCTCCTTGCCCGCCGGCGGCCCTTCCTTCACCAGCTTCACGGCGTCCGTCTTGGCCCATTGCACCTTGACACGGGCGAAAGCCCGGCGTGCACCTTCGATACAGACGGACCGCTTAATGACTTCCAGCCAGGGGCAGGCATTCACAAGCCGCCTCACCAGGCCGAAGTAGCTGTTGGGAAGGGCGTCGCCAGGCCACATCCGGACTATAAAGCCCTTCATGGCCTGTTCGGCCGCCTTGTGCAGCTCGACCAGTTGCTTCAGCTGGTCGCTCAGAGGCATCGGGTGTTCGGTCCCAGTATACTGAGACCAGAACAGCTTCTCTGTTGAGCTTCCCTCCTCGGCCTGGTAAAACTGTGCGGCATCCGACACGCCGTGGGGCAAATCTACGAATGCTCCTGGAGAGCTCCGGATTCGGGTAAGTAACAAGTAATTTACTCTCACATGCTTGCTTTGCATATAGAATGCCTTACCCGCCGCTATCTTCTTCATCGCATCAATCTCCTGGAGGGCCTTTTGGGCTTCGTCCTTGGCACTCTTTGCACTCTCAAGGGCCGCAGCAAGCTCAGACTCTCGCGTCTTCAAGTCAAGCTCCAACGCCTCATGCTTCATCACGAGAGCGTGGAGCTCTTGCTGCACCTCGCCCACCCGTGCCTCTTGTTTTTCCCGCTTGGTGCGCTCCTGGGCCGCTTTGTTTATGGCCTCGGATAGCGCTTGCTTCAGGGTTGCCACTTCAGTCGTGGCCCCTGGCAAATTAAAGATGATCCTGTCATTTTGCAATCACATCCTTTTTGTATATATACACATTTATAGACTAGGTATTACTTACCTCTGTTCTCCTCGAGCTGCCTCTTGGCAAGGCCGAGCTCTCTCTTGGACCCTTCGAGGTCCTGCTTCAGTACGGCGACCTCCGCAGTCAGTGCGACAGAGGTCAGCAGTGAAGCCTGCATATGCATATAGACACTTATATTAGACTCCTGCAGATATTAGTTGATCCTCTATTCGGCTTTTCTTTTTGAACACCAAACAGAGCATCAGGGGCTACTGTCTATGCGGTAATATTTTTCCTATATTTCAAATACTTACCTCAAAGCCTGTTAGAAGGATGGCACAGGCTTCAGTCAGTCCGCTCTTGGCAGACTGAACCTTCTAGATCACCGCACTCATAATAGTGTGGTGCTCTTCATCGATGGAAGCACTGCGAAGCACTCCCAGCAGATTGTCCGATGCCTCTGGATGGACAGAGGTCACCGGCACAGGCGTCTTGCCCCTTTTGGAAGGAGGCCGCCTGCCCGAGTCCGGAACCACTGGAGGTTCCAGCGCGGTGTTCGGCTGAGGGCCGAACTCGGAGCCCTCGGGATCCTTGCTCCCTCTGCTCCCGGAGTCCGGAAGGTCGCCTTGAGGCGCCTCCGAGACTGTCTCCCCTCGACCCGGTGCCTCTTGAGACAACACCTCGGCGTTGTCCGTAGGGCAAGGGGAGGTAGCGATCAGAAGTGGATCTCTATCCATATCCGACGAGTCCAGGGAGTCGTCTGACGAGGATATGTCGATGCGGGATCGGGGCGGTCTGCATAATCATAATTCGGCATTAGGAGAAGTAGTGCGACAAAGGTATTCTATGAGTTACTCTGGTATCTGAAAACTTACGACTTCGCCAGGGGCTTGGCCCTGAGCATCCACTCGTCTTTGCCTTCGGCGGCGGTGGTGGAGTAGTCCGGAAGGAGAGTCCTTCCCTTCTTGGACCCTTCGGCCCCCCCAGTGGGGGCGGCCTTCCTTTTCTTGTCTCCCCCGACTGGAGGGGGAGCATCTTCATCTTCCTCCTCGTCTTCAGGGGAGGAGTGCGTCGCGGAGTCATCGGACGATGAGTCCGATACCACCTGGCGCTGGGAACTGTTTTGGGTTCCCTTGGCTTTCTTGGTCTTCTCCGGCACCTTGTAAGGAGCCGGAGTCAGCATCTTTGTCAGGAGAGCGTCCGAAGTGTCTTCGGGTAGAGGCGCCGGACAGTTAATCTGCCCCGATGTCTCCACCCGGCCCTGTCAAAGGCATGGAGCTCAGACCCTGCACATGGTTAAGCTAGGGGAAATAAATATCCTACTGGATGTGTAGAACTCACCGAATGCGCTAGGCGCTTTGCGCTCAGCCCGCGGTCCGCGGTAAGAGAAGGAGGGACTGTCGGTGTCAAAACCGGCAGATCTCGGGTAGGGGGTCCCGAACTATGCGTCTAGGCCGGATGGTAACAGGAGGCAGGGGACACAATGTTTTACCCAGGTTCGGGCCCTCTCGATGGAGGTAAAACCCTACATCTTGCTTGATTAATATTGATGATATGGGTAGTACAAGAGTAGATCTACCACGAGATCAGAGAGGCTAAACCCTAGAAGCTAGCCAATGGTATGATTGTTGTTCGTCCTATGGACTAAAACCCTCCGGTTTATATAGACACCGAAGAGGGCTAGGGTTACACAGAGTCGGTTACAATGGTAGGAGATCTACATATCAGTATCGCCAAGCTTGCCTTCCACGCCAAGGAAAGTCCCTTCCGGGCATGGGACGAAGTCTTCAATCTTGTATCTTCATAGTCCAGGAGTCCGGCCGAAGATATAGTCCGGCTACCCGGACACCCCCTAATCCAGGACTCCCTCAGTAGCCCCCGAACCAGGCTTCAATGACGACGAGTCCGGCGCGCATATTGTCTTCAGCATTGCAAGGCAGGTTCTCCTTCAAATTCCATGTACCTGTCGAATAATGTCCGGTTTCTTGTAAATGTAGCGCTCCTTGGCTTCTACACCCAATAATGGCCGTCTTCCACGTGTCAAACGAATACGAAAAGTCAGGGTGTTTTCATATTTACACCCCTAGCCGCGTAAATGAGCCACCTATTTAAGGAGATGAGGATTTAGATCCAAACCACATCTTCTCCCTTCCGCAAGTATTCATCAGAGCGCGTCCGACAGAGGTCGATTCTATCATGGCCGGCCGCCACAGCTCCTCCTCTCGCCCTTCCAGCCCTCAGCCTGGAGATTGGAAGAGATGCTCCATCCCGCACAGCGAGTTAGTGACGCTCCAGACCAAGGGATTTCTCCCTCTGGCCTATATGGTCCCGGTTCGAGCCGGACTTGCCACCTATAATGGCGGAGAGCAAGCGGAGAGCGCCACCAATCCCTCCAAAGGAGAGCGGGTATGCCTTGTCCCTTACTTAATAAGAGGGCTTGGATTTCCGATTCATCTGTTTCTTCGGGGGCTCCTGGAGTTCTATGGCCTCCAGCTGCACAACCTCACGCCTGCCTCCATATTGCATATCGCGGGCTTCGTAGCCCTTTGCGAGCTGTTTTTGGGATGCGAGGCTCATTTCGCGTTGTGGAAAAGGCTATTCTTCCTTGTGCCCCGTTCTCAGAAGGGGTCAATATATCAAGTGGGCGGAGCCGAAGTGTGGCGCATCGCCGGGACCGGATATCTATCCGGAACCCCAAAGAAGGCGTCCGAGGACTGGCCTTCGGAATGGTTTTACATAGAGGATGTCCCACTGCCGGATCCTGTCCGGATCGGCCTCCCTAAGTTCAACAGTGCTCCCCTGAAGAAGCGCCTAAGCTGGCGTCCATGGAGCCCTCAGAGGGAAAGCGACAAGGACGTTCTTTACCTGATGGGCCGGATAAGATTGTTGGCTCATTCCGGACTGACCATGATCGGGGTTATGGCCGAATGCATCATGTGAGGGGTGCAGCCGCTTCAGTATAGAGGCCACCCCATGTGGGACTTCAATGGGGAGGACGACGCCACCCGCTAAGATCGTAAGGGGCCGGATTCGGCTGCCGCTCTACTAAAGATCTTGTCCACTTTGTACAAGGGAGAAGAGGAGGAATTTCTCCGCGTCAACCCACAGGGTGGATTTTCTATGTACAATCCCCCAAGCTGGGTAAGTGATCACTTTTACTTGCCCATCCATTTCATATTCCCATCGTTAAATATTCAGTCTAACGACTTCAACGCAGGAACTGCGCCAGGCTGTTAAAGAAATAAACAGCCCTCCTCCACAACCCGAGGACCCAGGAAGGTCCCTCGACCCGTCCTCTCAAGAGGATCCGGTCTTATCTGTGGAGCTGATTGATGGGGTATTTCATCAATTGAGCAAGGACAACGCCTTGGTGGCCATTACGGCCGATTACCCAGGGTTACTCCCAGCCTCACAGGTAACTGAGACCGAAGTCCCGGCACTTTGAAAAGGGATCTGTCCTCACGTGTTTTTGACTGCCGTATGACAACCATGTTTTGCAGGGGAGGTCCTTGAGACGGGAGGCCGAGCCTGTGGCGACTAGCCAACGAGGGGCGGCGAGGCCCCGCAGGCTGAAAAGAAGTGCGGTCCGGACTGAGACGCCGGCGCAAAGGTATAGCGCGCCATCCTATTCCCTGGTGTTATTCCTTCAAGGTATATTAACGCTCGTTCTTTCTTCAGGATGAAGAGACCTCACCGGACTATATCCGGAGAGGTTGCCAATCACGCCTCCACCAGCCAGGCTCCAAAGCCTGGTCCGGAAGCGGAGGCGAACACAAGGTGCGCACCGGACGCTCCTCCGACAGAGGATGCGGACAGGCTGTCTGCCACCAATTCCGAGGTGGAGAGTGCCATGAACCACAGGCGTCGCCGGACTGTTCTTCGCGACGCTTGTTTCTCCCAAGAGGCATTGGATGCCTTCGATTCGGGAGATGCGTACCTCCGTGCCGCTCAAAATGGTCTAGCCAGAGCCACGGAGCAATATGTAAAAGACATACGGGTAAGAAAATTTTGGTAATTATATATATACCAGTAGCCCTCGAGACTTGAAACCGTTAGAATAACTGATTTAAGGATCATTTGTTATGCAGGTTATTACAGAAAAGAATACCCTACTGTCCCAGGAGTTGGAAGAGTGCAAAGCCCAACTTGAGGCCGCATTGGCCGCAGCAGGGGAGCCTAAGGAGACCCCCTATGGTAATATACGCTTCGAAAGATAAGTATTTTGCGAAGTGCGGCATGGGTGCAAATCTGACAAATGGAATTGCAGATGACGCCGGATTTAATTCGGACAAGCAAGATCTCCTATGCCAGCTGAAGGCTGGTGAGAATGTGCTGACAAAGGTGAGGCGGGAGAAGAACGATCTCCAAGATGCCAACACCAAGCTGGGCGTGGAACTGAATGATGTTCGTGCCCAGCTGTTGGACTCTGTTAAGGAGAATCAATGGCTTCAACGCGGCATATATAGTAAGTGCTTAAACAAACTTTGAAAAAAGAGTTCAGCGAGGAAGTCGACTAACAGAGTAATGTCTGTAGGTATGCTAACAAGTCATCC
The DNA here is from genome assembly GCF_003073215.2 of Triticum urartu. Lineage (NCBI taxonomy): Eukaryota > Viridiplantae > Streptophyta > Magnoliopsida > Poales > Poaceae > Triticum > Triticum urartu. Next base: position 521,902,155 of record NC_053024.1, read on the forward strand.
TGCAGAGGAAATGCCCGGTTCTACGGGTGACCTTCTTCCCGAGCTCTCACAACTGCACGAGCGAGTTCGGCTGGTGATGCAAGGCATCGCCCAGGCTTTTTGGCCATCCGTCTCCATGCCCGAAGGCCTTGGAGAGCTTGTAGAGAAGCTGAAGGGAGCGAGGTGGCGCTTCCGATTGTGGAAGATGTCGGCCTGCCGTCAAGGCGCCAGGGAGGCCTGGGCCATGGTGAAGACGCGGTACACGAAGGCTGACCCAAACCACATGGCCGAGGTCGGACCCATAGGGCCCGATGGGAAGGAGATCCCTATGAGCTTAGTATACGGCCAAGTAGAGTTGGCCGCAAAGTATTCCCAACAGGACTGTAAAGTAGACAGCCTGTTAGATGGTATTGAAGAGGAATACAATCAGTCAGATTGATTATGTAATTTTAATTGACATGTGTAATGCCTTCTAGCCGGATTGTAGATAATTTATCATGGCCGACCTTTTTGCTTCAACCTCGGGACCTGACGGTCCGGAGTGTGTCCGAATACCCTCGCGGTTATATAAGAACTGGGGTATGCATGGAGACCAGGCGTAGGGGTCATTAGTGCTTGAACATACAAGTGCCCAACTAGTTATGTTATACTACATGGTTAGTAAGAAACATCTTCCAGGGCGAATAGTTCCGTTAGGGGTTCCTTTCCCTGGGAGGCATGCCCTAAAGTGCATGTCCATTCTGCGAAAAGAGGTATAGGAAAAACATATGGGAGCGTGTAGATAAAAAAAGATCATCTTTAGTTCACCGACCGAATATTCCCTTAAGAACGCTAGCTTTCGGCTTCACCCAGTCTGAGGTACACATCCGGCTGACCCGGCAGTAACAATCGCAGAGGTGCTCCCTTTACCACCTAGCCGAACAATCGGGAACGTAGGGGTAAGCACAGGAGCCAGGCAACCCAGCTTGGCCAAAACTTAAGTCATATCGATGCATATCATGGCTAATAAAAGGTACATGCGGAAGTGTGACACATGTGTTGGGCATGAAGCCCGTATAAATAAGCTTCTGTTTAAAGTAGCCCCCAGGTCTAATGAGCGCGGATAGCGCGTCATTTTATGAGCCTTTAAAGGCTATAAGAGAGAGAGGAGAAGGAGAGAAATGTAAGACAGAAAGTATGTAAAAAATGGACAGAGGAAGGAGACGAACACAGAGTCCGGCGCTAGGCATAGAATCTTCGGAGACGGGCTGCGTTCCAGGGGTTTGGCTCGAGTCTGTTATCTGATGCATCTCACAGGCGGTACGCTCCACCAGTCAGGACTTGGTCAATTATGAAGGGACCTTCCCACTTGGGCTTGAGTTTGTCCTTTTTCTTGTCCGACAGGCGTAGAACTAATTCGCCAACGTTGTAATTTTTGGCCCGTACTTCTCTGTTTTGGTATCTTCGAGCCTGTTGTTTATAGAATGCGGAACGGGCTTTTGCCACATCTCGCTCTTCCTCCAAGGCGTCCAAACTGTCCTGCCGATCGAGCTCGGCTTCTCTTTCTTCGTACATGCGCACTCGAGGTGAGTCATGAATTATGTCGGAGGGCAAAACTGCCTCTGCGCCATACACCATGAAGAATGGTGTGTATCCGGTGGTGCGATTTTGCATGGTCCGCAGCCCCCAGAGTATGGAGTCGAGCTCCTCTACCCAGTGCGTATTAGATTCCTTGAGGGACCGCACTAATCTGGGTTTGATGCCGCTCATGATAAGACCATTTGCACGTTCGACCTGGCCGTTGGTTTGTGGGTGATAGACGGAAGCATAATCGAGCTTGATGCCCAAGTTTTTGCACCAGAGTTTTACCTCATCGGTCGTAAAGTTCGTGCCGTTATCAGTGATGATGCTGTGGGGGACGCCGTAATGGTGTACAACCCCGGATATAGTCTATCACCGGTCCGGATTCGGCCGTCTTAACAGGCTTGGCTTCTATCCATTTTGTGAACTTATCCACCATGACCAGTAAGTATTTTTTTCTTGTGGGTTCCGCCTTTAAGGGGTCCAACCATGTCAAGCCCCCAGACCACGAAGGGCTAGGTGATGGGGATAGTTTGGAGGGCGGTGGGTGGCATATGGCTTTGGTTTGCAAAAAGCTGGCAACCGACGCATCGTTGGACTAAGTCTTGGGCGTCTGCCCGGGCCGTCGGCCAATAAAAGCCTGTACGGAAGGCCTTGCTTACAAGGGACCGAGCTGCAGCGTGATGTCCACCGAGTCCGGCATGAATTTCAGCCAGGAGGTTCCGCCCTTCCTCTTCGGAGATGCACCTTTGAAGGACTCCGGTAGTGCTTTTCTTATAAAGCTCTCCCTCATGGACTTTATAGGCTTTAGATCGCCGCACTATGCAGCGTGCCTCATTTTGGTCCTCAGAGAGTTCCTGCCTGGTAAGGTAGGCGAGGAATGGTTCTGTCCACGGGGCGATGACGGCCATTATTACGTGGGATGAAGGTGTTATTTCATTGGCAGAGCCTCCAATTATGTCAGAGTGTTCGGTGTCGGGCAGTGCGGTTGGGTCCGAGCTATTATTGCTAGGTTCCCCTTCCCATACTACGGACGGCTTGAACAGCCTTTCCAAGAAGATGTTGGGGGGGACTACATCGCGTTTTGCGCCGATGCGTGCCAGGACATCTGCCGCCTGATTATTTTCTCGGGCTAAATGGTGAAATTCGAGGCCTTCAAACCGAGCTGACATTTTTAGGACGGCGTTGTGATAAGCTGCCATTTTTGGATCCTTGGCATCAAAGTCTCCATTTATTTGGGATATTGCGAGGTTCGAGTCCCCGCGCACCTCTAGGCGTTGAATGCCCATGGATACTGCCATCCGGAGACCATGTAAAAGGGCCTCATATTCGGCTGCGTTGTTGGAGCCTGTGTACATTATTTGGAGTACATATTGAACTGTGTCTCCTGTGGGGGACGTCAAAACGACGCCAGCCCCTAGACCGGCCAACATTTTGGAGCCGTCGAAGTGCATGACCCAGTTTGAATATGTGATGCACTCTTTAGGGAGTTCGGCCTCCGTCCATTCTGCGACGAAGTCGGCCAAAACTTGCGACTTGATAGCTCGTCGTGGCTTGTAAGTTATGTCGAACGGGAGGAGCTCAATGGCCCATTTTGCAATCCGGCCCATCGCGTCGCGGTTGTTTATAATATCATTAAGTGGCACTTCCGAGGCTACTGTTATTGAACACTCTTGAAAGTAGTGTCGCGGCTTCCGGGATGCCATAAATACCGCGTACGCAATCTTTTCATAATGTGGGTACTATGATTTGCACGGAGTAAGGACAGTGGACACATAATAGACCGGCTTTTGAAGGGGGAATTTGTGTCCATCCGTTTCTCGTTCGACGACGAGCACTGTGCTTACGACCTGATGGGTTGCTGCAATGTATAATAGCATTGGTTCGCCAATGTTTGGCGCGGCCAGGACTGGGTTTGTTGCCAAGATGGCTTTTATTTCGTCGAGTCCGGCCGTGGCTGCATCCGTCCACTCGAAGTGTTCGGTGAGCCGAAGGAGGTGGTAAAGGGGTAGGGCCTTTTCTCCTAAGCGGGAGATAAAGCGGCTTAGAGCCGCCACGCATCCGGTTAATTTTTGTATTTGTTTGAGGTCCTTCGGGATATCCAATTGTGACAGAGCTCGGATCTTGGCTGGATTTGCTTCAATTCCTCTACCGGATACAATGAAGCCCAAGAGCTTTCCGGCTGGAACGCCGAAAACGCATTTTTCCAGGTTGAGCTTGATGTCGTATGTTCGGAGGTTATCGAATGTTAGCCTCAAGTCGTCTACTAGAGATTCGACATGTCTTGTTTTGACGACCACATCATCTACGTATGCCTCCACTGTTTTTCCGATCTGGTTGGCCAGACATGTCTGAATCATGCGTTGATATGTTGCGCCGGCGTTTTTGAGCCCGAAGGGCATTGTGTTGAAGCAGAATGGGCCGTATGGTGTGATGAATGTCGTTGTGGCTTGGTCTGATTCTGCCATCTTTATTTGATGGTAGCCGGAGTATGCGTCGAGGAAACACAACGAATCGTGTCCTGCGGTAGCGTCGATAATTTGATCGATGCGGGGGAGAGGGAAGGGATCCTTTGGGCAAGCCTTGTTAAGGTCTTTGAAATCAACGCACATGCACCAGGATTTGTCCTTCTTTGGTACCATCACCAGGTTTGCTAGCCAGTCCGGATGTTTTATATCTTTGATGAATCCGGCCTCCAATAGCTTGGCTAGTTCCTCTCCCATGGCATGTCTCTTAGGTTCGGAAAAACGCCGAAGAGCCTGTTTGACTGGCTTGAATCCTTTTAGGATATTTAAGCTGTGTTCGGCCAGCCTGCGTGGGATTCCTGGCATGTCTGAAGGGTGCCAGGAGAAAATGTCCCAGTTCTCTCGTAGGAACTCTCGCGGTGCGGCGTCTACATCAGGGTTTAACTGTGCCCCGATGGAAGCTATTTTATTGGGGTCCGTTGGATGGACCTGGAATTTGACTATTTCGTCCGCCGGTTTAAAGGAGGTGGACTTGGATCTTTTATCGAGTATCACATCGTCCCTATTCACCATGGAGCACAGCACAGTTAGTTCCTCAGCCGGTAGGGCTTCGGATAGCGCCTCGAGGGCCAGTGCGGCTGTCTTGTTTTCGGCGCGGAGTGCTATGTCTGGATCACTAACGAGAGTGATGATTCCGTTAGGTCCGGGCATCTTGAGCTTCATGTACCCGTAATGTGGTATTGCTTGGAAGACTGTAAACGCTTCCCGCCCTAGCAGAGCGTGATATCCGCTACTGAACGGGGCCACTTGGAACGTGACCTCTTCGGACCTGTAATTATCTGGCGTGCCGAACACCACATCTAGTGTGATTTTTCCTGTACAGCGCGCTTCCCGACTGGGGATTATTCCTCTAAAGGTTGTGCTGCTTCGCTCAATGCGGTTCCAGTCTATTTCCATTTTTTGAAGGGTTTCCTCATAAATGAGGTTCAATCCGCTGTCGCCGTCCATGAGTACCTTGGTAAGACAAAAGCCATCCACTATTGGACTGAGGACCAATGCGGCTGGTGCTCGGGCTGTTCGGAATTTAGGTTCATCACTGGCATTAAAAGTAATAGCCGTGTCACTCCATGGGTTTATTGTTGCTACTTGGTATACTTCGGCAAGGCCGCGGAGTGTTCTTTTTCGCATATTATTTGATGCGAAAGTCTCAAAGACTGTTAATACTTTACTGGTTTCTCTGGGGTGGCTTTCTGTGGCTTCTGGAATTAGAAGATATTCGCCAATTCTTGCCACCTGCCGGAGTATCCAACATGCTCTAAGGCTATGAGTTGGTGTGGCGCCCTCTACACTGTGAATTTTACAGGGTCCGTCAAGCCATCGTTCCAGTACGGTTCCGTGCCCTGTAGAGGGCTTTTGCTTTTTGGTATTGAACCCGGGTGCCTGACGATGATGCACCCTTTTATTTCAGACCGGGTTTGTATTCAAGGCCGGATTGTCCCAAAATTTTGTTTCGGTTTTCCGGGCGCTTTCCATCGCACAGTACTTTCTTATTATGGATGCCAAGTCAGCGAAGCGTGTAATATCACGGCGACTTATGGCGTTGAGGATTCCCTTGTCCGTGCAATTATTGCAGAAGAATAAAATTGTGTCTTCCTCGCGGTAGTCCTTTATCCTGTTCATAACCAGGAGGAATCTGGCCCAGTAATGATGTACTATTTCTTCGGGCTCTTGCCTAATTTGGGATAGATCGCTTATGTACGGGTGGGTGGGTGGAATCAAATCTGAAACCTCACCCAATCTGAGACCCAGGGGCCAAGGAGTTTCCGAACTCGGAAGTTTGGATTCTTGGATGTTGTCCAATGAATCTAGCCTGTTACCTGACTTTAAGTTCAAGTCTTGAGTGATGTCCTCCCCTCCGCGGGTATCCGACTTGGAGGGATTGGGAATCTGGACATATCTAGTCCTTAAGATAGATGAAGGGTCGCCGCACTGTCCCTCTACCACGGCAACGTGATGGGTGACCTGGGGGGAGTTAATCTCTCAGATCGGGTTTAGACCCAATCTGGTCGTAATCCGTAGCGACTCCCAGGGCGGCGAAGCGATCCAAGAGCTCGTTTAGGGAAGAGAGCTCCATTGGATCTAGCTTCTCGGTGAATTGCGAGCTGACGTGAAGATTGCTTTTGATGACCCGAGAGGTCATCGTCGGCGCAGCAGCCAAACAGGTGGTCATAAGGAAACCACCTAGCCTGAGAGTCTGGCCGACAGCCAAAGCACCCTTAGCAACGATGCCGTCTTTAAAGACGGGATGAGGCATCCTTCCTGATGGTGATGGCACAGAGGAACTCTCAATGAAAGCACCAATGTCGGTGTCAAAACCGGCGGATCTCGGGTAGGGGGTCCCGAACTGTGCGTCTAGGCCGGATGGTAACAGGAGGCAGGGGACACGATGTTTTACCCAGGTTCGGGCCCTCTCGATGGAGGTAAAACCCTACGTCCTGCTTGATTAATATTGATGATATGGGTAGTACAAGAGTAGATCTACCACGAGATCAGAGAGGCTAAACCCTAGAAGCTAGCCTATGGTATGATTGTTGTTCGTCCTATGGACTAAAACCCTCCGGTTTATATAGACACCGGAGAGAGCTAGGGTTACACAGAGTCGGTTACAATGGTAGGAGATATACATATCCGTATCGCCAAGCTTGCCTTCCACGCCAAGGAAAGTCCCTTCCGGACATGGAACGAAGTCTTCAATCATGTATCTTCATAGTCCAGGAGTCCGGCCGAAGATATAGTCCGGCTACCCGGACACCCCCTAATCCAGGACTCCCTCAGGGACCTCGGCGCCCTTGAACAACACCCTCCAGACATCCTTGTGCATCATGTCAAAGAGCTCGCTTAGAGTCTGGTGCCGGGCCAGGTCGAACTCCCATAAATTAAAATCCCGTTGTTGACATGGGAGGATCCGGCGGATGAGCATGACCTGGACTATGTTGACAAGCTTGAGCCTCTTGCTTGCCATATTCCGGATACATTTCTGGAGTCCGTCCAGCTCCACCGATGAACCTAGGACAGGCCCTTCTCTTTCCAGGAGGTGAGCCGCGTGGGGATTCTGGATCGAAACTCGGGGGGCCACCACCCAGTTGGTGTCGCGCGGCTCGGTGATGTAGAACCACGCCGATTGCCATCCCTTTATGGTCTCCACGAAGGAGCCTTCGAGCCATATAACATTGGGCATCTTTCCCACCATGGCTCCGCCGCATTCCGCTTGTTGGCCTCCCACCACCTTTGGCTTGATATTGAAGGTTTTCAGCCACAGGCCGAAGTGGGGCCGGATGCGGAGGAAAGCCTCACACACGACGATGAACGCCGAAATGTTGAGGATGAAGTTCGGGGCCAGATCATGAAAGTCCAGCCCGTAGTAGAACATAAGACCACGGACGAATGGGTGGAGGGGAAACCCTAGTCTGCGGAGGAAGTGGTGGAGGAAGACTACCCTCTCGTGAGGTTCCAGGTGGGGACGATCTGCCCCGCAGCGGGCAGCCGATGCGCGATATTCGCGGATAAGTATCCGGCTCCGCGCAGCTTTTTGATGTGTCCCTCCGTGACGGAGGAAGCCATCCACTTGCCTCCTGCTCCGGACATGTTTGGGGAAGGTTGAGGAGAAGGATGTGGACTTGGGCGTTGGATCTCGAGTGCGCGAGAATGGGTGAGAAAGGAGGAAGAAGGCGTGGGTAGAAAAAGGTAAAACCTTATCCCTTTATAAGGGCGGACGAAACTATGCGCCCCCACTAGCCTGGTGAAACTCGCTTATCCCCCAGGCGCCGCAATTGATGGTGCGGTTGGGTTACCCACGCCCGTATTGATGAGAATCTCGTAATAAGGGGGACATGATCTCTGCTTTGACAAGACGTGTCAAGAAACCACCTCGCGTTATGTGCGGGGCTGGTTAAAGAAAAACGGTTCGAATAATCGCCAGGCCATGGCATGATGTCATGTTGCCAAAACGTGTCAACAGATTAGATTTGTGGAAATATTATTCTCTCTACGGTGGTGTGTGGAACTTATTTTGCAGGGTCGGACACTATCCTTTTATTCGAACTCTTCTATGGTGTATCCGGAGGAGGAACCCGCCTTGCAATGCCGAAGACAACACTGCGCGCCGGACTCATCGTCATTGAAGCCTGGTTCAGGGGCTACTGAGGGAGTCCTGGATTAGGGGGTCTCCGGACAGCCGGACTATATCCTTTGGCCGGCCTGTTGGACTATGAAGATATAAGATTGAAGACTTCGTCTCATGTCCGGATGGGACTCTACTTGGCGTGGAAGGCAAGCTAGGCAGTACGGATATGGATATCTCCTCCTTTGTAACCGACCTTGTGTAACCCTAAACCCCTCCGGTGTCTATATAAACCGGAGGGTTTTAGTCTGTAGGACAACATACAATCATACCATAGGCTAGCTTCTAGGGTTTAGCCTCTCCGATCTCGTGGTAGATCAACTCTTGTAATACCCATATCATCAAGAATAAATCAAGCAGTGCGTAGGGTTTTACCTCCATCAAGAGGGCCCGAACCTGGGTAAAACATAGTGTCCCCTGCCTCCTGTTACCATCCGCCTTAGACGCACAGTTCGGGACCCCCTACCCGAGATCCGCCGGTTTTGACACCGACAGAGAGCCATCAGAACATGCCTACAGTTCCAACATATATTTTCTGAGAGAGAACCACCTACTCATGTGTTGAGACCAAGATATTCCATTCCAACCACAAGAATCTTGATCTCCAGCCTTCCCCAAGTTGATTTCCACTCAAATCATCTTTCCACCAAATCCAAATCTGTGAGAGAGAGTTGAGTGTTGGGGAGACTATCATTTGAAGCACAAGAGCAAGGAGTTCATCATTAACACACCATCTATTACCTTTTGGAGAGTGGTGTCTCCTAGATTGGTTAGGTGTCACTTGGGAGCCTCCGTCAAGATTGTGGAGTTGAACCAAGGAGTTTGTAAGAGCAAGGAGATCGCCTACTTCGTGAAGATCTACCCAAGTGAGGCAAGTCCTTCGTGGGCGATGGCCATGGTGGGATAGACAAGGTTGCTTCTTCGTGGACCCTTCGTGTGTGTAGCCCTCCATGGACTCACGCAAATGTTACCCTTCATGGGTTGAAGTCTCCATCAACGTGGATGTACGATAACACCACCTATCGAAACCACGTCAAAAATCTCCGTGTCTACAGTGCGTTTGCTCCCTCTAAACTCTTCCCTTTACCTTCATGTGCAATGATTTATATTTCGCTGCTATACTCTTATACTTGCATGTGTAGGTTGATTGCTTGACTTGTTCTAAGTTGCTAAAATCTACCAAGACTTAAAATTGGGAAAAGGCTAGATTTTTATTTGGTCAAGTAGTCTAATCACCCCCCCCCCTCTAGACATACTTTAGATCCTACATTGACGTCCTCCGCCTTCTTGATCCAGCAAGACGGTGAGGTAGTAGATGAGTTTTGGCAGCATGACAGCGTGGTGACAATGATGGTGAAGTGACCTCCGTAGGGCTTCGCCTAAGCACTATGAAAATATGACCGGGGGTGTAAACGGTGGAGGGGGGCGCCGCACACGGCTAGGCAATTGTTTGTCGTATGCTAGGCGCCCCCTCCCACATATATATAGGTGGGAGGGAGGGAGGAGCAGCCAAAGGGGGTGCCCAAGTAGGAGGAATCCTACTTGGGGTCTCTCCCAAGCCGCGTCCCCTGCCTTGTATAGGTGCGGGGGAAAGGCAGGGGAGGGTGGCCCCCTTCCTTTCTCACTTGAGGAGGGAAAGGAAGGAGGGGCAACCCCTCCCCTTTCCTTCCCCTAGGGCCTCATGTCCAAAGACGCACCAGGGGCTGGTCTGCCCCACCCCCCTTGGCCAATTAGGCCCATACACTTACCGGGGGTGTACGGAACCCCTTCCGGTGACCAGATGACTACCCGGTGCATTCTGAAACTCTTCCGGTGTCCGAATACCATCATCCTATATATCAATCTTTACCTATAGACCATTTTGAGACTCCTTGTCATGTCTGTGATCTCATCCAGGACTCCGAACAACATTTCGTCACCAAATCATATAACACTATATCGTCAACGAACGTTAAGCGTGCGGACCCTACGGGTTCGAGAACTATGTAGACATGACCGAGACACCTCTCCGGTCAATAATCAATACTGGAACCTAGATGCCCATATTGGCTCCTACATATTCTACGAAGATCTTTATCGATCGAACCTTATGACAACATACGTAATTCCCTTTGTCCATCGGTATGTTACTTGCCCGAGATTCGATCGTCGGTATCTTCATACCTAGTTCAATCTCGTTACCGGCAAGCCTCTTTAATCATTCCTTAATGCATCATCCTGCAACTAACTCATTAGTCACTTTGCTTTCAAGGATTCTTATGATGTGTATTACCGAGAGGGCTCAGAGATACCTCTCCGATACTCAGAGTGACAAATCCTAATCTTGATCTATGCCAACTCAACAAACACCTTCGGAGATACCTGTAGAGCATCTTTATGATCACTCAATTATGCTGTGACATTTGGTAGCACATAAGGTATTCCTTGGATATCCAGGAGTTGCATAATCTCATAGTCTAAGGAATAGGTATTTGGCATGAAGAAAGCAATAGCAATAAACTGAACGATCAATATGTTAAGCTAACGGATGGGTCTAGTCCATCACATCATTCTCGTAATGATGTGATCCTGTTATCAAATGACAACTCATGTCTATGGTTAGGAAACCTTAACCATCTTTGATCAACGAGCTAGTCTAGTAGAGGCTCACTAGGGACACGGTATTTGTTTATGTATCCACACATGTATTTAAGTTTCCGGTCAATACAATTTTAGAATGAATAATAAACCTTTATCATGATTAAGGAAATATGATAATAACCATTTTATTATTGCCTCTAGGGCATATTTCCGTCATGGGTAGGCTGGCCCTAGCTTGTACCGACAAGGCATGGTCACCTGCGCCACACACATATCTTCTCATGATGATGGCTCCCAGGGTATCGTCGCATGCGCCACACGCGTACGTGCTCGTGATGATGGCTCCCAGGGTAGCGTATTGCACCACAGATATTCACTTGCTTCTCTCCTCATATAGTGTGGTCAGTGCCAAGGTACCGTCCCTGTAGTAACGTACCGGGGAGGTGGCCACTCATGGCCACCGTGGATGACCGTGGCCAAGGGATCGCCATGCTCAGAGCATCTCTAGCAGACCCTGTATAATGCCCCGACCCACAAAATAACCACCAAAATACACGTCCACGCGAAAAATACTGCCCGATCAGACACCGTAAATGCGTCGGACCCATAAAAATTTTTAAGGTGCGCGGTAAAATCACATATCCAACCCACGAAAATGCGGGTTTCCCCCTCGGCCCGACGGTGCCCCGTATCCCAGAAAAGCGGTTAGCGGGAGGGACATTTCAGCCCGCACCCGTTCTCCACCCCCTTCCGCGGTCGCCCGCCATGGGTTCCGCCTGTCCGCCACCGGTGATTCCGGCCAAATCTGCAGATGAAATCACGTCGTGGGGGAACCCCTCACCCTGTTCCACCTAGCCTCTTCACCGCTCCCCGGATCCGCCGAGCGGAACCACCCCTTAGTCGTCGTCGACGCCCCAGGATCCACCGCCGCAGAGCCACCGCCCCCGAGCCATCGGTGAGTATTTGTGCTTTTTCGTTGGGATGCGCTATGCATAGTTGGTTCATGCGGCGTTCGTATTTGTGAATTTAGATGGATTTGAGCCCTCGCTTCAAGTTTCTGCTCGAGGATTCGGCCGATTCGGACAACTCGGATGTTGAGACGCTGCTCGAGAACCATCGACAATAGATGTTGGTGATGGCCCTCGCCGTGAAGGAGCACGAAGATGAGAACCGAAAGAGATGGCGAAGATCGATCGTCGGCCGTCTTTCCATTCCTCGAAATCACCATCTCGGGAACGAGATGTTCATGCAAGACTACTTCACCGACAATCCAACATATCCGCCGCATCTCTTCCGAAGAAGGTACCGAATGCGCCGATCCCTCTTTGTGAAAATAGTGCAAGCTTGCGAGACCAGTTGTCGGTATTTTACTCAAAGAATAAATGCCGCGGGCTTGAAGGGATTTAGTGCATATCAAAAAATCTCAGCAGCCATGCGGGTAATTTCATACGGCATTCCGGCTGACTATGCCGATGAGTATCTTTGCATTGGTGAAGATACTACAATTGAGTCGGTGCGTAGGTTTGCCAAAGTGATCATCCGTGTCTTTGGTCCTGAATATCTTCGGGCACCCAACGAGGAAGACAAAAAAAATTGATGGCATCAAGTGAGAGAAGAGGTTGGCCTGGCATGCTAGGAAGCATGATTGTATGCATTGGACTTGGAAAAACTGCCCGAAGGCATGGCAGGGAATGTATTGTGGCAAGTCTCGTGATGCAACAATTGTGCTAGAGGCCATAGCATCCGAGCATTTATGGATTTGGCATTGTTTTTTTGGTATGTCGGGTACTCTCAATGATATCAATGTGTTGCAACGGTTTCATTTGTTTGCTAGGCTTGCTAGTGGTGATGCTCCTGCTTGCAACTACACTATCAACGGGCATGAATCACAAAGGGCTACTATCATGCAGATGGTATCTACCCTTCTTGGTGCACATTTTTCAAGAGCGTCAAAGACCCCAAAACTAGGAAACAATGTGAATTTGCAAGGGTACATGAAGCAGCCCGAAACGATATTGAAAGAGCTTTTGGGGTTTTGCAATCTAGGTTTGCCATTGTTCGTGGTCCCGCTTGTTTTTGGGACAAGCGGTCCTTGAAAAATATCATGACATGCTATGTTATTCTTCACAATATGATTCTCGAAGATGAGAGAGGCATGAACTTGGAGTAGCCGTGTCAAACTAGCTAGAGACCCTAACCGCATTAGAACATTTCTTCATACCTACCGGGAGATTGAAAATGCAAACACCCACTTTCAGCTTCAGGGGGATCTCTTTGAGCACCATTGGCAAAGGGTTGAGCAATAACCTATTCCATTTTGCATTCATTTCAGTTCATTCATGTGTGATTTGTATTTGGGGCAAGTTTTGTATTGAATTATTTACTTTGCTTCGATGATTTCAATAATTATTGTAATTTGGATGATTGTTGTATTGTAATATTGACATGTTATCTTATACTGAATTAATAATTCTGAATATGTGGCATACGTGTCAAATTCAGATAAAAACCCATCTGTTTTGCGGGCCGACAGTTCCACTATGCTGGGTCTGCTCGGCCGGCGCCCGCGCCGGCCCGCAAAACCATTTTTCCGTGAACTATAAACGGGTTTTCCGGGTCGGCATTATACGGGATCTGCTAGAGATGCTCTCATGCCCATCCCAAGAACGATTCCTACCGTACCTCCCTACGCCCGCTGACGCGTGTAGCAAAGGGGAGGAGGGATCATGAGCAGTGTTCCCGGGATTTATGATTCCCACGAGGGCCTATACAATTCAGTAAAGAAGCTTCCCGGGCGGAAATCCGTTGGTGCTCCTGGGAGCGCGCGCTCCTGCCACCGGAAAAGATATTTCAAAGTGTGAAAAATTCCAAACAAAAATTCAACGCATACATCTCGACATTATATGTGTGCACATCAAGTTTTGGAGAAAACTAACATTTTTTGTGGCTTGTGTATAAAAGACAAAAAGATGTCTACTGAAAAGGACTTTTTAACACTTAATTTTGTCTTTTTTCCACGCGACACATAACTTGTCAGTTTTTCGCGAAATGACTTTGTGAGCATGTACAATATCGAGAAGTACATGCCAAAAATTTTATTTGGATTTTTTTATCATTTCAGAATATGTTCAAAAACACATTTCGAAAACTAGAAGTGCGCGCTCCCATGTGCCAAAATGCCATTCTCCCTCCCGGGGCCTCAGGGTGTGTGTGCCTTTAAGCTTTTTGGGGATGTCCTCCCTGGGAGAGTTAACCCGGGGAGCCGCCACACCACGGGGCCACAATCAAGTGCCTGGCCGCCGCCCATGGTACCCCGGTTTATGATGAGTACAACTATCCATGAAGAGTGATGTTTGAGATACATGTATGCTACTCTCTCCAGTCCAAAATATTTGAAGTTCTAGTTTCATTCTAAGTCAAACTTTTTTAGGTTCGACCAAGTCTATAGGAAAATATATCAACATCTACAACACCAAATTAGTTCCACTAGATTATTATAAAGTATATTTTCATAATATCTATCTATATATATAGGGTGGGTCTATTCTAACAACACCCCTTAAGAGTCTTATTCTGCACACACAATCCTTATTCTGCACACACCCTAAACCACAGCCCCGACCCACGAAACAAAAAGAGCAGGTCAACCCCGGCCGAAGCCCACCCGCCCACCCCCACTCCCCATCTCCTCATGCCCACCCACCCATCCCGCCTTCTTCGTCTCTCCCCCTCCCGACCACCGCACCACCTGCGCCGCCGGGCCACCATCTCCAAGCGCGCCGCCCACAAAGACCCTTGCCCACCAGAACCACCTCCCGACGGTGGATCCGGGCCGGCAACTTCCCCCAGCACACCTTCCGCTGCGGATCCGGGCCGGCAACCGACCGTTGTCCTCCCTTGCCTCTTGCCAAAGCACTTTGACGCCCTGCTATCACTGCCTCGGTGCCGATCTGGGCAGCACCAGGCCGTTCACCACTGGATCCAGGTCCTCCACCACCCTCCTTAGTCATTCCCACGCCGCTCACCCCACCCGCAGGTGCGAGGCGTCGTCGGTGGGCTGTGCAGCTCCTCCATCGTCAGGCGGGTGAGGGAGTCCTGGATTAGGGGGTCCTTGGACTGCCGGACTATATGCTTTGGCCAGACTGTTGGACTATGAAGATACAAGATTGAAGACTTCGTCTCGTGTCCGGGTGGGACTCTCCTTTGCGTGGAAGGCAAGCTTGGTAGTTCGGATATGTATATCTCCTCCCTTGTAACCGACTCTGTGTAACCCTAGCCCCCTCCGGTGTCTATATAAACCGGAGGGTTTAGTCCGTAGGACAACCACAATCATAATCATAGGCTAGCTTCTAGGGTTTAGCCTCTACAATCTCTTGGTAGATCAACTCTTTTAATACTCATATCATTGTGTCCCGAACCTGGGTAAACATTGTGTCCCCCGCCTCCTGTAACCATCTGCCTTAGACGCACAGTTCGGGACCCCCTACCCGAGATCCGCCAGTTTTGACACCGACATTGGTGCTTTCATTGAGAGTTCCACTATGTCGTCACCATAAGGCTTGATGGCTCCTTCGATCATCGGCAATGATGCGATCCAGGGTGAGGTTTTTCTCCTGGACAGATCTTCGTATTCAGCGGCTTCGCACTACGGGCCAACTCGCTTGGCCATCTGGAGCAGATCGAGAGCTACGCCCCTAACCATCAGGCCAGGTTTGGAAGTCTGAACTATATCACCGACATCCGTGGAGATTTGATCTTTGACGGATTCGAGCCGTCGTCAGGTGCGCCACACAGTCACGATGGGCATGACTTAGCTCTACCGTTGGACAGTGTTCGGGAGATCACACCTGTGGCGACTTCGGCCCATGATCCGGAGCAGATCGCGTCGTCTGAGGACGGGTGGATGGACCCCGCCCCGGAGGCCATACACTCAGCGGCGATAGAGCCGAACACTGACTTCACCTCCTACAAGACCTGTGCTGCCGGACCCTTGGATTCATCCCCGGCCACGGTCTCCGAACCGCCTGCATCCGTACCTATCAAATCTGATTGGGCGCCGATCATGGAGTTTTCCTCTATGGATATCTTTCAGCACTCGCCCCTGGGCGATGTGCTAAATTCATTAAGGTCTCTCTCCTTGTCAGGAGGCCCCTGGCCGAACTATGTTCGGCTCGAGTGGGAAGCGGACGACGAAGAAATTCGTTCCCCACCCACCACCCACTTAATAGCCACTGTCGACGACCTAACCGACATGCTTGACTTTGGCTCCAAAGACATCGATGGTATGGACGACGATGCAGGAGAAGAACAAGAACCACCGCCCACAGGGCGCTGGACAGCCACCTCATCATATGATATATACATGGTGGACACCCCCGAAGAAAGCGATGGCAATAAGGCAACGGAGGATAATCCCCTCGAGAAACAATCTAAGCACCAGCGTCATCGGCGTCGCTCTAAGCCCCGCCATAGCAAAAGCAACGATACCGGCACAAGAGACAATACCGCTGTGGATAGTGCCGAAGACAAAGACAATCCCCTCCAGCCAGGCTTCGAGCGGGAGGATGGGCAAGCTAGCCCTAAGGAACAGGCGACATACGGAGAATCAGAGGATGACAATTACATGCCCCTCTCTGATGACGAGGTGAGCCTCGATGATGAAGAATTTACCATGCCTGAGGACCCCGTCGAGCAAGAGCGCTTCAAGCGTCGGCTAGCCATAGCAAAAAGCCTGAAGAAAAAGCAACAACAGCTTCAAGATGACCAAGATCTGCTAGCGGATAAATGGACCTTGGTCCTGGTGGCCGAGGAATACGAACTCGAGCGCCCAACCAAAAGTTACCCAAAGCGCAGGTTGCTACCCCAACTCGAGGATGAAGCATTAAAGCCTACGCCACCAGCGTATGATGCGGCTGACCGGCCACCTCGTGGCTGAGACAAAGCGGAATATCAGCCTGAAGTCCAGCCCGCACCCCGTCGCCAGTCAAACAAAAACACCAAGGCCCGGGGCAATACGCAGGACCTGCGAGAAGTATTGGAAAACAAAGCAGGACATACAAGATCTATATACGGATCACGGGGGGGCGCCCCAATGCGTGACGACGACCATCATGCCGGATATATTAAAAGCAAATCCGGCCGGGCCGAATACAGCAGACAAGACTCGTATGAACTGCGTCGTGATATAGCCCGGCATAGAGGCGCCGCACACCCCCTATGCTTCACTGATGAAGTAATGGATCACGAATTCCCAGAAGGTTTTAAACACGTGAACATTGAATCATATGATGGTACAACAGACCCCGCGGTATGGATCGAAGATTTCCTCCTCCACATCCACATGGCCCGCGGTGACGATCTACATGCCATCAAGTACCTCCCATTAAAACTGAAAGGACCTGCTCGGCATTGGCTCAATAGACTGCCAGCAAACTCCATTGGCAGTTGGGAGAATTTGGAAGTTGCATTCCTTGACAACTTCCAGGGCACTTATGTGCGACCACCGGACGCCGATGACTTGAGTCACATAACCCAACAGCCAGGGAAATCAGACCAGAAAATTCTGGACTCGGTTCCTAACTAAAAAGAACCAAATTGTCGACTGTCCGGATGTCGAGGCCTTAGCGGCATTTAAGCATAACATCCGCGACGAGTGGCTCGCCTGACACCTCGGCCAAGAGAAGCCGAAGTCCATGGCAGCCCTCACGACACTCATGACCCGCTTTTGTGCGGGCGAGGATAGTTGGCTGGCTCGCAGCAACAACACATCAAGGAATTCTGGCAATTTAGATGCCAAAGATAGCAACGGCAGATCACGTCGCAACAGACACAAGCACCGCAGCAACAGCGACAACGCCGAAGACTCGGCAGTTAATGCCGGATTCAGTGGCTCTAAATCCGTCAGCAGAAAAAGTCGTTCAAGAAAAGCAATCCGGGCCCGTCCAACTTGGACCGCATACTCAATCGTTCATGTCAAATTCACGGCACCCCCGATAAACTAGCCAACCACACCAACAGAGAATGCTGGGTGTTTAAACAGGCTGGCAAGTTGAATGCCGAAAACAAGGAAAAGGGGCTGCACAGCAACGACGAGGAGGATCCCCGGCCGCCGAACACAGGAGGACAGAAGAAATTTCCTCCCTAAGTGAAAACGGTAAACATGATATACGCAACCCATATTCCCAAGCGGGAGCGGAAGCGTGCACTGAGGGACGTTTATGCGATGGAGCCAGTCGCCCCAAAGTTCAACCCATGGTATTCTTGCCCGATCACCTTCGATCACAGGGACCACCCCACCAGTATCCGTCATGGCGGCTATGCCGCATTGGTCCTTGACCCCATCATTGACGGATTTCACCTCACTCGAGTCCTTATGGACGGTGGCAGCAGCCTGAACCTTCTCTATCAGGATACGGTGCGTAAAATGGGTATAGACCCCTTGAGGATCAAACCCACCAAAACCACCTTTAAAGGTGTCATCCCAGGTGTAGAGGCCTGTTGCACAGGCTCAATCACACTGGAAGTGGTCTTTGGATCTCCAGACAACTTCCGAAGCGAGGAGTTAATCCTCGATATCGTCCCCTTTCCGCAGTGGCTATCACGCACTGCTCGGACGAACCGCATTTGCCAGATTCAATGTGGTACCGCATTATGCATACCTCAAGCTCAAAATGCCAGGACCTCGCGGGGTTATAACAGTTAATGGAAACACAGAACGCTCGCTTCGTATGGAGGAGCACACTGCGGCCCTTGCAGCAGAAGCGCAAAGCAGCCTTATGAGGCAAACCGGCAATTCGGCGAAAAAGACCCTGGACACCGTCAAGCGAGTCCGGAATACCCTGCAAGAGGATCTCGAGGCACATTCAGAGCTCGCCTAGAAATTCAGCCTCCGTCCTAGTCCCAGTCAAGCGGTGAAGTTTGCGCCGCGCGTACATAATTACGCACTCAAGATACCATGGGAACTAGCGGAGGCACGACCATGGCACGGCCCACAATGCGGCTCAACCGCTTCGGGACCCGTATACCTTTAACATTTTTCTTCCTTTCAGGCCCCTATTCTCTGAAGGCCCTCTCGATCGTCTGATTATCGGACCCGTCACGGGAAGGAAACACCAAGGAGGCAAGAAGCTTTGATGTACAAGGGAATCCTCAGGTGGTCTCTAGTAACGATCGATATACCTGCTTTGCATACCCACACGCAGCTTGACCTTGGATAGGACATGTCAAATAGTCCTACCTTTTATTTATATGCACTACATGTATGCATACGCTTTGACGTCTCATTTAAATAACAATGTACAGCATGAGCTCATTATTGCATTCATGTCTACTTATTTACGACAATTCGCACCCGTACATTCTGATACGTCCAGTGCGCGAGAGGTTTCAGTGTACCCCATAACATGGCATGAAAAGTCTGAACACTTTTGACAGTGCGGCACCCCGAACTTATATCATTATATGCATCAGCTCCGAATCATGTCTTGGGTCAATAGTTGGGTTTGCCCGGCTCCCATGTTTTGGTACCTTACGTTCCGCTATATCGGCTAAGTTAGCATTGGGAGAACTATTGCGATTGTGTCCCGGTTCTTCCGAACGAGCACCTCAGTAGAGAAAGCCGAAAACTGACTGTCATGATGCGGCGAGAGCTGGTCGCTGTTCGAGAGGTCTCAAATCCTTAAAGATTTTTCCCGCTTCGGGCGAGGAGTCGGCCTTGTCCGATTTAGGCGTACATAGCGCCCCAAGTTCGGCCTTCCGAATACCACGGGTTTCGCCAAAATTTAAAATGGTAGACTTCTATGGCTAAGTGAGAGTGATAAAGCTTTATAGTCCGATTGCCTGGTTCGTTGCGCTGAACACCTCCTTCGAAGGACCCAAAACTGGGATAAAGAGTGATCAGGTTTATCCCGAACACCTCAGTACTAGTTACATGGGGGCAGAAGCCGACGACTTGCCAACTCTCAAATTTTATAAATGGCCACGCAGAAGGTAATATTTTAAATCAACAAGCGTTATATAGTGCACATGAACTCGTTTTCATATTACAGGATGACATGAGTACATTCACTCAAATATTACATCCTTCGCACATTCATCCGCCACAAGGCGGGTACCCTTCAGCACACTGTCATAGTACTTTTCGGGGTGGCGATGCTCCTTGCCCTCCGGCGGCCCTTCCTTCACCAGCTTTTCGGCGTCCAGCTTCGCCCAGTGCACCTTCGCCCGGGCAGAAGCCCTGCGCGCACCCTCAATGCAGACGGACCGCTTTATGACTTCAAGTCATGGGCAGGCATTCACAAGCCGCTTTACCAGGCCAAAGTAGCTGCCAGGCAAGGCCTCGCCAGGCCACATCCGGACTATGAGACCCTTCATGGCCAGTTCGGCCGCCTTGTGAAGCTCGACCAGTTGCTTCAGTTGGTCGCTCAAGGGCATCGAATGTTCGGTCCTAGTATACTAAGACCAGAACAACTTCTCCGTCGAGCTCCCTTCCTCGGCCCGGTAGAACTCCACGACGTCTGACACACTGCAGGGTAGATCTGCGAACGCTCCTGGAGAGCTCCGAATTCAGGTAAGTAAAAGGAAAGTTTCCTTCACATGCTTGCTTTGCATAATGAATGCCTTACCCGCCGCTATCTTCTTGACCGCCTCAATTTCCTAGAGGGCCTTTTGGGCTTCGGCCTTTGCATTTTTTGAATTCTCGAGGGCCTTCGCAAGATCGGATCCTTGCGTCTTCGAGTCACGCTCCAAGGATTCATACTTCTTGACAAACTCCTGGAGCTCTTGCTGAACCTTGCCGACTCGCGCTTCTTGCTTCTCGTGCTCAGCGCGCTCCTTGGCCGCTTTGCCTTTGGCCTCGGATAGCGCCTTCTTCAGGGTCGCCACTTCGGTCGTGGCCCCTAGCAAAATTCATGACGATCCTGTGATCTAACAACCACTTTCCTTCTTATTTATCAATAAACAGGCGAGGTATTACTTACCTTTGTTCTCTTCGAGTCGCCTCTTGGTAAGGCCGAGCTCTTCCTCGGACCGCTCAAGGACCCGCTTCAGTGCCGAGACCTCCGCCGTGCGAGCGGCAGCGGCCAGCAGTGAAGCCTGCTTATTCACATAAATATATTCTGGTTAGACTCCTGTGATTATTTGATCCTCTGTTCGGCCTTTCTTTCCGAACACCAAATAGAGCATCAGGGGCTACTATTTGTGCAGTAACATTTTCTTATAATTTGATTACTTACCTCAAAGCCTGTTAGGAGGCTGGCACAGGCTTCAGTTAGTCCGCTTTTGGTGGACCGGACTTTCTCGACCGCCGCACTCATGATAGTGCGATGCTCTACGTCAATGGAAGCGCCACGAAGCGCTTCCAGAAAATTGTTCGATGCCTCTGGGTGGACGGAGGCCATCGGCACAGAAGGCTTGCCCCCCTTAGTGACGGGTCGCCTGACAGAGCCCGGAACCACTGTAGGTTCCGGCGCAGTATTCGGTTGGAGGCTAGACTTGCTGCCCCCGGCATTAGAGCCCATGGGAGTCTTGCCCCTCTTGCGCCAAGCGTCCGGAGTTTCGCTTTGGGGCTCCTCTGAAACTGTCTCCCCTTGGTTCAGTACCCTTTGAGACAACACCTCAGCGTCGTTTGTAGGGCGGGCGGAGGAGGCGGTCGGGAGTGAATCGTTGTTCATCTCCGACAGGCCCAAAGACCCGTCCGAAGAGGATACGTTAATTTGGGCTTTGGAGGGACTGCATGATAAGAAGCAGTAAAACAAAACATACCGAGAACTGTTAAGGTATCCGGATACTTACGACTTCGCCAGGGGCTTGTCCCTGGGTAACCACTCCTCGTCGCTAAATGCGGCCGCTGTGGAGCGGTCCGGAAGGAGAGTCCTTCCCTTCTTGGACCCTTCGACCTCCCCTGACGGGGCGGCCTTCCTTTTCTTGTCTCCCCCGGCTGGGGGGGAGAACTTTCTTCTTCCCCCTCCTCGTTTTCGTGGGAGGAGGGCGCCTCGGTGTTATCAGACGATGAGTCCGATACGACCTTGCGCCGAAGACCTTTTCTGGTCCCCGTGGCCTTCTTCTTGGCATTCTTCTTTGGCGCCTCATAGGGCGCCGGAACCAGCATCTCCGTTATGAGAACACTTGCTGGATCCTCGGGCAGTGGGGCCGGACAGTCCATCTGCTCCGCTGTCGTGACCCACTCCTGTTAAATGGCGTGGAGGTTTAGATCCCCCGCATGATTGTACTGGGAAAAGAAAACATCTTATGAGATATAAGGTGCTTACCGGATTGGCAGGGCGCTTTGCGCTGAGTCCATGATCCTCGGTAAGGGGAGGAGGTACCTCGGCAAACTTGAACAGCACCCTCCAGATGTCCTGGTGTGTTGTGTCGAAGAGCTCTCGCAGAGTCTGGTGCTTAACCGGGTCGAATTCCCACATATTGAATGCCCGTCTTTGACACGGGAGGATCCGGAGGAGGAGCATGACCTGGACCACATTGACAAGCTTGATCTTCTTGCTTATCATGTTTTTAACACAGTTCTGAAGTCCGATCAGCTCCACCAATGAACCCCGGGATAGGCCCTTCTCTTTCTAGGAGGTGAGCCGCATGGGGATGCCGGATCAGAATTCGGGGGCCGCTACCCAGTTGGTGTCGCGTGGCTCGGTGATGTAGAACCACCCCGATTGCCACCCCTTCACGGTCTCCACATAGGAGCCTTCAAGCCAGGTGACGTTGGGCATCTTGCCCACCATAGCGCTTCCGCACTCCGCTTGTTGGCCGATCACCACCTTCGGTTTAACATTGAAGGTCTTCAGCCACAGGCCGAAGTGGGCTTGATGCGGAGGAAGGCTTCGCACATGACGATGAACGCCGAGAAGTTGAGGATGAAATTGGGGGCCAGATCGTGGAAGTCCAGCCCGTTGTAGAACATGAGTCCGCGGACGAATGGGTGGAGGCGAAATCCCAGCCTGCGGATGAAATGGGTGAGGAATACGACCCTTTCATGGGGTTTGGGGGTAGGGATGATCTGCCCCGTGACTGGGAGCCAGTGCGCGATATCTGCGGCCAGGTATCCAGCTTCCTGGAGCTTCGTAACGTTCTCCTCTGTAACGGAGGAGGACATCCACTTGCCTCCCGCTCCAGACATATTTGGAGTGGTTTTGCGGAGAAAATGCGAACTTGGTCACTGGAGCTCGAGTGCGCGAGAATGGATGGGCAGGGGAGAAGAAGGCGTGGGTAAAAAGGTGGAACCTTTGTCCCTTTATAAAGGCGGAAGAAATTATGCGCCTCCCCACTTGCCTGGTAAATTCACTTATTCCCCAAGCGCCATGATTGATGGTGTGGTTGGGTTACCCACACCCATATTGATGAGAATCCCGTGATAAGGGGACACAATCTCTGCTTCGACAAGACGTGCCAAGAAAACCGCCTCGCAATACGTGTAGTAGCTGGTTGAGAAAAACGGTTCGAATAATGACTGGGCCATGGCGTGATGTCACGTTATGAAAAGTCGTCAGCGGATTAGATTTGTGGAAATATTATACTCTCTACGGTGGTATGTGGAATTTGTTTTGCAAAGCCGGACACTATCCTTCTGTTCAAATCCTTCTATGGAGTATTCGGAGGAGGAACCCGCCTTGCAATGCCGAAGACAATCTGCGTGCCAGACTCATCGTCATTGAAGCCTGGTTCAGGGGCTGCTGAGGGAGTCCTGGATTAGGGGGTCCTCGGACTGCCGGACTATATGCTTTGGCCGGACTGTTGGACTATGGAGATACAAGATTGAAGACTTCGTCCCGTGTCCGGGTGGGACTCTCCATTGCGTGGAAGGCAAGCTTGGTAGTTCGGATATGTAGATCTCATCCCTTGTAACTGACTCTATGTAACCCTAGCCCCCTCCGGTGTCTATATAAACCGGAGGGTTTAGTCCGTAGGACAACAACAATCATGATCATAGGCTAGCTTCTAGGGTTTAGCCTCTACGATCTTGTGGTAGATCAACTCTTGTAATACTCATATCATCAAGATCAATCAAGTAGGAAGTAGGGTATTACCTCCATCGAGAGGGCCCGAACCTGGGTAAACATTGTGTCCCCTGCCTCCTGTAACCATCTGCCTTAGACGCACAGTTCGGGACCCCCTACCCGAGATCCGCCGGTTTTGACACCGACAGCGGGCACACGTGTAGCTCCTCCAATGTAACATCCCAAATTTTCAATTTGGAATGTTACACACTAGATCATCATGCATAGCATATTTTCATGCATTTTGGTTGATCCTAGAAATTTCACGCAACTCAAGGACCTTCGGAGAGAGTTGGAGATTTCGTTATTTTCATATTTGAGAGTTTTCTCGAATTTGAAAAGAGGATCATTTGATTTATTTATTTCATCTTCAATTATTTTTCCAATATCAAAATATGAGAGAGGGAATAATATGACTTTCCCAAATTTAGGAAAAATGAAGATTTAATCAATAGATCAATTGTTGGTTTTGCCGGAGTTTTATTTGCTTTTTATTTGGATAGGGAAAAATGCGTGTTTTCAAAAATTGCATTTTAGGCCCGGAGAAAAGTTCATTTTGTTCGACTCATTTTTAGGACTCGGGGAAAATTTACTTTAGTAATTTTGGAGCTCGTTTAGATTTTCTTTTTTGTGTTTTTCTGCGCGCGAAACCGTTTAAAAAAAAGTCTGCAGGCCAGCCGGGCCAAAGGCCCAGCCAGCCGGCCTCCTCCCAGCCGCGTGCGCGCGCCAGGCAGGCAGCGCCGCCGCCTTCGCTCGAAGCCGAGTCCCAGCGGGACTCTGGCCACCGTAGCCCCTTTTTTTTCCTTTGTTTCATTTTCCTATTCCTAGTCTAATTCCTTGCCCCTACCCCAAGTAACCTCTCCCCTCCCCAATATAAATACCCCAACACCCCCCCCTCTAAACCCATCACATCAAATCCCAAGCCCTCTCCTCCTAAGCCGCAGCAAGCAGCAGCGTGCAGCCCCAAGCCGCCGCCGCCTCTAACCGCGCCACCCCACACCCGCGCCGCCGCCCTTGTGCCCTAGCGCCGCCGCCGCACCTTGCCCACGCCGCCGCCCTACGCCACACCGTCGGAGACCTCGCCGAGGTTGCCTCACGTCTCTTTTCCTCAGATCGTTTTCTTCTAATCGTTCCGATTCTTTTCTTCTCTTCCGATTCGTTTTCTTTCTGGTTCTTCTCTAAACCATTCCGGTTTTCTAGATCGGTTTTTCGTTCGGTTTTCTTTTCCGAAACCCTAGATCGGATTCGTTTTCTTTTCCGATTTAGTTGCCTAGAGATCGTTTGCCGGACCGTTCATCCTAACGAACGTGATCACCGGATTCTTCTAGGTTAACGAACGTCTGTTCGTTTAACCGTTCGTCTTTTTCTTCTCGTCGGATTTATTCCGCGATCGTGATCTCAGATCCGATCTTCGTTCTAGTTTATCTTCTCGCTCGTTTATCGGAATCAAGTGATTCAAGCGCCTGTAGTTTCGTTTTGAAACCGCCGTTCCGTCTAATCAACTTGAACAAGCTTTTGCTACAGTAAAATTTGACCTAGTTTCAACTTGCTAGAACCGAGTTGTTTCTTCCGCCGTTTGTTTTCTGTTTCTTTGTTCGGTTCGTTCTTTCTTTGCAACCGGAGTTCTTAAGTTGAACTACCTGGTTCGATCTCTTGTTCGAGTTTTACCTGTGCTTTAGATGAGTACTTATAGTATGCTTGTTGTTTGTCTGCGATAGATCACCCGGATTGCGCCGCTTGTTACTTCGAAACCCTAGGTCTCACAGATCATCAGCAAGGCATGTAACATTTTGATCATACCTTTTCTACAACCCAGTTTTATTGCATTAGATCAATCCTCACACATTGCATGATTAGGATCTAAATAAATTGTGGGATGGGAAGTAGATGAGGTAGTACCTATTACCTGTATTATTATGAAACCTTTGGGAGTTACTTCTACGTTTGCTTATTATGCCATGCTATGCTAGTAGACGTGGATTGGGTGAGTGATATCCATGACAGATGTGAGTTGATAATTTTAATGGTTTATCTAAGGTGGCAACTTAAACACACATCTGGGTGGATTGAGGCACCTGATGTCTATCAGGACTTGCCTGTTTTTTTGGATCGCCACCCAGGCTCAAAGGGGATCATAAGATCTTTCATGCTAGAAACTTCCGTGTGCAGCCACAAGCCATTATGGGCTCTGGCATAGTTGACTAAGTTGTGCGAACTCTCACAGTGGTAGACTAGCAGATGTAGGGGATGTAGGTGTACCGGTCAACCCATCGTAAGGTGCTAGCGCTTCTGAAAGACTGTGTCTCGGTCATCCGTCTTGTCAAACACCCTGTAGTTCGAGAAACCAAGCGGTGGCGATCGAGTCTTGTGGGGAAAAGTGCGCAAACCTCTGCAGAGTGTACAAACTAATCATGATTAGCCGTGTCCCCAATTATGGACATCTTGAGTATCTAGTACTTGAATATCATGTGATTCTCAACATGTTACTTCTAATTAATGTTGTTGGGTTTTAATTATTTTTAATTGGGATTGAGAATGCTGTCAACCATTCTCAATGTTTAACAACCACCATGATAGTTAAATAAACTTATTCCTTTGCAGTAGGGAAAAATTGGCTTTACGCAAAACTGTAACCATAGAGCTTTCCACCAGCCAAATATGCATGTAGTATAGCTGTTTCATTCCATTATTCTCTATGTGTTACTTTGCCAGCATATTCCATGTGCTGACCCGTTTTCGGGCTGCAACTTCTCATGTTGCAGACTTTTCAGACGACGATTGAGGTGTTTTAGGTTATGGTCCTATACTCAGTGATGCCGTTGGAGTTGATGGACCCATTTATCTTCCAAGTCTTCCGCTGTTATCATTATTAGATGGCCTTAAGCCATGTTTATTGTAATAAGTTCTCTTTGAGACAACGTTGTAATAAGTGTGTGATTGCCACTCTGCTATAAATCCTTCGATGTACTGTGTGGTGTCAGCATTAGTGATCCAGGGATGACACCCGAGCACAGTAGACTTGATCCATTCGGGTCGGGTCGCCACAGAGATGGTATCAGAGCACACGCTGACTGTAGGACACGACCACTAATTTAAAGCCATAGATCACCATTCTCTTCTCATTTTCTAACTCCTCATCTTTTCTACTCTTTTAGGATGACGCACGCGAAGATTAAGTACGCTCAACCGGATGAAGGCACACCTTTTGGATTGCACTTGAAGGAAGTCACCAAGTACCTGAACATTGGATTACCAAGCTTCACGGGAACCTTCAATGCCACTCTGCCTGAAGAGGAGCGCTGGAAGATTCAAGCTCACGTTCCGGGAAGGACATTCGCGCCAATCATGAAGCCCATAGATAGTGTTTTCAATGCACCAACCTGGAGTCTGGGAAGGAGCATGGCAGCTCATATCACCATAGGACGCATTGGAGAAGTTTACCAAGAAGACCTCAAGGACACTATCTACCAGATTTGCGGACGCCGAGATGAACAATGGGAGTTAGTCAGCACCAAGAAGGATAGATCCATTGCATCTTTCATCCAGGAGTTAAACCATCACATTCGACGCCACGAAAACCAGATGTGCAATGATATGATAGAGTTGAAGAATGCGAAGGAAAGGATCATCGAGCTAGAAGGAGAACTGAAGTCTACACGCAAGGACTACATGGATGAGATCGTAGCTCTAGCAAGGCACAATGGCGATCTTAAGCAGGAGATTGAAGAACTCAAGAGGAAGTTAGCATCCCAGGAGGAAGACGAGTACGTCGCATGTCCAGACAACTACATTATCATCGACGACACCGATTCGGATCCAAGTGAACCCGACTTTGAAGACGAAGTTGGAGCAGATATCATGGAGTCCTCCATCGGTTCAAATTTCTAGATGACCACCAGATAGTAGTAGTATTCCCACATGTAAACATTATAATCGAGCACTTTTGCGATAGTTAGACCGTTTGTAAGCCCTTGTTTGATTGAATGAAGTGATTTTGTGTGCATTTGCTCATGTGCATTGGGGTAGTGTTTTCCCTTTAGACCCCCTCTATTCTCAATTCTTGTCTCTTCTAAACCCTCAGATGCCTCCAACCCAAGCCCTTAGGTCACCCATGTTAGTAAGCTCACCAGGAGCGGAGTTTATGGCTAGACGATGGTGTGATCGGTTACCATTAAGGATTGGTAACTATGTGTTTCCCTCAGACCTAATAGTATTGGAATCTCAAGGATTGGATGTGATATTAGGCATGGATTGGTAGTCGATGTATGGAGGAAACATCGATTGCGCGAGTAAGTCAATTTTGCTTACCACACCAGAAGGAAGAAGGATCAAGTATGTATCCCGGCATGTGCCAAACAGGACACAAGTAAATTCCTTATCAGGAGTTGTGCAGGAGGAAGTACCAGTGGTAAAGGATTTTCCTGATGTATTTCCTGAGGAATTACTAGGCATGCCACCGGATAGAGACATTGAGTTTTTGATTGAGTTATTTCCAGGTACAGGCCCAATATCGAAGCGACCGTACCGGATGCCAGCAAAGGATTTGGTGGAAATTAAGAATCAGATTAAGGAGTTATTGGATAAAGGTTACATTCGCCCAAGTTCTTCGCCTTGGGGATCACCCGTACTTCTAGTGGAAAAGAAGGATGGATCATTAAGGATGGTTGTAGATTATCGGGGATTGAATGAAGTGACCATCAAGAACAAGTACCCATTGCCTATGATCAACGATCTGTTTGATCGGTTGCAAGGAGCTAAAGTGTTTTCCAAGATCGATTTGCGATCAGGGTACCATCAGTTGAAGATTCGAGAGCAGGACATACCTAAGACAGCATTCACCACGAGATATGGACTGTATGAGTATACCGTTATGTCATTTGGATTGACTAACGCACCTGCCTATTTTATGAACCTGATGAACAAAGTGTTTATGGAGTTTTTGGATAAGTTCGTCGTAGTGTTCATTGATGACATCCTGGTTTATTCAAAGAATGAAGAGGAGCATAAGGAACATTTGCGTTTGGTTTTGGAGAAACTAAGGGAACATCGGTTATACGCCAAATTCAGCAAATGTGAGTTTTGGTTAAAGGAAGTTGGATTCCTCGGACACGTTATATCCGGAGAAGGTATAGCAGTTGACCCCACTAAGGTTGAGACCGTAACCGAATGGGAATCACCAACGACAGTTGGAGAGATCCAGAGTTTTCTGGGACTCGCAGGATACTACCGGAGATTCATTGAGAACTTTTCAAATATTGCAAAGCCTATGACGGAGTTGTTGAAGAAGGATACTAAGTTCAAATGGACTGAGGAGTGTGAGGCTAGTTTCCAGGAATTGAAGAAACGTTTGGTTACCTCACCAGTGTTGATTTTGCCAGATCAGACCAAGGATTATGAGGTGTATTGCAACGCTTCACGTTGAGGACTTGGAGCAGTGCTTATGCAGGAAGGAAGAGTTGTTTCGTATGCTTCACGGCAACTGAAGCCTCATGAGTTGAATTATGCCACGCATGATTTGGAGTTAGCAGCCGTAGTGCATGCATTGAAGACGTGGAGACATTTCCTCATTGGAAATCATTGTGAAGTGTACACGGATCACAAGAGTTTGAAGTACATTTTCACGCAGAAGGAGTTGAACCTCAGACAGAGGAGATGGTTGGAGCTCATCAAGGATTATGACATGAGATTGCATTACCATCCCAGAAAAGCTAATGTAGTAGCTGACGCATTGAGCTGTAAGAGCCATGTCAATACTTTAATGACGGGAGAAGTACCCAAGGAGTTAGCAGAAAACCATCGTGAGCTATGTTTGGAAATAGTTCCGAGAGGCTATGTAGCAGCATTGGAGATTCAGTCAACATTGATGGATAAGATCAGAGAAGCTCAGAAATCTGACAAGGAGATTGCTGCTATAAAAGAGAAATTGAGCAAAGGAAAAGCAAAGGGATTTCGTGAGGATGAGCACGATATCTTATGGTTTGAGGACCGTGTTTATGTGCCCAATGACCCGGAGATCAGGAAGTTGATTTTGCAGGAGGCACATGATTCACCGTATTTGATTCACCCAGGGAATACCAAGATGTATTTGGATTTGAAGGAAACATTCTGGTGGACCGGAATGAAGAAGGATATTGCAGCATATGTAGCAGTTTGTGATGTATGTCAGAGAGTAAAAGCAGAACATCAGAAGCCAACAGGATTGTTACAACCATTGCTGATACCCGAGTGGAAGTGGGATAAGATAGGCATGGATTTTATCACAGGACTACCCAGGACAAAAGCAGGCTACGACTCGATATGGGTAGTAGTTGATCGTTTGACGAAGGTAGCACATTTTATTCCAGTTAAGACCACTTACACCAGTGCTAAGTTGGCAAAGATATACATGAATAGGATCATTTGTTTGCATGGAGTTCCGAGGAGTATCGTATCAGATAGAGGAACCCAGTTTACCTCAAAATTTTGGAATCAGTTGCATGAAACTTTAGGAACCAGACTAGAGTTCAGCACAGCTTTTCATCCGCAGACAGATGGACAGACTGAGAGAGTCAATCAGATTTTGGAAGATATGCTGAGAGCTTGTGCACTAGATTATGGATCTAGTTGGGACGATAACTTGCCGTATGCGGAGTTTTCTTATAACAACAGTTACCAAACCAGTTTGAAGATGGCACCTTTCGAAGCTTTATACGGAAGAAGGTGCAGGACACCGTTGTCATGGGACGAAGTTGGAGACCGTCAGTTCTTTGGACCAGATTTGATTAAGGAGTCTGAACGGAAAGTTAAGTTGATTCGCGATAGGCTCAAGGTAGCCCAGTCCAGGCAGAAGAGCTACGCAGATTCTAAACGCAAGGAGACAGTTTACGAAACCGGAGACAGAGTTTATCTCCGAGTATCCCCACTTCGAGGAGTTAAGCGCTTTGGAGTTAAGGGAAAGTTAGCACCGCGTTTCGTTGGACCGTATAGGATCTTGCAACGTATGGGAGAAGTCGCTTATAAGTTGGAATTACCAGAGGGACTGTCAGGAGTTCATGATGTATTCCATGTTTCTCAGCTGAAGAGATGTCATGCCGAGATGGCAGAGATACCGCTAAGAGATACAGTGCCGCTGGAAGCAATTCAGTTGAAGGACGACTTAACATACGAGGAGAAGCCAGTCAAGATTCTCGATTATGCCAGTAGAGTTACTCGCAGCAAGGTTATCAAATTTTGCAAAGTTCAGTGGAACCGCCATTCAGAGGATGAAGCAACCTGGGAGAGAGAAGAAGATTTGCTCAAGGACCACCCTCACCTATTTTCTAGCCAACCCGAATCTCGAGGGCGAGATTCACCTTAAGGGGGGTAGGTTTGTAACATCCCAAATTTTCAATTTGGAATGTTATACACTAGATCATCATGCATAGCATATTTTCATGCATTTTGGTTGATCCCAGAAATTTCACGCAACTCAAGGACCTTCGGAGAGAGTTGGAGATTTCGTTATTTTCATATTTGAGAGTTTTCTCAAATTTGAAAAGAGGATCATTTGATTTATTTATTTCATCTTCAATTATTTTTCCAATATCAAAATATGAGAGAGGGAATAATATGACTTTCCCAAATTTAGGAAAAATGAAGATTTAATCAATAGATCAATTTTTGGTTTTGCCGGAGTTTTATTTGCTTTTTATTTGGATAGGGAAAATGCGTGTTTTCAAAAATTGCATTTTAGGCCCGGAGAAAAGTTCATTTTGTTCGACTCATTTTTAGGAGTCGGGGAAAATTTACTTTAGTAATTTTGGAGCTCGTTTAGATTTTCTTTTCTGTGTTTTTCTGCGCGCGAAACCGTTTAAAAAAAAGTCTGCAGGCCAGCCGGGCCAAAGGCCCACCCAGCCAGCCTCCTCCCAGCCGCGCGCGCGCGCCAGGCAGGCAGTGCCGCCGCCTTCGCTCGAAGCCGAGTCCCAGCGGGACTCTGGCCACCGTAGCCCCTTTTCTTTTTTTTTCCTTTGTTTCGTTTTCCTATTCCTATTCCTAGTCTAATTCCTTGCCCCCTACCCCAAGTAACCTCTCCCCTCCCCAATATAAATACCCCAACCCCCCCCCCCTCTAAACCCATCACATCAAATCCCAAGCCCTCTCCTCCTAAGCCGCAGCAAGCAGCAGCGTGCAGCCCCAAGCCGCCGCCGCCTCTAGCCGCGCCACCCCACACCCGCGCCGCCGCCCTTGTGCCCTAGCGCCGCCGCCGCACCTTGCCCACGCCGCCGCCCTACGCCACGTCGCCGGAGCCCCTCGCTGGAGACCTCGCCGAGGTTGCCCCGCGTCTCTTTTCCTCGGATCATTTTCTTCTAATCGTTCCGATTCTTTTCTTCTCTTCCGATTCGTTTTCTTTCCGGTTCTTCTCTAAACCGCTCCGGTTTTCTAGATCGGTTTTTCGTTCGGTTTTCTTTTCCGAAACCCTAGATCGGATTCGTTTTCTTTTCCGATTTAGTTGCCTAGAGATCGTTCGCCGGACCGTTCGTCCTAACGAACGTGATCACCGGATTCTTCTAGGTTAATGAACGTCCGTCCGTTTAACCGTTCGTCTTTTTCTTCTCATCGGATTTATTCCGCGATCGTGATCTCAGATCCGATCTTCGTTCTAGTTTATCTTCTCGCTCGTTTATCGGAATCAGGTGATTCAAGCGCCTGGAGTTTCGTTTCGAAACCGCCGTTCCGTCTAATCAACTTGAACAAGCTTTTGCTACAGTAAAATTTGACCTAGTTTCAACTTGCTAGAACCGAGTTGTTTCTTCCGCCGTTTGTTTTCTGTTTCTTTGTTCGGTTCGTTCTTTCTTTGCAACCGGAGTTCTTAAGTTGAACTACCTGGTTCGATCTCTTGTTCGAGTTTTACCTGTGCTTTAGATGAGTACTTATAGTATGCTTGTTGTTTGTCTGCGATAGATCACCCGGATTGCGCCGCTTGTTACTTCGAAACCCTAGGTCTCGCGGATCATCAGCAAGGCAAGTAACATTTTGATCATACCTTTTCTACAACCCAGTTTTATTGCATTACATCAATCCTCACACATTGCATGATTAGGATCTAAATAAATTGTGGGATGGGAAGTAGATGAGGTAGTACCTATTACCTGTATTATTATGAAACCTTTGGGAGTTACTTCTACGTTTGCTTATTATGCCATGCTATGCTAGTAGACGTGGATTGGGTGAGTGATATCCATGACAGATGTGAGTTGATAATTTTAATGGTTTATCTAAGGTGGCAACTTAAACACACATCTGGGTGGATTGAGGCACCTGGTGTCTATCAGGACTTGCCTGTTTTTTTTGGACCGCCACCCAGGCTCAAAGGGGATCATAAGATCTTTCATGCTAGAAACTTCCGTGTGCAGCCACAAGCCATTATGGGCTCTGGCATAGTTGACTAAGTTGTGCGAACTCTTAAAGTGGTAGACTAGCAGATGTAGGGGATGTAGGTGTACCGGTCTACCCATCGTAAGGTGCTAGCGCTTCTGAAAGACTGTGTCTCGGTCATCCGTCTTCTCAAACACCCTGTAGTGCGAGAAACCAAGCGGAGGCGATCGAGTCTTGTGGGGAAAAGTGCGCAAACCTCTGCAGAGTGTACAAACTAATCATGATTAGCCGTGTCCCCGGTTATGGACATCTTGAGTATCTAGTACTTGAATATCATGTGAATCTCAACATGTTACTTCTAATTAATGTTGTTGGGTTTTAATTATTTCTAATTGGGATTGAGAGTGCTGTCAACCATTCTCAATGTTTAACAACCACCATGATAGTTAAATAAACTTATTCCTTTGCAGTAGGGAAAAATTGGCTTTACGCAAAACTGTAACCATAGAGCTTTCCACCAGCCAAATATGCATGTAGTATAGTTGTTTCATTCCATTATTCTCTATGTGTTACTTTGCCAGCATATTCCATGTGCTGACCCGTTTTTGGGCTGCAACTTCTCATGTTGCAGACTTTTCAGACGACGATTGAGGTGTTTTAGGTTGTGGTCCTATACTCAGTGATGCCGTTGGAGTTGATGGACCCATTTATCTTCCAAGTCTTCCGCTATTATCATTATTAGATAGCCTTAAGCCATGTTTATTGTAATAAGTTCTCTTTGAGACAACGTTGTAATAAGTGTGTGATTGCCACTCTGCTATAAATCCTTCGATGTACTGTGTGGTGTCAGCATTAGTGATCCAGGGATGACACCCGAGCACAGTAGACTTGATCCATTCGGGTCGGGTCGCCACAGACCCCCGCTGATCTGCTAGGAACCGGTGACCCCATCTTGCCAAGTTCTGTCGCCGCTTCCTTCTTCTGGCCGGCGATGAGATCGGCCCTCTCCTCTGTCCCCTTCTTCCACCTCACCTCCTCCTCCGGCAGCTGCAGCTGCCTTCCCCTCCTCTTGCACCTCCCCTCCTCTATCCTAGAAGCACTGCCGACAGCGCCGCGTCGGGCCCCGTACTTTAGCCTGCTAGACTACTCCACTGGGAGGACACCACCGCCTACCACCTCAGCGCGCAGTTCGCGAGCGCCGGGCCCATGGTGCGGTTACGCAGGCGTTGCAGTGCTCGGCTCCTCCTGTGACGAGCTATAGGGCATCTGCTCCCGACAGCGCGACCAGCCTCTGCCCTGACCCCCTCTCTAGTTCTTCTCCTCCCCCGCAGTGCATGAGAAGAACCCCTGATTGTCCCAGATGAGTCCCTCTCTCTGTTCGACTTCATCCGCCGTGGAGCAGTGCCTGCAAGAGCCTGATTGCAGTTCATTTTGAATTATTTTTTTAAGCTCGCTAAGTTTTTTTAGTTGCTCTCTTTCCATGACGCATCCACCCCGGTGGCTCACCCCCACGACGACGAGATTTGCCGTGTGCAGTACACTGTTTTTGTTGTTTTTGGAGGAGAAATCAAAGTGCAAATGCAGTTCACTGTTTTTGTAATTTCCTAGGGAACTAGAAGTTCATATTTACTTGTAGGAAGAATTCACTGTCTCTTGGATAGGTTTGCTCCTCTATCTGCTGCGGTTCACTATATGTTCCTTTGTGATGCAAAGCAAAAAAGACACAAAGAAAATGACTGCTGGTAGTATGGGACAGAGCGGTTCGCTTCAGTGAGGTTCACTCCATGAAAAAAATGCGGTTGGCCTTGTAATATTTTTTATTAGATCATGCAAAGCTCAAATGATGTAGTCCGGCTGGTGCCAGCGTGCTGTTCCCACATGAGTACAAAGGAGTTCGCCTTGTACGGAAAATGTATGTTTACATTTGCAGCACAATGCATGGTACAGAGGTGCTCACCTTGTAAAAAAATTGTACAGGGGGGTTCACTTTTTATTATTTTTGGAGAAATTATTTTTGCAAAATTGTATGGACATAGTATATAATTAGGTTGGTGTCGCAGTTAACTTTGCAAAAGTAATGTGGTTCTCTTCAATTTGTGTTGCGCTTTACTTTTCCTCAATATGAGATACTCTTGTTCCATTCAAGAAATAATATGGTTCATTTCCGTTTGTGTTGCGGCTCACTTCTGCTAGTGTTGTGGTTCACTTTCGGTTGTCTTGCGGTTGACCCCCCCAAAAAATATGAAGTTGAGAAAATATGTTACAGAAACGACAAAAAAGTATGGCAGTTCACTTCTCGATAGTGTTGCGGTTCACTCTTGTTTGATGTGAAGCGCACTCCACTTCGTCAACTTGGAAAATTTACGTCTGACAAAAAAATCATGAAGTTCAGTTGCCCGTCTATTGTAGTGCGGTTTTCACTGTGAAGCTGTGCGGTCGGTCGTATGATGTTGTTCACCCCGTAAGTGCAAAAAAAGTGTTATGGAAGCGAAGAAAAGTAATGTGGTTCACTTCTTGATAGTGTTGTGATTCATTTACACCCGATGTGAAGTGCACTCTACTTTCTCGTCCTTGAAAAAATTGCGTTTGAATAAAAGAAACCATGCAGTTCTCTTACCCGTCTGATGCAGTGCGGTTTTTCGTCCGATGTAGTGCGGTTTTCAGTCGGATGAAGTACGCACGTCGATTTGGGTGTCGCGAAAAACAGAGTGTCCGCATTTTCGTAAATTTAAAATTCCTCTTAAACCGTAGAGAATTAGGAGAGTGTTCTACATGAAAAAGTTGTGCCCCGTCGATATCTTTCCAATGGCGTATCGTTTGAATCATTCCAACCATCGGTTTGTAAAAAAATTGTGAAAAACGGTCACTGCCACTCGTCGTCCGCCACACGATTTTCAAAATTAACTTAAAACCGTATGGAATCTCAAAAACATTTCAACATATGATAGTTGCGCCTCGTCCATAGCTTTTCAATGGTATATTACACGTCTCGTTTCGACAAACGGTTAAAAATCTGGAGCAAAAACAGTACCAAAAATTTCAAAAAAATTGAAAAACAGAACTCCATGATTTAGTAAATTTGAAACTTCTCTTAAACTGTAACGAATTAGAGAAAATAATAGATATAAAAAAGATGCGCCTCGACGATATCTTTCCAACGGTGTATTATTTGCTTCATTCCGACGAGCGATTTAGAAAAAAAACATGAAAAAACAATCGTTGCCACTCGTTGTGGGCCACCCCATTTTCAAAATTGCTCTTAAACCGTGAGGAATCTCAAAAAGTGTTCAACATGACGAAGTAGCGCCTAATCCATAGCTTTTGGACGGTATATTACCATTCTGACAAACGGTTAAAAAACTAAAGCAAAAATGGTATCGAAAAAACACAGCGTGCAGTTTTTTGCGATGGGAAGTTCACTCGCCTGAGTACTGCAGCACACTTGGTTCAAACAATGACGTGCACTTGTGTTGAGCGTGCAGTGCGGAAGTGTTATCAGAATAGTTATTCTGCTAATATTAGCAGAATAGACCGGCTATATATATATATATATATATATATATATATATATATATATATATTCGATGTTGTGGTTATTAGTAATTTTTTCTATAAATTTGGTCAAACTTAAGGAAGTTTGACTTAGGACAAACCTAGAACTTCAAATATTTTGGAAAATATTTTGGAACAAATGAAGTACCTCCTTGTGCTTTGTGAGGATTCATCATTTCCCTTGTTACTTGTCTGTAATTCTTTATTACTACTCCCTCCGTCTTATAATATAAGAGCGATAGTGTAAAAAATGCTATTATATTATAGGACGGAAGGAGTATATTGTTGTATATAACATATATAGTTTTTAATTCAAGAATGGAATGGATCTTTCATTCTATCATCTACCAGCATTTCAAATGAGGAAACCTGAATTCATGATTATTTGTTCAGATAGGAGAAGTTTGTATATCATAATTACCGTTCATTATACTCCCTCCTATCCGAGTAGGGAGTTTCGGTGTCCAGGCTTATTTGCACCCGGTTAGAAAAAAGAAACGTAAAAAAAATAAAAAATAAATTTCAATTTTTTTTGTGCAGTAGACAATTTGATATGTAAGGCCCGCTTCAAATTTCAAGTCATTTCGACATCTGAGCAACAAAAAAGTCAAATCGGGCCAAAACAATACATGAACAATAAACATTTTTATAGACCTCCAATTTGTCTTTTTTGCTTAGAGCTCATCAAATGTCCAAATGATTTAAAAATTGAAGCGGACCTCATTCATCAAATTTTCTACTGCACAATTTTTTTCTGAATTTTTCTAGTATTTGTTTTAATTTTTTCCATCAGCACGGGTGCAGACATGGATTTTCACTTCTATCCATATTAATTGTCAATTGTTGCTGATTTAGTACAACATGGATCGGAGGGAGTATTAAATTGACTGCACAAAGGAGTCTTGTGCAACTGGCCTAGTTAGATCCATTCACATCATTCACGGTGAACACATGGGAAACATTGCCTCTGCAAAGTTGCTGACGCCAAACTCGTGAGCGACGCACAGTACATGCATAATTTCGATATTATGCATAGAAGAAACAAGGTATGACGATCGATTTACTTTCTGGTCTACTTTCGATGAGGTTTGTTCACCTTCCGGTCTACTTTGCCGAACGTATTGCTAACGCAGGGAATGACAACCTTGAAAATGAGTCACACATCAGGTCATGGTGTAAAGGGCATGAACATATATACTATCAATCTACCATATCCATGTTCAACTATTTTCAGAGACAATACCAGCTGACCACCCTCAATGTACAGAAATATCTACTTGTTGAGGTGTGATGGCTCTGAGCCAATAGCGATGTCGAAACCTGGAGGAATAAAAACGGCATCATCCCATTTCGAGGAGCTATCCTGCAAGCATATACCACTGATTTTGGTAAGGTTATAATATGACATCTAAGGGAAGTAGGGAATCAAATGAAACGAGGTTTGATGAAGTCCATGCAAAGATTCATAAGTGAAGCATTAAACAGCTTCCATATGCAAGATTCTGGAGGAAAAAAGGCACAGTAATGATATGAGATGAGGAAACGGTCCACTGATGTCACAAAACTAGTCTAGCAATGTGATCACATATAATTACAAAAACTTCATGTTAATTTCATGCCTATACTATAGTCTAAAACTATGTTCCAGTCTCTAACTACAGTATTTGTCATGCCCCTTCCATCTAAACAAGGATATGGTTAATTCAACAATATGCTGAAACAATGTTACGGTATTTGTGTACCTTCATTGATGTGATGATATCCTCCAAAGAAGAAACCTGGAAAAGAGAGTGAGCCAACAAATGTGAAGTCAAAATTGTCATTCATAACAAACAAACAAATAAATGTGGCACCTGTGTGTCACCAATCCTAACAGCAGGGATAGGCTTTTGCTGGTCACTAGATGCTCGGTGCAGTGACTTGTCTAAGTCCTCCTAGACAAGTATAAAAAACTAAAGTAAGAAAATATGATAATCAGGTGTACGAAGGAGAATATGATAATCCTGACCTTTCTAAAGAAAACTGGCCGATATCTCTTGTTATCATTCCTTAGAACAAGGCTCCTTGACTGAAAAGCAGGTCAGCGAGTAGGTCAATTGTCTTAAAGATGGAATTCTTACGAGAAAGGAGTTAATATGAAGCAAGACAGTATTGAGCATTAACTAGCTTCTTTACCGAGTGATGCTATAAAATGTAGTAGTTGATCGCGCAGTTTAAATAGGACGACATAGTCAAGATGGTGGTGACATGGTGGCACATAAATGTGCTGATGATGGTGGGGGACTGTGGAGTATGATGGCGCAAGGGGCACAAAGAATCTTGCATTTATTGGGCAATGTCACTGACATATCCACAAACTTCCAGAAGAGCTCAGTGGTTCCTATTCGTTGAGGGCACATCAACTTGGCAAGCATCCTCCACGCCCTACCCACGCCTCGGGCTTCTTTCCCTTTGAAATACTTGGGGCTGCCTCTTTCGGTGTGGCAGCTAAGAAAGGTGATTTTCAATACCTGGAAGACAAGGCGGCTTCCAAGTTGACCACTTGGGATGGGCAAAACATCACTGCTATTGGTCGTTGTGCCCTGGTGAAGTAGGTGCTCTCTTCGCAACTCATCTTCTCCATCACACCGCTCATCTTTCCCCCGTCCACGTTGCACAACATGAACAAAATTGAGAGAGCCTTTCTTTGGAGGGCACGAACAAAACCACCGGTGCTAAGTGCAAGGTGAATTGGAATGCGGTATACCAGCCTAAGGACTTTGGTGGCCTTGGTGTGCTAAACACGGAGTTTGCTCAGGCTCTTCGACCGCGGTGGTTGTGGTTTGTATGGAAAGACCCAACCAAGCTTTGGGTGGGCATGGGAAACCCTTGCGATGAGTTGGACTCCACCTTGTTCTATGCCTCATCGGCCATCTTCGTAGGTAATTGCGCAAGGATGCCTTTCTGGTATAAGCCATGGGTGCATGACCGCAAGCCAAAGGACATTGCGCCTCTCATCTACAAGGCATCTACTACCTCCGTCCGGGTTTATTGGGCCTTTAAGCCATCCATGTCTGTCCCTGTTTATAAGGCCCCCTGCAGTAACTACTTGTTTTTTCCGAAGAATCTCTCCCTTCTTTTGCGTTGCTGCATTGGAGCTGGCGCATGGACTTGGCTGATTGGCCATGCATGCACGATGTATGCGCACGCCGTCCATTGCATGCGTCTGGTTAGTTACTAGGCCTAGTTAATAGGGTGCTTCTGGAGTAAATTAAGTTGATTTATTTTCCAAATCTCTAGTTGCGTGCATCTTCTTGGTCTTAGCAATTTGGCTTATGGGCCTAATAAACCCGGACGGAGGGAGTAAAAGAAAAAACTGGAAGGTGTGTGAAGCTCTTAACAACGATGCTTGGGTCTCCAAGATTAGCATCTCATCATCCTTTTCGCTGAATCACTTACGTGAGTTTGTGACCCTTTGGACAACTATCCGTAGATTCCATCTTGACGACAATGCCGAGGATGAGATTGTCTGGAAACACACTGCTAGCAGCCTAGCAGGCAATATACGGCCAAGTCGGCTTATAAAGCGTAATTCCATGGTACTATTCAATCCCCAATGGGATACACTGTGTGGAAGGCTTGGGCACCACCCAAGGTAAAGTTCTTCGCTTGGTTGGCTATTCAAAACAGGGTATCGACGACGGACAGATTGGAGAAGCGTGGATGGCCTAACCGTGGCCTCTGCCCTCTTTGCAAGCGGGTGCAAGAGTCTATGGACCACCTCTTCTACAAATGCCGCTTCTCCATCCGGCTATGGGGATTGCTCAAAGACTCGCTCCAACTTGTACACATCGATACTTCCTTGTGGCACCTATCGGGCTCCATCAAAGATTCGTGGGTGGGCCTCTCTGACAATTCGATCCCCAATAGGAAAGCGATGGCCTCGCTCACCATGCTCGTCGTCTGGACCATTTGGAGCGAGAGGAATGCATGTGTGTTCCGTCAAGAAGAGTGCTCCACGACGGTGCTTCTCGCCAATATCAAGGAGGCCAAGCTCTGGATCACCGCAGGTGCTACAAAATTGGGTCAAATGATACAGCGAGAGTAGTGTCTAACTGTTGTTTCGAGTTGTTGTGGCACTGTTCGTGTTGTAACGCAGACTAAACTCTATTGCTCTTCTTATTTAATGAACGAGGCAAATCTTTTGCCTCTTTTCAAAAAAAAACAATGACTAAACCCAAATATTGTTGGCTGTTTTTTGGTAAAAAAAATACTGCGATTAAATCTCAACATGCATGTGTGCACCTAAGAAGATACAAGAATCAATAAACACAGTACTTTGATTTTGTTCATCCTTGGTCTGTGGTTCTCTTACTTTGATACTACTCAACAAATTCTACCATGTACATGAATTCAAAACTATAAAAATAGATGAGGATATTCAAACCTGGAAAACAGGAACTCCTGGAAACCCCTCATTCATAAATTCCCCTCCATCTTGCATCAACTGCAAGATAAAAATGCTAAACTGTTAAGTTATTGCATGAGTGGTTAACTATCATCACAATATAAACGCTCCAAAATGCGAGTGTGAATCAAAATATATCAGCCCAAATGCGTTACAAAAAAAAAGTGCACCAGTGCATGTAGTCTCCAATTAGAGATAAAAAAATAGGACAACAAAGAGGTTCAATTCCTTTAAGAAGGAGATGCAAAATGAACACACCTTACTTCACAATGGCTCCACAATTCTCACTAACTGATGAAATGTTATTATTTCCAATAAGGCCTCTATCTTTTATGCTACTTATTGTCACATAAGTCTGGTAGCACTTGCACAAAACAAGGAAAGAAACAATGGAGGCGTAAAGCAGGCAAGCAGCAGAGATGGAATGAACGACAGAACATGCCTTGTCAGTCACATGGTCTCACAATGTTGTCTAGAAATCTATGAAATCCGTTGTCATTTTGTTAGTTGAGAAACTGGCTATCAACCACCCAGTAAAGCACATGGAAATTAGTCAAGGTCACGGATAAGTTGCTGGATCCCGAAATCAGTACCGAACATTGAACATGTAAACATACCGTTTTCACCCAGATAGTTAACTTAGCCGTGCCGGAAATGCTATGGATTTGATCTGTCGGATAATAACTAGAGCAAGTAAACAAAGTTTTCCCAACAAAAAGTTAGTCTTGCGGTACAGATACTCAGCTGAATATAAGGACCAAGCCCCTTCCCCATTTGAACATTGCAAAACAACTAAAGTGACAGGTCTACCAGGTATCCCAGGGAATTATGCGGATATGTGCTCTCGATATCTTATAGAAAACCGATTAAGAGGGGCAAAGGTGAAGTGTTTAGATGGGTTTATATGGCATCTTGGCGCACTTAAATTCTCAAAGAAA
Source organism: Triticum urartu (assembly GCF_003073215.2). NCBI lineage: Eukaryota > Viridiplantae > Streptophyta > Magnoliopsida > Poales > Poaceae > Triticum > Triticum urartu. The sequence continues at coordinate 521,944,196 of NC_053024.1, forward strand.
TTGTTAAATTGGAGCACTGAAGCATATCTTGTGCTACAGTGAATAATTGGATGCAATGAAAAATGGAAGCACAGATGGTTGTTTTTCTTTCCAATGAGTATATACATAAATAAAAAGTTAAAACAACAAGGCCAAGTATTTATGTATAATCACAACAAGATCATGTGACCAAAATAATACCGGTTGCAATTTTCTAAAACTCCACCAAGAATATCATCTTGGGTCAACCAACATTTCACAATATCACATAAGGGGAGTATATAATATGATCCGGTAAAATCAATAAGAAGATCAAATTTGCTAATAAATCACATGCACTACCATCTATTTCGAACAAATGTTACCTTAATTGCATTAGCCACCTGAGAAGGATCAGGAAGAAATCTAAATGCCACACCATCAGACTTCAGTTGGATAACCTGAAAACAAAATCATATCATATGTAAATAAGATGCTCCAAAAATAGGTACACATAGAAAACAAGTGACAACGCAGAAGCAGGAGTACATAATTTCCAAAAGATAAATGAACACTAATGACACCTGAATGGGCTTTCTAGTAAACAAGTAGCATCTTCTAAACTAGAAACATTTATAAATTTTGCAAATCCAGTATTTCATATGAAATGCGAACTCGCTTAAATACAAGTAATCAACTTGAGTCAGGACCTTAACTACTAATTAAAAATCTTTCAGAAAAACTAATTCATGAATGCCACCCACAACAAGGCCCTTAAGATATACATGACTAGTGATTTCCAAGAAATATACTCCCACTTAAGGCTTGGAGCATGGCATCAAACGATCAGGCAGCTTTAAGTGAACAGATGGAAGTGATGCCCTGACCAAATGACAGATGAATCCCCATTTTAGATATATCAAATTCGCACCCTGCCATGACTTCCATGAGACACGATCACTGTTACAAATTTAATTGGCACGCTAGTCGCTGGACATACAGGATGATTACAGCGCCAAGGCTACTTAGAAAACACACCATTAGAGCATCGCATTCGAGGATTCCGTCGAGCAAAACCTATGGAAACCAAATGCAAGCACCTGACCTTGTTGAGCGCAACAGGTACCACGGTGGAGCCAGCGCGCATATCGTCGTCCATTTGTGCGAGGAGCATATCGGCGTCCTCCCTCCGGAAGCAGAGCATCCCGAGCGCTGGTGGACGCCTCGCGCTTCCGCCCACATCCCCGCCCCCGTGGGTTTTCGACACAAGCATGAATTCCTGGGCGGAGTTAGCGAGAGCGTACACGGGCACCCCGGCGAGCCGGCCCTCGATCTCTGCGACTGCAGCGCCGCCGACGAAGATGGGGAGGGGATGCGAGCCCATGGCGGCGCAATGGCCCGTGGGAGGGGGAGGGAGGAGAGGAAGGAGGTGAGGTGGGTCTGGATGGGGAGGAAGGGGTTTGGATTGTTGGGCTTGCTCAGGCTAGGGTTTGGGGTCGAGGTGGAGGCGGCTTTGTTGAGCCATGGGAAATCGAAAGGCATGGCGGTGGCCGGTGGGGAGATGGAGAGGAACGAAGAGGTGAGCACGGACGAGACGACGAGTCGACGAGCACAAGGGTTTTGGAGAGAATTCTCCGGTCGTTCCACCGTCAAGATGTAGGTGGCAAGGTGAAATGTCTTCATATGTTTTTTCTTTTCTTTTAAACTTCCTATCTATCTAGCGACTACTACGTGCCGGCGCACTGGCCGAAAATACTTCCTATCTATCTGGCGACTACTACGCGCCGGCGTACCGGCCGAAATTTTCGGCCGGTCAACGCCCTAGCGTTGGATACAGCCAGATGTAACCGTCAGATCCAGAGAAAAAAAACCCTTGTTCATGTACAACTCCGTGTCCTCTGACCGCCCTCGCTAGCAGCTCGCGGAGCCGCTCGTCGGCGCGCACGTCGGAGCTGCTCGTCGGCGCGCACGCCGGAGCCGATTGCCGGTTGTAGCACCAGTGCTCACTGGTCCACCCCCAACGCAGCAATTTGTAGCGTCGGTTCCAGCAAAAAATTGGCCTCCGGTTTGCAGCCTTTTCTTTGAAATTAATCGTTGTAGCGGTTTGCACACGACGTGGTAGCAACAAATTTGCTGGTTACAACAAAATAAATTCGTTGGTTCCAACAGAAAAATCAGAAGGGATGGTAGCAAAAATCAGATATAGTGGTAGCAAACAAAAAGACGATGGTAACAAATTTGAAGTGGTTCTAGGAAAAAAGATGGATCTGGCAAAGATTCAAATACGGTGATAGCAAAAAACGAAGACGGTGGTAGCACAAAACAAAGGTGGTGGTAACAAAAAAAATTGAAGTGGTTCCAGATACATCCAGCAAAAAAATCAAAAAATAAGGTGGTAGCAAAAATCAAAGACGGTGGTAACAAATATTTGGACTAGTTGTAGCAAAAACAATCACTCCGAAAAAATGGCGGCCACACCGGTGCTCGTCGTCTTGCTGGTTGCAGCTCCCCGCAATGCCGGTTCCAACATAGTGTGTCGTCGCTGCTCTGGAACGGCTGGTTCCATCTCCCCCGCGGTGCTGGTTGTAGCTCTCTGTGTAGCTGGTTCCAGCAAAAAAGCGGTGTGTATGTAACATCGCCATTCACTGGTTCCAACCCATGACCGCCAACATCTCCTCGGCCCCCACCGTAGCAGCTCCATTCCCGTGCAACAGCGTGCAACCCCCATCAGTGCGGGGGGTCGAAGCTCATGGCGGATAGGATTGAAGAAGGTTGTGCGTGCTATGTTGGGGAACGTAGCAGAAATTTAAAATTTTCTACGCATCACCAAGATCAATCTATGGAGTAATCTAGCAACGAGGGGAAGGGGAGTGCATCTACATACCCTTGTAGATCGCTAAGCGGAAGCGTTGTAAGAACGCGGATGAAGGAGTCGTACTCGTAGCGATTCATATCGCGGTTGATTCCGATCTAAGCGCCGAACCACGGCGCCTCCGCGTTCAACACACGTGCAGCCCGGTGACGTCTCCCACGCCTTAATCCAGCAAGGGAAGAAGGAGAGGTTGGGGAAGACTCCGTCCAGCAGCAGCACGACGGCGTGGTGGTGGTGGAGGAGCGCGGAACTCCAACAGGGCTTCGCCAAGCACTACGAGAGACGAGGATGGAGAGAGGTAGGGCTGCGCCAAGAGAGAGATCAAATCGTATGTTGGGCAGCCCCCATACCTCAAGTATATATAGGGGGAGGGGAGGGGGCTGCGCCCCCTCTAGGGTTCCCACCCCAAGGTGTGCGGCAGCCCCAGATCCCATCTAGGGTGGCGGCCACAAGAGGGAGAGGGGGAGGAGCACCTGGGGTGGGCCTTAGGGCCCATCTGCCCTAGGGTTTGCCCCCTTCCCCTCTTGGGGGCGCCTTGGGCCTTGGTGGGGGGGCGCACCAGCCCACCTGGGGCTGGTCCCCTCCCACACTTGGCCCACGCAGCCTTCTAGGGCTGGTGGCCCCACCTGGTGGACCCCCGGGACCCTCCCGGTGGTCCCGGTACGTTACCGATAGCACCCGAAACTTTTTCGGTGACCAAAACAGAACTTTCCATATATAAATCTTTACCTTCAGACCATTCCGGAACTCCTCGCGACGTCCGGGATCTCATCCGGGACTCCGAACAACATTCGGTAACCGCGTACATATTTTCCCTATAACCCTAGCGTCATCGAACCTTAAGTGTGTAGACCCTACGGGCTCGGGGGTCATGCAGACATGGCCGAGACAACTCTCCGGTCAATAACCAACAGCGGGATCTGGATACCCATGTTGGCTCCCACATGCTCCACGATGATCTCATCGGATGAACCACGATGTCAAGGATTCAATCAATCCCGTATACAATTCCCTTTGTCTATCGGTACGATACTTGCCCGAGATTTGATCGTCGCGGTATCCCGATACCTTGTTCAATCTCGTTACCGGCAAGTCTCTTTACTCGTTCCGTAACACATCATCCCGTGATCAACTCCTTGGTCACATTGTGCACATTATGATGATGTCCTACCGAGTGGGCCCAGAGATACCTCTCCGTTACACGGAGTGACAAATCCCAGTCTCGATTCGTGCCAACCCAACAGACACTTTCGGAGATACCGTAGTGCACCTTTATAGCCACCCAGTTACGTTGTGACGTTTGGCACACCAAAGCACTCCTACGGTATCCGGGAGTTGCACAATCTCATGGTCTAAGGAAATGATACTTGACATTAGAAAAGCTTTAGCATACGAACTACACGATCTTGTGCTAGGCTTAGGATTGGGTCTTGTCCATCACATCATTCTCCTAATGATGTGATCCCGTTATCAAACGACATCCAATGTCCATGGTCAGGAAACCGTAACCATCTATTGATCAACGAGCTAGTCAACTAGAGGCTTACTAGGGACATGGTGTTGTCTATGTATCCACACATGTATCTGAGTTTCCTATCAATACAATTCTAGCATGGATAATAAACGATTATCATGAACAATGAAATATAATATAATAATAACTAATTTATTATTGCCTCTAGGGCATATTTCCAACAGTCTCCCACTTGCACTAGAGTCAATAATCTAGTTCACATCGCCATGTGATTAACACTCACAGGTCATATGGCCATGTGACCAACATCCAAAGAGTTTACTAGAGTCAATAATCTAGTTCACATCACTATGTGATTAACACTCAATGAGTTCTGGGTTTGATCATGTTATGCTTGTGAGAGAGGTTGTAGTCAACGGGTCTGCAATATTCAGATCCCTATGTATTTCGCAAAACTTTATGTCATATCGTAGATGCTGCTACCACGTTCCACTTGGAGCTATTCCAAATTGTTTCTCCATTATATGTATCCGGTATCTCTACTCAGAGCTATCCGGATAGGTGTTAAGCTTGCATCGACGTAACTCTTTACGTCGAACTCTTTATCACCTCCATAACCGAGAAACATTTCCTTATTCCTCTAAGGATAATTTTGACTGCTATCTGGTGATCCACTCCTAGATCACCTTTGTACCCTCTTGCCAGGCATGTGGCAAGGCACACATCTGGTGCGGTAATCAGCATGGCACACCATATAGAGCCTATGACAAAAGCATAGGGGACGACCTTCGTCCTTCCTCTTTCTTCTGCCGTGGTCAATCTTTGAGTCTTACTCAACTTCACACCTTACAACTCAGGTAAGAATCCCTTCTTTGACTGATCTATTTTGAACTCCTTCAAAATCATGTCAAGGTGTGCGTTCTTTGAAAGTATCATCAGGCGTCTTGATCTATCTCTATAGATCTTGATGCCCAATATGTAAGCAGCTTTATCCAGGTCTTCCTTTGAAAAACACTCTTCAAACAACCGTTTATGCTTTCCAGAAATTCTACATTATTTCGGATCAACAATATGTCATCCACATATACTTATCAGAAATGTTGTAGTGCTCCCACTCACTTTCTTGTAAATACAAGTTTCTAGCAAACATTTATAAACCTAAAAGCTTTGATCACTCCATCAAAGCATATATTCTGACTCCGAGATGCTTGCTCTAGTCCATAGAAGGATCGCTGGAGCCAGCATACCTTTTAGCATCCTTAGGATCCACAAAACTTTGATTGTATCACATACAACTCTTTCTTACGAAAAACTGGTAAGAAAACTTGTTTTTGACATCCATCTGTCAGATTTCATAATCGAAAAAAACAGCTAATGCTAACATGATTCCGACGGACTTAAGCATCGCTACGGGTGAGAAATTCTCATCGTAGTCAACTCCTTGAACTTGTGAAAAGGCTCTTTCCCACAAGTCGAGCTTCATAGACGGTAACATTACCGCCCACGTCCGTCTTCTTCTTAAAGATCCATTTATCTCAATGGCTTGCCGATCATCGGGCAAGTCCACCAAAGTCCATACTTTGTTCTGATACATGGATGCTATCTCGGATTTCATGGCTTCTAACCATTTGTCGGAATACGGGCCCACCATCGCTTCTCCATAGCTCGTAGGTTCATTGTTGTCTAACAACATGATATCTAAGACAAGATTACCGTACCACTCAGGAGTAGTACATATCCTTGTCAACCTATGAGGTTCGATAGCAACTTGATCCGAAACTTCATGATCACTATCATTAACTTCCTCTCCAACAGACGTAGGCGCCACAGAAAACATCTTTCTGTGTTGCATCACTCTCTGGTTGAAATAAAGGTTCGACAACCTCATCAAGTTCTATCTTCCTCCCACTCAATTCTTTCAAGAGAAACTCCTTCTCGAGAAAGGACCCGTTCTTAGCGACAAACAATTTGCCCTCGGATCTGAGATAGAAGGTGTACCCAACTGTCACCTTTGGGTATCCTATGAAGATGTGTTTGTCCGCTTTGGGTTCGAGCTTCTCCGGCTGAAGCCTTAAGCATCGCAGCCCCAAACATTAAGAAACGACAACTTTGGTTTCTTGCCAAAGCAATGTTCACACGACGTCGTCTCAACGGACTTAGATGGTGTCCTATCTAAAGTGAATGCAGCTGTCTCTAACGCATAACCTCAAAATGAAATGGTAGATCGGTAAGAGACATCATAGATCGCACCATATCTCATAAGGTTCGATTACGACGTCCGGACACGCCATAACCTAGTGGTGTTCCAGGTGGCTTCAACTGTGAAACAATTCCACAATGTCTTAAGTGATTGCCAAACTCATAACTCAGAAATTCTCATCGATCAGATCATAGGAATTTGATCTTCTTGTTATGATGATTCTTAACTTCACTCTGAAATTGCTTGAACTTTTCAAACATTTCAGACTTGTGCTTCATTGAGTAAATATACCTATATCTACTCAAATCGTCAGTGAAGATGAGAAAATAGCGATATCCACCGCACGCTTCAATTCTCATTGGATCACACGCATCAGCATGTATGATTTCCAACAAGTCACTTGCCCATTTCATTGTACCTGAAAACGGGGTCTTAGTCATCCTGCCCATGAGGCATGGCTCGCATGTGTCAAGCAATTCAAAATCAAGTGACTCCAAACATCCATCGACATGGAGTTTCTTCATGCATCTTACGCCAATATGACCTAAGAGGCAGTGCCACAAGAAAGTGGTACTATCATTATTAACTCTACATCTTTTGGCGTGAACATGTGTATTACCACGACCGAGATTCAATGAACCATTCACATAGGGTGCATGACCATGAAAGGTATTATTCATGTAAACAGAATAACCATTATTCTCTAACTTAAATGAATAACCGTATTGCAATGAACATGATCTAATCATATTCATGCTCAACGTAGACACCTGATAACATTTATCTAGGTTCAATACTAATCCCGAAGGCAGATGGAGCGTGCGATGGTGATCTCATCAACTTTGGAAACACTTCCAACACACATCATCACCTCGCCCTTAGCCAGTCTCCGTTTAGTTCGTAGCTTTTGCTTCAAGTCACCAATAATAGTAACTGAACCGGTATCCAATACCCAGGTGCTACCAGGAGTACTAGTGTAACACCCTCGATGCGACTATATCTCCCACGTGTCGAGGCACGACTTAGAGGCATAATCGCATTGAAGGCATATGTCGCAAGTTAGGCAATCTTCACAACATCCCATGTAATATAAATCATAAAGGGGAGAACATAGTTGGCTTACACTCGCCACGTCAATCAAATACATAAATAACATTACATCAACCAAACACTCATGGCCCGACTACGGCGCCAAAATAAAAGATAACCCAACATGTGACAATGGTCCCAATCACCCCCAACTGGGCACCACTACTGATCATCGGGAAAGGAAACATAGTAACGTTGAGAGTCCTCGTCGAACTCCCACTTGAGCTCAAGCGCGTCTTCTGGAGCGGAATCATCAGGCCCTGCATCTGGTGTAATAGTAATATGTGAGCCACAGGGACTCAGCAATCTCGCACCCTCGCGATCAAGACTATTTAAGCTTATAGGTAAGGCAAGGTAAAATATATGTGGAGCTGCAGCAAGCGACTAGCATATATGGTGGCTAACTAAATCGCAAAAGAGAGCGAGAAGAGGGGGCAAAGCGCGAGCGATAAACTAGAGAGCAACCTGCGCAAACATTACTCCAACACCGTGTCCACTTCCCGGACTCCGCCGAGAAGAGGCCATCACGGTAACACACTCAGTTGATTCGTTTTAATTAAGTTAAGGTTCAAGTTATCTACAACCGGACATTAACAAATTCCCATCTGCCCATAACCGCGGGCACGGCTTTTGAAAGTTCAATCCCTGCAGGGGAGTCCCAACTTAGCCCATGACAAGCTCTCACGGTCAACGAAGGAATAGACCTCCTCCCAAGACGTTCCGATCAGACTCGGTATCTCGGTTCTTCAAGACATTTCGACAGGTTAAAACAAGACCAGCAACACCGCCCGAATGTGCCGACAAATCCCGATAGGAGCTGCACATATCTCGTTCTCAGGGCACACTCAGATGAGCTCTCCATACAACTAAAACCAAACCTCGAGTTTCCCCGAGGGGGCGCTGCACAGGACTCTAGTTTGGACCAACACTCAGAGGAGCACTGGCCCAGGGGGGGGGCTAAAATAAGATGACCCTCGGGCTCCGGAAACCCAGGGGAAAAGAGGCTAGGTGGCAAATGGTAAAACCAAGGTTGGGCATTGCTGGAAAAGCTTTAATCAAGGCGAACTATCAAGGGGTTCTCATTATAACCCAACCGCATAAGGAACGCAAAATCCGGGAACATAACACCGATATGACGGAAACTAGGGCGACAAGAGTGGAACAAAACACTAGGCGAGAGGCCGAGCCTTCCACCCTTTACCAAGTATATAGATGCATTAAGATAACATAGAAATATAATGATATCCCAACAGGTAAATAAATGTTCCAACAAGGAACGGCCTTCAATCTTCACCTGCAACTAGCAACGCTATAAGAGGGGCTAAGCAAAGCGGTAACATAGCCAATCAACGGTTTGCTACGACATGGTGGGTTAGAGGTTTGACATGGCAATATGTGAGGCTTGAAAGCAAGTGGTAGGCATCGTAGCATTGGCATAGCAAAAGAGCGAGCAAACTAGCATAGCAAAGATAGTAGTGATTTCGAGGGTATGATCATCTTGCCTGCACAGTTGTCAGAGTTGACTGGATCCTCGAAAGCAAACTTAACGGGCTCCTCGTTAGCGAACTCGTCTCCCAGCTCTACCCAAACAAGACAAACAAACAATAAGGACACAATCAACCACGTGCAAGGATCAAGCAATATGATGCAATGATGATATGCTATGCGGGATGCGATACGGGATGCAAAATGCAAGATATGACAGGAAATGCAAGAACCTGGCCTCAACTTGGAAATCCAAGTGTGCCACTGGAAATATGAGATGAAATCGCTTGAAAACGATATAAAGATCATCGGAATCGGAGTTACGGTTTGGAAATGGCAAGCGATTCAAAAATGACACCGGTCTGCGATTTACAGCAAGTAACCATCTAAATGCAACGAGATGAACATGCTACAGCACCCAATCATGGCATAAAAATACATGGCAGGGATGCATTCAAGATGCTTAACAAAAGTCTAGCACTGAGCTACGTCCAATTCATCCATTAACAGGTTCAAACAAGCATGGCAAAAATGCATATGGCAAACAGATCTCAGACTTAGTGAAATTAACACTTGTCTGGAATTTCAGATCAGGTAGCACTCTTCGGAGCAGCAAAACTATATGCTATAGGACCTGAAGATGGCAAAGTAAAGCATGGCATGGAGCTACTCAAAGAGCTTAACAAAAGTCCCTTAGTGACCTTGAGCCAAAAGGGATCAGAAAATACAATTGCAAGCATGTGAACATAGCAAAAACATAATCAGTTTTCAGACTTAGTGAAAACTGGCACATGCTGAAACATAACTCAGGTAGGCATGTTTACGAGCTCGATGCACTCACTACAGAGCAAGTCATGAAAAGACAAGCATACATCCATCAAGAAGGCACAAAATGCGAGCTAGACATGGCAAGAACAATAACATAGCATGCACGGATCAACTACAACATCATAGGCAAAATTGCAAACAAGTTGACAATCTGCCCAGATTCACAAAGTAGCAAAAGTAGAGCTCGATTCACTCAAGCTAGGGTGCTCCATAATTGCAAACAAAGACAGGGATGGATAGAGCACTACAATATTAACAAAACATCCTTACTGATCATCCTCAAAAGAGGCACGGATCACTAGGAAACAACATGAACATATGGCAACATGAGATAAACAGCTCAAGGACTTTGTGGAATTGCTAAGTCCGTGGAATCAGAATTACTAAGTGCACCACTTTGCAAGCTTGCACAAGACACCACACACATCACAAAAATACATGGGTTGCACCTCTAGAAATATGACAAAACCCTTAACAAAACATATGTAGAGCATCAGGGCATATCATGCACACAATAATCATGGCAAAAATGACAAATAGCTAAACGGAGTAGCAGATCTGACAATTATCTCAAGTAGCCCTCCTCTAACAGCATTTCGGGCATCAAGATGAACTCAAATGAAAATGATGCAATGGAATTAAATGATGTACTCTCTGAGATGAACATTTTGATATGCTATATGCATGAATCGGAGCTACGGATGCAAAGTTACGAGGCCACGAACAGGGGCACTTGGATCGGAATTTTTAGGGACTTAGACGAAAAATCAACCTCCCAGATCTAGGGTTACTGTTCACCCGCGCGATCACTGTTCACCGACGGTGGATCTGCAGCTCGCCGGCGTCGAGGGCCACGGCGGCCGGACCTGGAGATGGCGGAGAGGGGCGCGGCCCCGGGCGGCGACGGTGGAGGACGGGCGTGGGGCGGCGGAGGCGGCACGGCGACCGGGCGAGGCGGCGGCGACCACGGCGCCGGCGTCAAAGGGCGGCGAGGCGGCTTGGCGGAGGAGGACGAAGGCGGGCGGCGGTGCAGAGGACTGGGCTGGCCGGCTGCGGGCTCCCGGGCCTCGGCGGCGGCGGCGCGATGCCACGTGGCGGGCGGCGGTTGGCGGCGGTGACGAGCGGACGCGTCCGGCCGGATTCGGACGTGTCCGGCCGGTGCGGGGGCGATTTCTAGGGTTTGAGAGGGAGGAGATCCGCGAATTTCGGGAGGGGGTTTTAAATAGAGGTAGAGGGAGCTAGGAGAGTCCAAATGAGGTGCGGTTTTCGGTCACGCGATCGTGATTGAACGATCTAGATGATGGAGCAGGTTTAGGTGGGTTTTGGGCCAAATTGGAAGGGTGTTGGGCTGCAACACACACGAGGCCTTTTCGGTCCCTCGGTTAACCGTTGGAGTATCAAACGAAGTCCAAATGGTACGAAACTTGACAGGCGGTCTACCGGTAGTAAACCAAGGCCGCTTGGCAAGTCTCGGTCCAATTCGGAAATGTTTAATCCCCACACACGAAAGAAAGCTAGAAATGACCACCGGAGGAGAACGAAGCGCCGGAATGCAAAACGGACAACGGGGAAAATGCTCGAATGCATGAGACGAACACGTATGCAAACGCAATGCACATGATGACATGATATGAGATGCATGACAACGGTAACAACACACGGAGACAAAAGACCCGAACCCGAGAAAATAAAATAACTTAACGCCGGAAACGGCAAGAGTTGGAGTACAAATTGGGAAAGTTACATCCGGGGTGTTACAACTAGTGAGGTACACATTAATAACACGTATATACTTTGTTGAAGTTGCCAGCCTTCTTATCTACCATGTATTTGGGGTAGTTCTGCTACCAGTGACCGTTCCCCTTACAGTAGAAGCACTTAGTCTCGGGTTTGGGTTCAACTTTGGGTTCCTTCACTTGAGTGGCAATTGGTTTGCCATTCATGAAGTTTCCCTTCTAGCCCTTGCCCTTCTTGAAACTAGTGGTCTTGTTAAACCATCAACACTTGATGCTCCTTCTTGATTTCTACCTTTTGCGGTCTTGAGCACCGCGAACAGCTCCGGGATCGACTCCATCCCTTGCTTGTCATAGTTCATCACGAAGATCTAGTAGCTTAGTGATAGTGGCTAGAGAACTCTATCAATCACTATCTTATCTGGAAGTTTAACTCCCACTTGATTTAAGTGATTGTAGCACCTAGACATTCTGAGCACATGCTCACTAGCTGAGCTATTCTCCTCCATCTTGTTGGCAAAAGAACTTGTCAGAGGTCTCATACCTCTCAACACAGGCATGAGCCTAAAATCCCAATTTCAGCTCTTGGAACATCTCATATGTCCTATGGCATTCAAAACGTCATTGAAATCCCGATTCTAAGCCGTAAAGTATGGTGCACTAAACTATCAAGTAGTCATCAGGATGTGTCTGTCAGGTGTTCACAACATCCACAGACGACGTTGTAGGGGTTTTCACATCGAGCGGTGCATCAAAGACGTAAGCCTTCTGTGTAGCAGTGAGGACACTCCTCGGACTATGGACCCAGTCCGCATCATTGCTTACAATATCTTTCTACTTAGTCTTTCTCTAGGAACGTATTGAAACAGGGAGCTACAACATGAGCTATTTATCTACAACATATTTGCAAAGAAAATTTAGACTATGTTCATGATAATTAAGTCCATCTAATCAAATTATTTAATGAACTCTCACTCAGATAGACATCCCTCTAGTCATCTAAGTGATACATGATCCGAGTCAACTAGGCCGTGTCCGATCATCACGTGAGACGGACTAGTCATCATTGGTGAACATCTTCATGTTGATCGTATCTTCTATACGACTCATGTTCGACCTTTCGGTATTCCGTGTTCCGAGGCCATGTCTGTACATGCTAGGCTCGTCAAGTCAACCTAAGTGTATTGTGTGTGTAAATCTGGCTTACACCCGTTGTATTCGAACGTTAGAATCTATCACACCCGATCATCATGTGGTGCTTCGAAACAACGAACCTTCGCAACGGTGCACAGTTAGGGGGAACACTTTCTTGAAATTATTGCGAGGGATCATCTTATTTAAGCTACCGTGGTTCTAAGCAAATAAGATGTAAAACATGATAAACATCACATGCAATCAAATAGTGACATGATATGGCCAATATCATTTTGCTCCTTTTGATCTCCATCTTCGGGGCGCCATGATCATCATCGTCACCGGCATGACACCATGATCTCCATCATCGTGTCTTCATGAAGTCGTCTCGTCAACTATTACTTCTACTACTATGGCTAATGGTTTAGCAATAAAGTAAAGTAATTACATGATGTTTAAGTTAACATGCATGTCATAAATAAATTAAGACAACTCATATGGCTCCTGCCGGTTGTCATACTCATCGACATGCAAGTCGTGATTCCTATTACAAGAACATGATCAATCTCATACATCACATATATCATTCATCACATCCTTTTGGCCATATCACATCACAAGGCATATGCTGCAAAAACAAGTTAGACGTCCTCTAATTGTTGTTGCAAATTTTTACGTGGCTGCTATAGGTTTCTAGCAAGAACGTTTCTTACCTACGCCAAAACCACTATGTGATATGCCAATTTCTATTTACCCTTCATAAGGACCCTTTTCATCAAATCCGATCCGACTAAAGTGGGAGAGACAGACACCCGCTAGCCACCTTATGCAACTAGTGCATGTCAGTCGGTGGAACCTGTCTCACGTAAGAGTACGTGTAAGGTCGGTCCGGGCCGCTTCATCCCACGATGCCGCCGAATCAAGATAAGACTAGTAACAGCAAGTAAATTGACAAAATCGACGCCCACAACAACTTGTGTTCTACTCGTGCATAGAAACTACGCATAGACCTAGCTCATGATGCCACTATTAGGGATCGTAGCAGAAATTCAAAATTTTCTACGCATCACCAAGATCAATCTATGGAGTAATCTAGCAATGAGGGGAAGGGGAGTGCATCTACATACCCTTGTAGATCGCTAAGCGGAAGCGTTGCAAGAACGCGGATGAAGGATTCGTACTCGTAGCGATTCAGATCGCGGTTGATACTGATCTAAGCGCCGAACCACGGTGCCTCCGCGTTCAACACAGGTGCAGCCTGGTGACGTCTCCCACGCCTTGATCCAGCAAGGGGAGAAGGAGAGGTTGGGGAAGACTCCGTCCAGCAGCAGCACGACGGCGTGGTGGTGGTGGAGGAGCGCGGAACTCCAGCAGGGCTTCGCCAAGCACTACGAGAGACGAGGAGGGAGAGAGGTAGGGCTGCGCCAAGAGAGAGATCAAATCGTATGTTGGGCAGCCCCCATACCTCAAGTATATATAGGGGGAGGGGAGGGGGTTGCGCCCCCTCTAGGGTTCCCACCCCAAGGGGTGCGGCAGCCCCAGATCCCATCTAGGGTGGCGGCCACAAGGGGGAGAGGGGGAGGCGCACCTGGGATGGGCCTTAGGGCCCATCTGCCCTACGGTTTGCCCCCTTCCCCTCTTGGAGGCGCCTTGGGCCTTGGTGGGGGGCGCACCGGCCCACCTGGGGCTGGTCCCCTCCCACACTTGGCCCACGCAGCCTTCTAGGGCTGGTGGCCCCACCTGGTGGACCCCCGGGACCCTCCCGGTGGTCCCGGTACGTTACCGATAGCACCCGGAACTTTTCCGGTGACCAAAACGGAACTTCCCATATATAAATCTTTACCTCCAGACCATTCCGGAACTCCTCACGACGTCCGGGATCTCATCCGGGACTCCGAACAACATTCTATAACCGCGTACATACTTTCCCTATAACCCTAGCGTCATCCAACCTTAAGTGTGTAGACCCTACGGGCTCGGGAGTCATGCAGACATGGCCGAGACAACTCTCCGGTCAATAACCAACAGCGGGATCTGGATACCCATGTTGGCTCCCACATGCTCCACGATGATCTCATCGGATGAACCACGATGTTAAGGATTCAATCAATCCCGTATACAATTCCCTTTGTCTATCGGTACGATACTTGCCCGAGATTCGATCGTCGGTATCCCGATACCTTGTTCAATCTCGTTACCGGCAAGTCTCTTTACTCGTTCCGTAACACATCATCCCGTGATCAACTCCTTGGTCACATTGTGCACATTATGATGATGTCCTACCGAGTGGGCCCAGAGATACCTCTCCGTTACACGGAGTGACAAATCCCAGTCTCGATTCGTGCCAACCCAACAGACACTTTCGGAGATACCCGTAGTGCACCTTTATAGCCACCCAGTTACGTTGTGACGTTTGGCACACCCAAAGCACTCCTACGGAATCCGGGAGTTGCACAATCTCATGGTCTAAGGAAATGATACTTGACATTAGAAAAGCTTTAGCATACGAACTACACGATCTTGTGCTAGGCTTAGGATTGGGTCTTGTCCATCACATCATTCTCCTAATGATGTGATCCCGTTATCAACGACATCCAATGTCCATGGTCAGGAAACCGTAACCATCTATCGATCAACGAGCTAATCAACTAGAGGCTTACTAGGGACATTGTAACGCCCCGTGACCGATGTGCCAGGTGTCGTGCAGTTATTCGCTGTTGTTGCCTTGTCATTGCTTGCATGTCATGCATCTCATATCATGTCATCATGTGCATTGCATCTGCATACGTGTTCGTCTCATGCATTCGAGCATTTTTCCCGTTGTCCGTTTTGCAATCCGGCGCTTCGTTCTCCTCCGGTGGTCATTTCTACCTTTTTTTCATGTGTGGGGATTAAACATTTCTGTATTGGACCGAGACTTGCCAAGCGGCCTTGGTTTACTACCGGTAGACCGCCTGTCAA
Source organism: Triticum urartu (assembly GCF_003073215.2). NCBI lineage: Eukaryota > Viridiplantae > Streptophyta > Magnoliopsida > Poales > Poaceae > Triticum > Triticum urartu. Next base: position 521,959,930 of record NC_053024.1, read on the forward strand.
GTTTCGTACCATTTGGACTTCGTTTGATACCCCAACGGTTAACCGAGGGACCGAAAAGGCCTCGTGTGTGTTGCAGCCCAACACCCTTCCAATTTGGCCCAAAACCCACCTAAACCTCTTCCATCACCTAGAGCGTTCGATCACGATCGCGTGGCCGAAAACCGCACCTCATTTGGACTCTCCTAGCTCCCTCTACCTATATATATGTGCAACCCTCCGAAATTCGCGGTCTAACCCTAGCCTTCCCCTACCTCGCGCACCGGACACTTCTCCCCCCGCAGCCCGGACATGTCCGACCGCCGCCTCCGACGAAGCACCGCCTGCAACGTCAGCGCGCCGCCCTCTCTCTCCTCCTCCCGCCGCCGCCGGCCCGCGGGGCCCGAGGCAGGCCCGCGCGGGCCCAGATCCGCCAGTCGTCGTGGTCGCCCGAGCGCCTCGCTCTCCCGCTCGCCGATGCGTCGCCGACCGCCGGAGATCGCCTTCACCGCGCCGCCCGGCGTGCTCCGCCGCCGCCATGCAGCGTTGCGGCGCCGCCCAAGACGGTCGCCGCCTCCTCCGACCGCGCCTCACCGGACTCCGACGATCCCCGCCGCCCTGGTCGCCGCCACCCCGACACCGCCTCGGCTCCCGTGCGCCTCCGGCGACCTCGCCGGACCCGGCCGCCGCCCTGGCTCAGATCCGCCCAGGTGGGATCAGATCCACCCGGCCCGCCAACCAAACGGCCTCGCCTCGCCCGGATCTCCTCGTCCCGGGTCCTCCTCGTCCCGGTTCCCGCGGGGTATAATTTCTTCTAAGTCCTAAATCGCAGATCCAAGTGCCTCTGTTCAAGACCACGTAACTTTGCATCCGTAGCTCCGATTCATGCATATAGCATATCAAAATGTTCATCTCAGAGAGTACATCATTTCATTCCACTGCATCATTTTCATTTGAGTTCATCTTGATGCCCGAAATGCTGTTAGAAGAGGGCTACTTGAGTTAATTGTCAGATCTGCTACTCCGTTTAGCACTTTTGTCTTTTTTGCCATGATTATTTTGTGCATGCTATGCCCTGATGCTCTACATCTGTTTTGTTAAGGGTTTTGTCATATTTCCAGAGGTGCAACCCATGTATTTTTGTGATGTGTGTGGTGACTTGTGCAAGCTTGCAAAGTGGTGCACTTGCTAATTCTGTTTTCAGGGACTTAGCATTTCCACTAAGTCCTTGAGCTGGTTATCTCATGATGCCATATGTTCATGTTGTTTCCTAGTGATCCGTGCCTCTTTTGAGGATGATTAGTAAGGGAGTTTTGTTAACATTGTAGTGATCTATCCATCCATGTCTTTGGTTGCAATTATGGAGCATCCTAGATTGAGTCAATCGAGCTCTACTTTTGCTACTTTGTGAATCTGGGCAGATTGTCAACTTGTTTGCAATTTTGCCGGTGATGTGGTAGTTAATCCGTGCATGCTATGCTATTGTTCTTGCCATGTCTAGCTTGAATTTTGTACCTTCTTTATGGGTGTATCCTTTTCTTAACATGACTTGCACCGTAGTGAGTGCATCGAGCTCGTAAACATGCCTACTTGAGTTATATTTCAGCATGTGTCAGTTTTTCACTAAGTCTGAAAACTGATTATGTTTTTGCTATGTTCACGTGCTTCCAATGGTATTTTCTGATCCCTTTTGGCTCAAGGTCACTAAGGGACTTTTGGTAAGCTCTTTGATTAGCTCCATGCCATGCTTTACTTTGCCATGTTCAAGTCCTGTAGCATGTAGTGTTGTTGCTCCGAAGAGGGCTACCTGATCTAAAATTCCCGACAAGTGTTAATTTCACCAAGTCTGAGATCTGTTTGCCATTTGCATTTTTTCCATGCTTGTTTGAACCTGTTAATGGATGAATTGGCCGTAGCTCAGTGCTAGACTTTTGTTAAGCATCTTGTGTGCATCCCTGCCATGTATTTTGTTGTCATGTTTGGGTGCTGTAGCATGTTCATTTCATTGCATTCAGATGCCTACTTGCTGTAAATCGTAGACTGGTGTCATTTTTGAATCGCTTGCCATTTCCAAACCGTAACTCCGATTCCGGCGTTCTTTATATCGTTTTCAAGAGATTTTGTCTCATCTTTCCAGTGGAACACTTGGATTTCCAAGTTGAGGCCAGGTTCATGCATTTCCTGTCATATCTTGCATTTTGCATCCCGCATCGCATCCCGCATAGCATATCATCTTTGCATCGTGTTGTTTGAGTTTGCACATGGTTGATTGTATCCTTGTTGCTTTTTTGTCTTGTTTGGGTAGAGCCGGGAGACGAGTTCTCTAACGAGGAGCCCGTTGATTTTTCTTTGGAGGATCCAGTCAACTCTGACAACCGTGCAGGCAAGATGATCATACCCTCGAAATCACTACTATCTTTGCTATGCTAGTTTGCTCGCTCTTTTGCTATGCCATTTCTACGATGCCTACCACTTGCTTGCAAGCCTCCCAAATTGCCATGTCAAACCTCTAACCCACTATGTCCTAGCAAACCGTTGTTTGGCTATGTTACCGCTTTGCTCAGCCCCTCTTATAGCGTTGCTAGTTGCAGGTGAAGATTGAAGGCCGTTCCTTGTTGGAACATTTATTTACTTGTTGGGATATCATTATATTATCTTGTTATCTTAATGCATCTATATACTTGGTAAAGGGTGGAAGGCTTGGCCTCTCGCCTAGTGTTTTGTTCCACTCTTGCCGCCCTAGTTTCCGTCATATCGGTGTTATGTTCCCGGATTTTGTGTTTCTTACGCATGTAGTTTTGTTGCTCCGAAGAGGGCTACCTGATCTGAAATTCCAGACAAGTGTTAATTTCACCAAGTCTGAGATCTGTTTGCCATTTGCATTTTTCCATGCTTGTTTGAACCTGTTAATGGATGAATTGGCCGTAGCTTAGTGCTAGACTTTTGTTAAGCATCTTGTGTGCATCCCTGCCATGAATTTTGTTGTCATGTTTGGGTGTTGTAGCATGTTCATTTCGTTGCATTTAGATGCCTACTTGCTGTAAATCGTAGACTGGTGTCATTTTTGAATCGCTTGCCATTTCCAAACCGTAACTCCGATTCCGGCGTTCTTTATATCGTTTTCAAGCGATTTCATCTCATCTTTCCAGTGGCATACTTGGATTTCCAAGTTGAGGCCAGGTTCATGCATTTCCTGTCATATCTTGCATTTTGCATCCCGCATCGCATCCCGCATAGCATATCATCTTTGCATCGTGTTGTTTGAGTTTGCACGTGGTTGATTGTATCCTTGTTGCTTGTTTGTCTTGTTTGGATAGAGCCGGGAGACAAGTTCGCTGATGAGGAGCCCGTTGAGTTTGCTTTTGAGGATCCAGTCAACTCTGACAACTGTGCAGGCAAGATGATCATACCCTCGAAATCACTACTATCTTTGCTATGCTAGTTTGCTCGCTCTTTTGCTATGCCATTGCTACGATGCCTACCACTTGCTTGCAAGCCTCCCAAATTGACATGTCAAACCTCTAACCCACTATGTCCTAGCAAACCGTTGTTTGGCTATGTTACCGCTTTGCTCAGCCCCTCTTATAGCGTTGCTAGTTGCAGGTGAAGATTGAAGGCCGTTCCTTGTTGGAACATTTATTTACTTGTTGGGATATCATTATATTATCTTGTTATCTTAATGCATCTATATACTTGGTAAAGGGTGGAAGGCTTGGCCTCTCGCCTAGTGTTTTGTTCCACTCTTGCCGCCCTAGTTTCCGTCATATCGGTGTTATGTTCCCGGATTTTGTGTTTCTTACGCGGTTGGGTTATAATGGGAACCCCTTGATAGTTCGCCTTGTTTAAAGCTTTTCTAGCAATGCCCAACATTGGTCTTACCATTCGCCACCAAGCCTTTTCTTTCCCTTGGGTTCTGCAGACTCAAGGGTCATCTTATTTTACCCCCCCCTGGGCCAGTGCTCCTCTGAGTGTTGGTCCAACCGAGCGATGTCCGGGGCTACCAGGGGCAACTCTGGGCTGGCCTACCCGACGTCTGGCTCATCTGAGTGTGCCCTCAGAACAAGATATGTGCAGCTCCTATCGGGATTTGTCGGCACATTCGGGCGGTGTTGCTGGTCTTGTTTTAACCTGTCGAAGTGTCTTGAATTACCGAGATACCGAGTCTGATCGGAACGTCTTGGGAGGAGGTCTATTCCTTCGTTGACCATGAGAGCTTGTCATGGGCTAAGTTGGGACTCCCCTGCAGGGATTGAACTTTCAAAAGCCGTGCCCGCGGTTATGGGCAGATGGGAATTTGTTAATGTCCGGTTGTAGATAACTTGAACCTTAACTTAATTAAAATGAATCAACTGAGTGTGTTACCGTGATGGCCTCTTCTCGGCGGAGTCCGGGAAGTGGACACGGTGTTGGAGTAATGTTTGCTCAGGTTGCTCTCTAGTTTCTCGCTCGCGCTTTGTCTCCTCTTCTCGCTCTCTTTTGCGAATAAGCTAGCCACCATATTTGCTAGTCGCTTGCTGCAGCTCCACTCATATTTTACCTTGCCTTACCTATAAGCTTAAATAGTCTTGATTGCGAGGGTGCGAGATTGCTGAGTCCCTGTGGCTCACAGTTTACTATTACACCAGATGCAGGGCCTGATGATTCCGCTCCAGGAGACGCGTATGAGCTCAAGTGGGAGTTCGACGAAGACTCTCAACGTTACTATGTTTCCTTTCCCGATGATCAGTAGTGGTGCCCAGTTGGGGGTGATTGGGACCGTGTTGCATGTTGGGTTCTCTTTTATTTTAGCGTCGTAGTCGGTCCATGAGTGTTTGGTTGATGTAATGTTTTTTATGTACTTGATTGACGTGGCGAGTGTAAGCCAACTATGTTATCTTCCCTTTTATTATCATATTGTATGGGATGTTGTGAAGATTGCCTAACTTGCGACATATGCCTTCAATGCGATTATGTCTCTAAGTCGTGCCTCGACACGTGGGAGCTATAGTCGCATCGAGGGTGTGACAGACATGGTGTTGTCTATGTATCCACACATGTATCTGAGTTTCCTATCAATACAATTCTAGCATGGATAATAAACGATTATCATGAACAATGAAATATAATATAATAATAACTAATTTATTATTGCCTCTAGGGCATATTTCCAACATGCTGATGGTGGTGGACGGCTTGATGGTGCCAAAGATTCAGCACGCGCGCGAGCTTTTTCTATGGCCAAGATGAAAAGAATGGAGCAGCAAAGAGACAGAGGAGGAAGAAAGGTCCCAGTTCCCCTCCTTGTGAAGAGATAAGGATGATTGTGTGTGGTGGGAAGTGGGCCACGTGATGACTAGAGTTGGTTGGGTCACGGCCGAATCGAGGGTCGTACGATCTAGCTTTAGTCAACAACGCGCGTGCAGCCGGCGGAACGATTCGGCCGGCGCGCCGACAGGGAACGTTTCCCTATCTATATTTATTACTCGCCTTTGGCACGAAAATTAGCACAAGACTGGTCACAAATTAGAGTCGTGAGCCATGGCTTTGAAAGTTTTCTCTGCGATACCCTTTAACAAACGCGGTTGGCTGATTCACAATTAGAAACGGTTAGCTTACGATGACCGTATAAGACAGAATATATGAAGCTGATTGCTACCACGTCTTGGATTTTAAGACTATCTAGAAACTTTAGACGTCCAAAATTTTGAAGAGGAGGGAGTATTTATGACCTGATCTGTCATGACAGTACAAAGAATATGAGAAATAAAAAAAATTATAAATAGGCTTGTGGATCACCTAGCGACAACTATAAGCACTAGAGCGAGTTGAAACTGTGTCGTCATCATTGCCCCTCACTCAATAGAGGGAAGCAAACATTTTTGTAGTAACCAGTTGGGAAGTAGTTATGCTAAGCCCACATATGACCAACGCAACAGAACATCACAACCGTCGTGGATGAATAGGAACGTAGATCAGAAGGATCAAACCTGTAAACACACAAACAAAGAAAAATAAAAACCGAATCCAACCAGATCTACCGAAGCCTCGCACCAACTGAATCCCACGAGATCAAACGGGTACACGCCCCCACACGTACTCTGACGATACTAGATGCACCACCGGGATAGGGATCGGATGTGGAAAACATTATTCTCACTAAGAACATCACCGCCGTCACATAGCCCCACACTGAACCAAACAAGAATAAGGGGGTCCCTCCCATCAGTGAGGGGTCGGGTTCCTCCGGACCACCAATGTCCAAAGGCCACCAAAGACGAGACGGAACAGCGGCGACCGAACAGGAATAGGGAAAAACCTAATCGCCTGGTAGTCACCTTGTAGGAAGGATGAAATGACGAACGAACCTGTGGTTGGATGGTTAGAGGGACAGTGGTATCCCCAGCCCACCAGGGTTCAAGTCCTCGTGCTTGCATTATTTTGGATTTATTTGAGGATTCTGGCGATGCAATTTCAGTGGGAGGACATGTTTCCGTCGACGATGAGGCCCCTACGGTGACTTCTTAAATCTCAAAATGATATGCCGGCTCAGTCTCTCGAAGGTGCTCATAGGGGTGAGTGTATGCGCGTATGTAGGAGCGCTTGTGTCTGTACTGTGTTCAAAAAAAAAGAGGAAGGGTGAAACGACTAAGGAAAGTTCCTATGGGATGTTTTGGCATTTGGTATTTTGGTGCCTCCCGATGAAGGAAGATTAATTAACGATTGCTAGACCCAAAAAATGAGCTTAGCCCCGAAAAACTCTATAGGGACTCACCGTGGCGGGAATGTTATAACAGCGTCTACAACTGGAACCCTCACACCCACCACAAACATCCGGATGGCTGGCCGAACGCAAAAACGCCCCCAACCGTGTGCCCCATAGCTAGCCCCAATGCCCGGACTGACCGACACTCCCCATATCCGGCACATATCTTGGGCCGATATAGGGAGGCCCGGGCACTGAAGGAAATATGCCCTAGAGGCAATAATAAAGTTGTTATTTATATTTCCTTATATCATGATAAATGTTTATTATTCATGCTAGAATTGTATTAACCGGAAACTTAGTACATGTGTGAATACATAGACAAACAGAGTGTCCCTAGTATGCATCTACTTGACTAGCTCGTTAATCAAAGATGGTTAAGTTTCCTAGCCATAGACATGTGTTGTCATTTGATGAACGAGATCACATCAATAGAGAATGATGTGATGGACAAGACCCATCCGTTAGCTTAGCACTATGATCGTTTAGTTTGTTGCTATTGCTTTCTTCATGACTTATACATGTTCCTATGACTATGAGATTATGCAACTCCTGAATACCAGAGGAACACTTAGTGTGCTATCAAATGTCACAATGTAACTAGGTGATTATAAAGATGCTCTACATGTGTCTCCCATGGTGTTTATTGAGTTTTCATAGATCGAGATTAGGTTTTGTCACTCAGAGTATCGGAGAGGTATCTATGGGCCCTCTCGGTAATGCACATCACTATAAACCTTGCAAGCAATGTGACTAATTAGTTAGTTGTGGAATGATGCATTATGGAACGAGTAAAGAGACTTGCCGGTAACGAGATTGAACTAGGTATGTGGATACCGACGATCGAATCTCGGGCTAGTAACATACCGGTGACAAAGGGAACAACATATGTTGTTATGCGGTTTGACCGATAAAGATCTTCGTAGAATATGTGCGAGCCAATATGAGCATCCAGGTTCCGCTATTGGTTATTGACCAGAGATGTGTCTCGGTCATGTCCACATAGTTCTCGAACCCATACGGTCCGCACGCTTAACGTTCGATGACGATTTGTAGTATGAGTTTATGTGATTTGATGTACCGAAGGTTGTTCGAAGTCCCGGATGAGATCACGAACATGACGAGGAGTCTCAAAATGGTTGAGACATAAAGATCAATATATTGGACCATGTTATTCGGACACCGGAAGAGTTCCGGAGAGTTTTGGATAAAACCGGAGTGTCGGAGGGGTTATCGGAACCCCTAGGGGAACTAATGGGCCTCTATGGGCCTTAGAGGGAAGATAGGAAGGGCCAGGAGGGGTTGGTCGCGCGCCCCCCTTCGGTACGAATTGGACTAGGGGAAGGGGCGGCGCCCCCCTTTCCTTCCCTCCCCCCTCTTCCTTCCTTCCCCCTCTGTCCCTCTTGGTGGAATCCTACTAGGACTTGGAGTCCTAGTAGGACTCCCCTCCTTGGGCGCGCCCCCTAGGGTCAGCCAGCCTCCTCCCTCCCTCCTTTATATACATTGGGAAGGGGCACCCTAGAACACACAAGTTGATCTTTTAGCCGTGTGCGGTGCCCCCCTCCACAGTTACACACCTCAGTCATATTGTCGTAGTGCTTATGCGAAGCCCTGCGCCGATAACTTCATCATCACCATCGCCATGCCGTCGTGCTGATGAAACTCTCCCTTGCCTCAACTGGATCAAGAGTACGAGGGACGTCATTGAGATGAACGTGTGCTGAACACGGAGGCGCCCTACGTTCGGTGCTAGGATTGGTCGGATCGTGAAGACGTACGACTACATCAACCGCGTTGATATAACGCTTTCGCTTTCGGTCTACGAGGGTACGTGGACACACTCTCCCCGCTCGTTGCTATGCATCACCTAGATAGATCTTGCATGATCTTAGGAATTTTTTTGAAATTACTGTGTTCCCCAACAGTGGCGCCATCCGAGCCAGGTCTATGCGTATATGTTATATGCACGAGTAGAACACAAAGAGTTGTGGGTGATAATAGTCATACTGCTTACCAGCATGTCATACTTTGATTCGGCGGTATTGTTGGATGAAGCGGCCCAAACCGACATTACATGACTGCGTTCATGAGACTGGTTCTACCGCCGTGCTTCGCACACAGGTGGCTAGTGGGTGTCTGTTTCTCCAACTTTAGTTGAATCGAGTGTGACTACGCCCGGTCCTTGTTGAAGCTTAAAACAGCACACTTGACAAAAAATCGTTGTGGTTTTGATGCATAGGTAAGAACGGTTCTTGCTAAGCCTGTAGCAGCCACGTAAAACTTGCAACAACAAAGTAGAGGACGTCTAACTTGTTTTTGCGGGGCATGTTGTGATGTGATATGGTCAAGACGTGATGATATATAAATTGTTGTATGAGATGATCATGTTTTCTAGAAGTTATCGGCAACTGGAAGGAGCCTTATGGTTGTCACTTTATTATATGAAATGCAATCGACATGTAATTGCTTTACTTTATCACTAAGCGGTAGCGATAGTCGTAGAAGCAATAGTTGGCGAGATGACAACGACGCTACGATGAAGATCAAGGTGTCAAGCCGGTGACGATGGTGATCATGACGGTGCTTTGGAGATGGAGATCAAAGGCACAAGATGATGATGGCCATATCATATCACTTATATTGATTGCATGTGATGTTTATCCTTTATGCATCTTATTTTTCTTAGTACAGCGGTAGCATTATAAGATGATCTCTCACTAAATTTCAAAGTATAAGTGTTCTCCCTGAGTATGCACCGTTGCGACAGTTCCTCGTGCCGAGACACCACATGATGATCGGGTGTGATAAGCTCCACGTTCACATACAACGGGTGCAGGCCAGTTTTGCACACGCAGAATACTCGGACGAGCCTAGCATATGCAGATATGGCCTCGGAACACTGAGACCGAAAGGTCGAGCGTGAATCGTATAGTATATATGATCAACATAGTGATGTTCACCATTGAAAACTACTCCATCTCACGTGATGATCGGACATGGTTTAGTTGATTTGGATCACATGATCACTTAGATGATTAGAGGGATGTCTATCTAAGTGGGAGTTCTTAAGTAATATGATTAATTGAACTTTAATTTATCATGAACTTAGTACCTGATCGTATTTTGCATGTTTATGTTGTTGTAGATCAATGGCCCATGCTACTGCTCCTTTGAATTTTAATGCGTTCCTAGAGAAAGCTAAGTTGAAAGATGATGGTAGCAATTACACGGACTGGGTCCGTGACTTGAGGATTATCCTGATTGCTGCACATAAGAATTACATCCTGGAAGCACCGCTAGGTGCCAGGCCTGCTGCAGACGCTACTGATGACGTTAAGAACGTCTGGCAGAGCAAAGCTGATGACTACTTGATAGTTCAGTGTGCCATGCTTTATGGCTTAGAACCGGGACTTCAACGATGTTTTGAATGTCATGGAGCATATGAGATGTTCCAGGAGTTGAAGTTAATATTTCAAGCAAATGCCCGGATTGAGAGATATGAAGTCTTCAATAAGTTCTACAACTGTAAAATGGAGGAGAATAGTTCTGTTAGTGAACATATATTCAGAATGTCTGGGTACCACAACCACTTGACTCAACTGGGAGTTAATATTCCTGATGCTAGTGTCATTGACATAGTTCTTCAATCACTTCCACCAAGCTACAAGAGCTTCGTGATGAACTATAATATGCAAGGGATGGATAAGACAATTCCCGAGCTCTTCGTAATGCTAAAAGCTGCGGAGGTAGAAAACAAGAAGTAGCATCAAGTGTTGATGGTCAACAAGACCACTAGTTTGAAGAAAAGGGCGAAGGGAAGAAGTGGAACTTCAAGAAGAACGGCAAGCAAGTTGCTGCTCAAGTGAAGAAGCCCAAGTCTGGACCTAAACCTGAGACTGAGTGCTTCTACTGCAAAGGGACTGGTCACTGGAAGGGGAACTGTCCAAAGTATTTGGCGGATAAGAAGGATGGCAAAGTGAAAGGTATATTTGATATACATGTTATTGATGTGTACCTTACTAATGCTCGTAGTAGCACCTGGGTATTTGATACTTGTTCTGTTGCTCATATTTGCAACTCGAAACAGGGTTATAGATTAAGCGAAGATTGGCTAAGGACGATGTAATGATGCGCGTGGGAAATGGTTCCAAAGTCGATGTGATCACCGTCGGCACGCTACCTCTACATCTACCTTCGGGATTAGTTTTAGACCTGAATAATTCTTATTTGGTGCCAGCGTTAAGCATGAACATTATATCTAGATCTTGTTTGATGCGAGACGGTTATTCATTTAAATCAGAGAATAATGGTTGTTCTATTTATATGAGTAATATCTTTTATGGTTATGCACCCTTGATGAGTGGTCTATTTTTGTTGAATCTCGATAGTAGTGACACACATATTCATAGTATTGAAGCCAAAAGATATAAGTTTAATAATGATAGTGCAACTTATTTGTGGCACTGCCGTTTGGGTCATATTGGTGTAAAGCACATGAAGAAACTCCATGCTGATGGGCTTTTGGAATCACTTGATTATGAATCACTTAATGCTTGCGAACCATGCCTCATGGGCAAGATGACTAAAACTCCGGAACAATGGAGCGAGCAACAGACTTGTTGGAAATAATACATACTGATGTATGTGGTCCGATGAGTGTTGAGGCTCGCGGCGAGTATCGTTATTTTCTGATCTTCACAGATGATTTGAGTAGATATGGTTATATCTACTTGACGAAACATAAGTATGAAACATTTGAAAAGTTCAAAGAATTTCAGAGTGAAGTAGAAAATCATCGTAGCAAGAAAATAAAATTTCCATGATCTGATCGTGGAGGAGAATATTTGAGTTACGAGTTTGGTCTTCATTTGAAACAATGCAGAATAGTTTCGCAACTCACACCGCCTGGAACACCACAACGTAATGGTGTGTTCGAACGTTGTAACCGCACTTTATTAGATATGGTGCGATCTATGATGTCTCTTACTGATTTACCGTTATCGTTTTGGGGTTATGCTTTAGAGACGGATGCATTCACATTAAATAGGGCACCATCTAAATCCGTTGAGACGACACCATATGAACTATGGTTTGGCAAGAAACCCAAGTTGTCGTTTCTTAAAGTTTGGGGCTACGATGCTTATGTGAAAAAGCTTCAACCTGATAAGCTCGAACCCAAATCGGAGAGATGTGTCTTCATAGGATACCCAAAGGAGACTGTTGGGTACACCTTCTATCACAGATCTGAAGGCAAGATATTCGTTGCTAAGAATGGATCCTTTCTAGAGAAGGAGTTTCTCTCGAAAGAAGTGAGTGGGAGGAAAGTAGAACTTGATGAGGTAATTATATCTTCTCCTGAACTGGAAAGTAGTTCATCACAGAAATCAGTTACAGTGATTCCTACACCAATTAATGAGGAAGCTAATGATAATGATCATGAAACTTCAGATCAAGTTACTACTGAACCTCGTAGGTCAACCAGAGTAAGATCCGCACCAGAGTGGTATGGTAATCCTGTTCTGTAGGTCATGTTACTTGACCATGACGAACCTACGAACTATGAGGAAGCAATGATGAGCCCAGATTCCGCGAAATGGGTTGAGGCCATGAAATCTGAGATGAGATCCATGTATGCGAACAAAGTGTGGACTTTGGTTGACTTGCCCGATTATCGGCAAGCCATAGAGAATAAATGGATCTTCAATAAGAAGACTGACGCTGACGGTAATGTTACTGTCTACAAAGATCGACTTGTCGCGAAAGGTTTTCAACAAGTTCAAGGAGTTGACTACGATGAGACCTTCTCACAAGTTCAAGGAGTCGTCCGGGATCAAGTCAAGGAGGGAGACATAGAGATTTGCAAAATACATACGGATCTTGTCGGGGATATACCCCGTGGTATGACCCGGCCGGACTGGGCGGCTTACTTGAGACCCGGCTGACACTTGGCGATTTACAAGCAACCCGTCTGAGCATTATGATTCACTGGTGACCCGGCTCGCGGGTCAGACGGATGATAAGGCCCAAGGCCCAGAAGGGCGGCTCATGTTAATGGTGGGCCGGCTTAAGAGGAAGACATAAGGAATATTCTCCTGCAAAGGAAGCAAGACTAGGACTCCACTTGTAATAGAGTAATCCTAATCCTACTAGGACTAGTCATGTAACCCACCCCTTCAACTTATATAAGGAGGGGCATGGCTCCCTGTAGGATCGAAAGTATGTCTAGAGGGGGGGTGATTAGACTACTTGACCAAATAAAACTTATCCTTTTCCCAATTTTAGTTCTTGGCAGATTTTAGCAACTTTCGACAAGTCAAGCAATCTTAACACAATTCAAGCAAGCATGCAAAGAGTATATGAGCAGCAGAAAGTAAAGCATGCAACTTGCAAGAATGTAAAGGGAAGGGTTTGGAGGATTCAAATGCAATAGGAGACACAGATGTTTTTGTCGTGGTTCTGATAGGTGGTGCTATCGTACATCCACGTTGATGGAGACTTCAACCCACGAAGGGTAACGGCTGCGTGAGTCCACGGAGGGCTCCACCCACGAAAGGTCCACGAAGAAGCAACCTTGTCTATCCCACCATGGCCGTCGCCCACGAAGGACTTGCCTCACTAGCGGTAGATCTTCACAAAGTAGGCGATCTCCTTGCCCTTACAAACTCCTTGGTTCAACTCCACAATCTTGTCGGAGGCTCCCAAGTGACACCTAGCCAATCTAGGAGACACCACTCTCCAAGAAGTAACAAATGGTGTGTTGATGATGAACTCCTTGCTCTTGTGCTTCAAATGATAGTCTCCCCAACACTCAACTCTCTCTCACAGGATATGGATTTGGTGGAAAGAGGATTTGAGTGGAAAGCAACATGGGGAAGGCTAGAGATCAAGATTCATATGGTAGGAATGGAATACCTTAGCCTCAACACAAGTGTAGGTGGTTCTCTATCAGAAAAGGTAAGTTGGAAGTGTAGGTTTGTTCTGATGGCTCTCTCTACAAATGAAGAGGAGGTGGAGGGGTATATATAGACTCCACACAAAAACTAACCATTACACACAACTTGCCAATCTCGGTGGGACTAAATTGGTAAACTCGGTCGGACCGATTCAGCAAATCTAGTGACCGTGAGGATTTCGGTGGGACCGACATGCAACTCGGTAGGACCGATATGATTAGGGTTAGGGCATAACGTAATCTCAGTGAGACCGATTACACAAACTCGGTGAGACCGATTTTGGTAATAAGCTAACCAGAGAGTTGGTCAGGTAAACTCGGTGGGACCGATTCGCTCATTTCGGTGAGACCGAAATGTTACGAAAGGGAAACAAAGAGTTTACATTGCAATCTCGGTGGGACCGATCGCTCATCTCGGTGAGACCTAAAGGTTACGAAGGGAAACACAGAGATTACAATCCCATCTCGATGAGACCGAGATCCCTATCGGTGAGACCGATTTGCCTAGGGTTTGTGGAAGTGGCTATGACATCTGAACTCGGTGGCGTCGGATAGAAAGAATCGGTGGGGCCGAGTTTGAATTTTGGTTTAGGTCATATGTGGATGTGAGAAAGTAGTTGAGGGCTTTGGAGCATATCACTAAGCATTTTGAGCAAGAGCCTCATTAAGCAACACCTCATCCCTCCTTGATAGTATTGGCTTTTCCTATAGACTCAGTGTGATCTTGGATCACTAAAATAGAAAATGTAGAGTCTTGAGCTTTGAGCTTGAGCCAATCCTTTTGTCCTTAGCATTTTGAGGGGTCCACTTTTCTCATCCATGCCATGCCAATCATTGAGATTTCCTGAAATATTAATGTTGAAATAGCATTAGCTCAATGAGCTATATGTTGTTAGGAATTACCAAAACCACCTAGGGATAGTTGCACTTTCAATCTCCCCCTTTTTGGTAACTGATGACAACATATAGATCAAAGCTTTGACAAATGATAATAAGAATGAAAAACATTGTCGCTTTGAGAAGTATGTGAAAAGCAAGAGCTCCCCCTAAATTTGTGCATAGTTTAAGATTTGCTTTGGACTGCAAATGCACAATGAGTTAGGATCATGGGTTACTCTTCCATGTCACATACATCTTGGTGGAGCGCTCAAAATGATAATAATTTAGTACATGCACTCATCACCAAGCAAAGTGAATGATCATATGGGGATATAAAAGGATAATGTCATCCAACAAGCATTAAGGTAGCATATGATCAAACACATGATCATCCAAGTATCACACAAAAGCATAAAGTATCTCAAACAAGCAGATAACAAAGTTCAACCACCAAACAACAAGAGAGAACAAAGAGCAACACTCTCTCTTGAAGCCTATGATCTATACATTTTCTCCCCCTTTGGCAACAAGGTACCAAAAAGTTCATAAAAATGCATAGTACTAGATCGACTCTCAGGCTTGGTCTTCAGGTGGTGGTGTAGATAAAACTCCAAGGACGAAGGCATCAATTGATGTAGATGGAGCTGGTGGAGTGGGTGCTGGAGCTGGTGGCACTGAAGCTGTAGCTGGTGCAGATGAAGTTGCTCTGGTGTTGTAACTGGCATTGCAGCAGATCTCTGTCCTTTGGGCACTCTAGCAAAAGCATTAGTGGTAGACTTGCCCTTCTTCTCCTGCACTTCATCCTGAAGTTGCTCAACAACTGACTGTATCTCAGTGACCTTCACATCTAAATCATAGAACTTCTGCTCCATGATCCTCTCCAAGCTCTCCTGGTTTCGAGTCTGGGTGGTCAATCCCTTCTCGATCCTCAGAGTGGAGCCAATCAAGTAGCCAAGCTGATCTTGCTTGCTCTTCAGAAGATACTGAGATGCCTCATCAATGGTTGGCATCTTTGCAGCCTTTTCAGTCCTTGCCTTCTCCCTCTTTGCTTGTGCTTGCACAGAAGATGGTTCATTCTCATCCATTACCACAGTGTTGTCCTCAAAGTCTGGGTAGATGGGCATATGATCCTTGTCCAAGAGATATGTGCTTGTGCCCATCTTGGAGTTGATTAGCTCCTGGATCTGTTGGGCATACCCACAACTTCTCTTTTGATCTGCAGTTGTTCTCTTTATAGTTTCCACAATTAGGCTCATGACTTTGAACTTTTGAGGCACATCAAATATGTGAAGCAGGTTAATTGCATGGCCTCTGATCATCTTGTGATCACCTGACTTTGGCAATAGAGTGTGCCTGAGGATCCAGTTGATTGTTGGAAAACTTGACAGAAGGTAATGTACTGATCCAAATTTGTGTGTCCCAAGAGCAGCATCTGGGATCTCTCTGTACATATGTGCCATGGTGTTGTGATCCTTCTTCTTCTTGGCATAGACATCCAAGTCATCTTCATTCTCCTTAGGAGCATTGATCAATTTTGCCCATTCTTCAACTGTTGACTGGTACCTAGTACCTTCAGACATCCAGACAATCCTTCCATCTGGGTAGAAATGAGCTGTGGAGTAGAACTGCATAATAAGCTCATCATTCCACTTTGTGAGCTTCTGCCCAACAAAGTCCTCTACTCCACAAGACTTGAAACTATCATAGACTCCAGGATAGTGCTCTTTATTTTCCCTGATGTACTCCCAGTCCACCCATCTCATATCACAGACTATAGGCTTCTTGTCAAGCAACACTGTCTCATAGAAGTCCTATTGTTCCTTTGTATGGAACCTGTAGTCCACAACAGTTCTTCTCCTGACTGCATAGGGATCAGTCAATCTCCACTGTCTGAGTCCTGCGTCCTTCCTGAGCTTCATGTCCTCAGCTACTGGATGAGCATCATCGTGATCTGGAATTTTGGGCTTCAACTTCCTCAAGACATGTGACTCATCATCTTCTTCTTCTATAGCAGCTTCAAGCACTGGGGCATTGTTCTTCTCTGTAGCTGGAATATTCCTTATACTCCTCTTGGGTGCAGTTTTGGGTTTTGGAGCAGCTGCCTTGGGAGCTTCTTTGGGCTTAGATGGAGCAGCCCCTGATCTTATAACATCTCCCATAAGCTTTTGAGCTTTAGGTGTTGGTGCAGCATCCTCTTCCTCTTCATCATCATCTCTCATAATTGATGATCTGCCAAGCACTCTGGCAGTGGTCTTCTTGACCCTTTCCTTCCTTTTCTTGCCTTCTCCAACTACCTCTTCAGATGGCTTGGATGTTTCAGCAGTGGATGCTCTGGCCTTTGACATAGGAACTCTCTTGGCAGGAACCTTTGTCTTCATTCCTGGCTTAGTGGTAGCAGTTGTGCCATATTCCTTTTTCAGAACTTTCTTCTTTGAGGTGGCCTCTTCCTCAACAGCCACATAGTCCTCATCCTCAGAATCTGAGGTTCTCTTCTTTCTGGCCCTGGTGGCTGCCTTAGGCAAGTTGCTGGGTGTACTCCTACTTCCATCATCAGATGAACTGGAGGGACTAGTGCCCTCACTTAGTTGAACTTGCTCCTCAGACTTCTTCTGACTGTCACCCTGATCTGACATGATGCAAACACTGACAGCAGACCCTGTGAATAGATATAGATGAGATAGATTGGATGAGCATCACAAAGTACAGAGGTTTTTGCAAAAGAATGAGTCAAAAACTTAGTTTTAGTTTTCCACAGAAAGTATTTCGGATCTACCGATTTGAAAACTCGGTGATACCGAAGCAGCTTTTGGAACCTAAACTAGTGAACTCGATCAGACCGAGTCACAGTTCGATGGCACCGAGACTGCTAGGGTTTCACAAAGAATTGAACTCGGCCACACCGATTTGCAATTCTCGGTCAGACCGAGAATCACATGTGCAATGGCCTTAGCCAAATCGGTGGAACCAATTTCAACAACTCGGTTGGTCCGAGATGATTTTGGCGGAAACCTAACCCTAAATTTTCAATCCACAACTAAACTACGGAGTGATTTCGCTGGATAGAGTGATCTCAATCGTGGCAAGATGCATGGCAAAACAATGTGATAGGAATCAAAGTGAGATTAGCACAAGGATCAAGTCCATACCCTAACTGCGGTGATGGATCTGCTACGGCGGCAACGGCGGAGACGATTTCCGTTGACAGCGGCGGAGACCAGCGGCGGGAGGCAGCTGGCGATGAGGAGGACGATTCGGAGACCCAGGGAGGTAGAGTAGGCTGAGCGTGGGCGAAGGGGTTTGGAGAATTTTCCAAATTTTGGCCCGGGGATATATATAGCCTAACCCTGTCGGTGTGACTGAGTGGAACAACTCGGTGGCACCGAGATGCATAACTACAAGAAGTTACTGCAACTCGGTGTGACCGAAAAGTTCAAGTCGGTTGCACCGAGATTGAAAACCTAGATCGACCTAGTGATCTCGGTATGACCGAAATGGATGAATCGGTCAGACCAAAACACACAAAGAAGTTTTGGAAGTTTAAGTCTATGACGAATCGGGGACTCCGAGTGCTCCTCACACAGAGTGGTTCGAATCTGACTTGATCAAACTTTGTGATGTAGCATGAATAGAGTTTGAGACAAAAAAGCATAGATAGATAGAGAAGGTTCTTAGGCATTCTTGCCCATCCACTTGGCAAAAGAAAAAGGAACCAAACAATCAAAACAACAAGTGGATGTCCTCGAATGAGTAAATTATGCAACCAACATGCTCACACAATAATATGGCAAACGAAATATGTGGCAAAGCATGCACAACCAATTCTAGCATCTATCAAGCAATTGGCGATGACTAGGTCATCTATATATGAGTATATTGACTTAGGAGTCAAATGAGAACATTTGATCATAGGTCATACTCATCGTTTAAGCACAAGTGGGGTTACCACTTTTACATAAAGCGTTGTTGTGTTCACACCATTAGAGTTGATTTAGCTAAATTCTTAGAGTAAAGCTCCCCCTAGATGTGAGATCCCCCTGAGAGGGATGAACTAACCTTGGGTTTTGTCGATGATGACTTCATGTAGGTGTTGAAGATGTGGATGCTCAATGTTGATTTAGATCATTTGGAGCAATCCTTTGGAGTGAGTTGCACTTTCAATACCTACACGGGTTAGTCCCACAAGGAACAAACAAGGATATCCATAAACATAGAGTGATGCACACACAAGATGATGTCTATGAAAGCATTAGGTTACCTTGTCCGTTGTCTTACCAACAAGAGGGTTTGTGACTCCTTGAACTAGTGCAAGATGTGGAAGTTGATTGCACTTGTTCTTGCCAAAATGATAAGAGTGAAGTATGTTGGCGGAGTCACCCTCAAGAACTCTTTAGTTCTTCTTCTTCTGGATCCACATCATCTTGATGGGAATCCTTGGAGTTGTAGTCGTACTTGATGAACTAGAACTTGATGTAGTCTTGGGAACCCACTTGACCAAGGCCTTGGGTGCTTCTTCAAATGCATCGATTTCCTCTTGAAGCTTATCCTTGCCTTTTTGCTCGTGGTCTTGTGGTGGAAGATCATCTTGAGCTTGTGTCCCTTTGAAGGAAGTAGGATCATACTTCTTTTGTTAAGGAACAAACTTCGTCTTGGGGTATTGATCTTCTTGCCACTCAACTCCATTGGCATTGAAATTTTGTTCAAAACCAACACCTTGGTTCTTTCGGTGCCTTCCTTGCTTGCGTACAATTTCCTCGAATTGCTTACTCCCGGCAAGGCTCTTGTAAACACCTTTCTCTATAATTCCCTTCAATAAGCTATTTTCTTGCTCAAGTGTAACTTGGCCAAGAGAATCATTAGTGGAACCAAGAGAACTACTAGAAGCAACAACATTAGATTGAGCATGATTATTGTTACTACTAGAGGAAGAATCTTTCTTGTTCTTGTTACTAGACTTGACTTGAGGCATGTAAGTGGATAAGAGTAAACACTTGGCAATGTAAGAAGAACTTTTCTTGCGAAGATCATCATTGATTGCCTTTAATAACTCATGCTCTTGCTCATGGTTGAGCTTTTCAAAACGTAATTTCTCACGAGTCCTTAAAAGTTCTTGATGATCTCCTAAGATAGTTTCATGAGCTAACTTAAGAGTGTTTAGTTCTTTAGTTAGAAACTCAATCTTATCCTTATCATTCTCATTCGTTTTATCTTGATTAGCATGATTAATTGACGTTTCATCATAGTATTCATCACTAGAGTTGTCAACAAGTAAATCATCATCACCTAACAAGTCATCTTCATCACTATTGAAATCAACATACTCGGGGTGTGATACCTTTGGGCCTTTAGCCATGAAGCATCTTCCAAGTCCTTCATTTGGTGAATCAAATATGTCGTAGGAGTTGGTTGACACAAGTGCTAGACCGGCAACACCTGCATCTTGAGTATATTCGGAGTCGGAGTGATAGCTTCTCTCAGAGTGATTATCGGAGTCGGAGCCGGATACCCATTCACCAACATGAGCTTGATGTCTTTGTTTTGTGTAGCTCCTTGATGACTTGCCCTTCCTTTCTGAATCCCTGCTTCTCCGGGATGTTCTTCGTTCATAACGATCATCTCTACTCCTTCTCTCTCTTGATGGTGATTCTTCTCTTCTACTTCTTCTTTTTGGAGAATCTTCTCTTCTCTTGTAGGGTGTCATACACTCATTGGAATAGTGTTCGGGTCTTCCACAATTGTAGCAATTTCGCTCTCGACTAGAAGATCTTTTGTCATTGTAGGACCTTGACTTGGAACTTCTCTCTTTGCTTCTACTCTTGTAGAACTTGTTGAAGTTCTTCACCATTAGGCTCAATTCTTCATTGAAGGTTTGTTTCTCACTTGATGATGTGGGAGCTTCACATGAGGCTTTGTAAGCACCACTTGACTTGTTATGGAGCTCCTCCTTATCCTTGAGTGACATCTCATGAGCAACAATTCTTCCAATGACTTCCGTTGGCTTGAGATCTTTGTAATTGGGCATCATTTGGATCAATGTGCATACGGTATCATATTTTCCGTCCAAAGCTCTTAGGATCTTCTTGATGATGAATTTGTCGGTCATCTCTTCATTTCCTAAGCCGACGGTCTCATTTGTGATAAGAGCAAGCCTAGAGTACATTTCAGCGACACCTTCACCATCCTTCATTTTGAACTTGTCAAACTGACTTTGAAGCACATCCAACTTGGATTCCTTGACAGAGTCGGTACCTTTGTGCATATCAATCAAAGTATCCCAAATTTCCTTTGCATTCTCAAAACGGCTGATTTTGTTGAATTCTTCGGGGCACAATCCATTGAAGAGGATATCACAAGCTTGAGCATTGTATTACAACATCTTCAACTCTTCCGCGGTAGCTTCACAGTTCGGTTCTCTCCCATCAAAGAAATCACCTTGCAAGCCAATACACACAATAGCCCATACGGCGGGGTTATGTCCAAGAATATGTATTTTCATCTTATGCTTCCAACTAGCAAAATTAGTACCATCAAAGTAAGGACCTCTACGATGGTAATTTCCCTTGCTAGACGCCATACTCTTCTAGGTTGTGAAACCAAGGCTATGACTACCAAAAGCTATGGAAATCAAAGCAAATGGAGACCAAAGCTCTGATACCACTTGTAGGATCGAAAGTATGTCTAGAGGGGGGGGGGGTGATTAGACTACTTGACCAAATAAAACTTATCCTTTTCCCAATTTTAGTTCTTGGCAGATTTTAGCAACTTTGTACAAGTCAAGCAATCTTAACACAATTCAAGCAAGCATGCAACTTGCAAGAATGTAAAGGGAAGGGTTTGGAGGATTCAAACGCAATAGGAGACACAGATGTTTTTGTCATGGTTCCGATAGGTGGTGCTATCATACATCCACGTTGATGGAGACTTCAACCCACGAAGGGTAACGGCTGCGCGAGTCCACGGAGGGCTCCACCCATGAAGGGTCCATGAAGAAGCAACCTTGTCTATCCCACCATGGCCGTCGCCCACGAAGGACTTGCCTCACTAGCGGTAGATCTTCACGAAGTAGGCGATCTCCTTGCCCTTACAAACTCCTTGGTTCAACTCCACAATCTTATTGGAGGCTCCCAAGTGACACCTAGCCAATCTAGGAGACACCACTCTCCAAGAAGTAACAAATGGTGTGTTGATGATGAACTCCTTGCTCTTGTGCTTTAAATGATAGTCTCCCCAACACTCAACTCTCTCTCACAGGATATGGATTTGGTGGAAAGAGGATTTGAGTGGAAAGCAACTTGGGGAAGGCTAGAGATCAAGATTCATATGGTAGGAATGGAATACCTTGGCCTCAACACAAGTGTAGGTGGTTCTCTCTCAGAAAAGGTAAATTGGAAGTGTAGGTTCATTCTGATGGCTCTCTCTACAAATGAAGAGGAGGTGGAGGGGTATATATAGACTCCACACAAAAACTAACCGTTACACACAACTTGCCAATCTCGATGGGACCGAATTAGTAAACTCGGTCGGACCGATTCAACAAATCTAGTGACCGTTAGGATTTTCGGTGGGACCGACATGCAACTCGGTAGGACCGATATGATTAGGGTTCGGGCATAACGTAATCTCGGTGAGACCGATTACACAAACTCGGTGAGACCGATTTTGGTAATAAGCTAACCAGAGAGTTGGTCAGGTAAACTCGGTGGGACCGATTCGCTCATTTCGGTGAGACCGAAATGTTACGAAAGGGAAACAAAGAGTTTACATTGCAATCTCGGTGGGAACGATCGCTCATCTCGGTGAGACGAAACGTTATGAAGGGAAACAGAGAGATTACAATCCCATCTTGATGAGACCGAGATCCCTACCGGTGAGACCGATTTGCCTAGAGTTTGTGACAGTGGCTATGACATCTGAACTCGGTGGCGCCGGATAGAAAGAATCGGTGGGGCCGAGTTTGACTTTTGGTTTAGGTCATATGTGGATGTGAGAAAGTAGTTGAGGGCTTTGGAGCATATCACTAAGCATTTTGAGCAAGAGCCTCATTAAGCAACACCTCATCCCTCCTTGATAGTATTGACTTTTCCTATAGACTCAATGTGATCTTGGATCACTAAAATAGAAAATATAGAGTCTTGAGCTTTGAGATTGAGCCAATCCTTTTGTCCTTAGCATTTTGAGGGGTCCACTTTTCTCATCCATGCCATGCCAATCATTGAGCTTTCCTGAAATAGTAATCTTGAAATAGCATTATCTCAATGAGCTATATGTTGTTAGGAATTACCAAAACCACCTAGGGATAGTTGCACTTTCACTCCCCAAAAGAGGGACAAGCAACAAGAAACAATCTCTAGGTCTAGACACAAAAGGGGAGCCGTCATATACGGCGGCTCTCTCATGAGCATAATGAGACCTAGCCACAAACAGCATGTAGGGCTATTATCGGATGATATTTCCCGGGGCCCGAAGCTGTCTAAATCCTTGTCTTGTGTGTTGATCTGCCGCGCGTCTCTCAATTCCGACCAACCCCTTCAAGCTACCGCATAGATGCGTTGGCCTCACGACTAAGTCCTCACACTAGGACATCTGCCGTGACAATTCCACGACAGTTGGCGCCCACCGTGGGGCCTGCGCACGGTGGTGTTGAGTTCTTGAAGGGATATTTTCTAGGGTATCGAGAAGCTCACGATTGAGTAGAAAAAGAAGAGCCGGCACAGAGAAATTGCGTAGGTTAATCCGGCGTGGTACAACCTTAAGCAGATCCGGCAAATTCAGCAGTCAACTGGAACAAATCATGGGCGAGAAGAAAAATATTTTTGATCCACGAGAACTGAGATTGAGGAGGTTAAGGTTTTCGTCTGTATGCGCGGCCACTGTATCATGGGGTCTCCATTAAAACAGCAGTCATACGGATCAAGTCCCGAGAAGCACAGTCGATTTACTCGGCGAACGCTCCAAGAATTGAAAAAGAAAAGAAAAATCATCAGCTCAAAACGCTGGACGCGAAGGACCAGGTGTGTCCACAACGCGCAAGCCCCGCCGGGTCATCGCTCAGGCCCTTCCCAGTGCTCCACCGTGGACGGGTGCTAAGCATGCCACATAAGTAAAAAAATGACATGGCACAACATTTAAGGAGGGGAAAGAGTACTTTGGTGACCCCAGGAAGAACCAATGCCAAGCGCGAGAACCTAGGCAAACCACTTAAATGAAACAATTTGGCCAATGCATGAAAGACTTTAGGTGCTAACTCATTAAATAAAGTATGCTTAGCAACAACAAGTTAAGCACCTATACATTGAGGAGTTGAGTTGCTAAGATATTTAATACACTTAGCACCTCATGTAAGTACCTTTGCATTGGAAGATGTCTCAAGAAGCAGAACCAGCCGAATACCCAACAGGAATCAAATCTCGTTTCCCAAGGAGATCTTGGAGGGTGCATCACGGACTCCCAAAGAAATTTTCCTTTTTATGCACAAGAACACAAGTCAATCTAGGCTACACATGACGTGGAGAAGAGAAGGCGATGCCACAGTTAATTCATACTGGTACTAGTCAGACCCCAATCGTTATTGAGACCGTCAGGAATTTCTACTGCAGATTCAATCCGTGTAGCGGACATGTCCGATTGCTGCTATGTCTTCCTGTCCACACGCGACTGTCCGAGTCCCAAGGAGATTGAGATCTGTACTTCTTACGTGGGCTGATTACTAATATTTGACGCTTGAAGAACAATCAAGTGTATCTGGCGCTAGAAGGAGGCTATGGGGACGCTATTGGTCAAACTACTACTATTTGTTAAAAAAAAGAAGAAAGAGAGAGTGCCACGATGGCATATCTGGCCGGAGAGTCACGGGTGCATGTACCATGAGCGGCCGTTAGGCCGATGAAAGCTGTTGTTGCTACTGTCATTGCTGCATCCCACACAAGGCCAAGTGTTGGCAGTACTTTCCTCTGTTCAAAGGTTAAAATCGCAGTACAAAACATCATGGACAGATTCTAGCGGATGTTTGACATCCGTTGTCCAAATACATCAGGTGATATCTTTCATTTATGTTTTACCAGCATGTTAATTCATATGAGAATAATTACTTGGACATGTAATATTGTTTCGCCTCTGCTGTGTTGAGCCGTCAGGGCCATGTTGAGCCGCCTCTGCTGTGTTGAGACACCTCTGATGTATTGAAGCCGCCAGGTCCGCGTTGAGCCGCCTCTACTATGAGATCATCTGTCATTCACAAACATCAGGTGATATCCATCTAAGTTTATTTATTTAAACATATTGTTTTCATCAAAGAACAATTACTATGGTCTGTATATTTTTATGTGCAGCAAAGGTGGTGCCATATTGTGCCTATGAAGTGTACGTCAGCACCATCACACACCGGCGTCTGCGCCCGCTTACTGATGGAACAGGTGTGCGCAAGTCGCCGCCCGTGCAGCTTAATCTACGTCAACCCGCCGGAGCCGCGTTGAGCCGCCCTTGCCGCTTTGAGCCGCCGCGGTTATATTAAGTCGCCGGTCTGCCCGAGCCGGCGGAATTATATTAAGTCGCCGGTCTGCCTGAGCCGCCGGAACTATATTGAGTCGCTGGTTTGCCTGAGCCACCTGTGTCACGATAAACGGACCATCCATCGTCCAAATAAATCAGGTGATATCCATCCAAGTTTGATTTATTAGCACATGTTGTTTTTGTCAAAGAACAAGTTTATCTTTGCCTTGGTCTGCAATATTGTTTATGCAGGGCAATTATTTATGACAAAAAGTGATATTATACCACGGAGATGGAGGCATGCCAACATCTTTTGGCACAGGTGGTCGTCGTTACTCAACGGACTCCCGCACCGGCTTACAACACTGTGGTCGTCTCTCGCGACCGCACCAGCTTACAACGCCGTGGCCGTCTCTCGTGACCGCACCGGCTTACAACGCCGTGGCCATCTCTCGCAACCGCACCGGCTTACAACGCCGTGGCCGTCTCTCGCGACCGCACCGGTTTACAACGCTGCGGCCAACTCTCCCGTCCACACCGGTTTAAAACGCCGCAGCCGACAAATCTGTCAGCACCCGCGGTCGACTCGGCCATGATTGATTTCAGTTTCACCATGGTGATCATCAACTCTGCGGTGATAATTGCTGACCTGACGCATCAGGTGAAATCCATCCAGCATATTTTTATATATTATATATTGCTTTCTTCAAAAGAGCAATTACTCCGGTTTGCAAGTTGTCCCATGCAGGATTCAAACCGGTCTATATCACGGTTAATTATGAAGAATCTCAAGCCAACTCCTCAAGTCGCCTTGAGACTCGGGGGCTACGATGACATGACTTAGCAAATATCGTGAGATTTAAGACCACGGGTCATTGGAGGGAAGATAACCCGGTGCCGGAGGCTACCGCCATATTGGTGAAAATTTAAAGGCCGTCAGAAAATTTCCAGCTCACAATGATGCTTCGGTTTACAATCCGGCTCAAGGTAAACCTGTCTCCCACAAAGCTTTGAAGCTCTCAAATCTGGTTTGAAATTCCAGTTTAAAAAGAATTCATCTCTCGCAAGTTTGAGTTTTCAGAAAAAATTACAGGGACCAAAGAGAGTTTGTTGCATAGCACAACTCAAACATAGGCACCCGACGAGCACAACTCAGAAATATATCACTTGGGGCCTTCCGGCTTATTGAGCTAAGCTATGATTACCCTTTGATCCAGCTCATAGCCACGTTTACGGGTCATTTGGGGGCTTCCTGTTCAAACATAGGTCGTATTCGAACCAAAGAGAACATAGCTGTCGGTACCCTCTTGATCGGCACAATGCCAAACTCACTAGGGGCTTCTTGATCGTATTCGAATCATAGCTTAACCCCTTTTGGGTCCAACTTGGATTGTATTTGAATTAGGGTCGTTAAAAACCTCTCAAGGTCATTTGGGGGCTTCCTGTTCAAACATATATAGGTCGTATTCGAACCAAAGAGAACATAGCTATCGGTACCCTCTTGATCGGCGCAACGCCAAAGCCACTGGGAGCTACATGATCGTATTCTAATCCTAGCTTAACCCCTTTAGTCCGGTTTACTGATCGTATTCGAATCAGAAACCTCAAATTCTTCTTTCTATTTTGCTTAAGTTTTTTGAAAACAGTCTTTTGGATTTGTCTTGAGACTTTTTGTTCATATCTGAAGCATATATGTGGTTTCAATTAACCCGGCTTGACTTTGGATGATAAGTCACCATATATGATAGTCATAAACATTTGGAAGTTTTTGGCTTCTAAAGATTGGGTTATCACCCTTACTGCATAGGTATCCTAAACCGGCAGTACGATTCAATATCACAGGAACCAGTTTTTCAAACCGGGTTATATTATTCAAATCTTTAATAGCCAACATGGCTGGATTTTTATTATGGTTATCAATAACCAATATTACGAAGAGGTTTTCAAAGTCGCTTTAGCGCAATTGATATTATTTTATCAATGGAAGGAATAGTCCCGAGTCGCTGCAGGCTTACGACCCGGCACTTGGGGGCTACATTATTCAAGCTGAGATTACATCAAATATGCAAGTCTCATGTCACTGCCAGCATGAACCATGGCAGTTGGGGGCTAATGCAAAGTCATTTTTACCGGCCTTATTGAAGACCCGACTCATCACATTGTAATGAGCCGGCCCTTGGGGGCTACCAATTGCTCCTGTCAACAATTCAAGGTACACAAGTTTAAATCCATTATATAGAAAGGTCCACTACTCAGTTGGAAGAGTACAAAGCTCTTAACCTTATGACGTGGGTTCGAGCCCCATGGAGAGGATTACAACATATGGTATTCTTTTCAAGGAAATATATATAAAGTCCTAGCTCAATATTATCTTACCGAGCCGGCCCTTGGGGTCTACATGTTGCTGCTCAAGTCTACATCTACAAAGTCCCTGCTCATTATTGCATAATGACCCGGCCCTTGGAGGCTACACCGGTTGAAGTTTTTGTGAGCATAAGACAATTACAAGTCCCAGGTTGATGCAAGCATGACAACCTGACACTTGGGTGCTACAGGTAACATGGATATAAGGAGAAATACTTTCGAATTCTTAGTTTTGAGCAAATCAGATTGACCCGGCGTCCCCAATCATTATAACCCGGTGTTTGCAACAATGATAGCCCGGCGTCATCAATAATTATGACCCGGCGTCGGCAACAATTATGACTCGGTGCCATCAATATTTACAAGCCGACAATTTTGGTAATATTAAACCGGCAAGTTCTACATCTTCAAACCGGCTGAATATCAGATGAATATTTCAAGACCAATATTTCTTAAACCGACGCTTTCGACGCCGACTCAAGTGGATTGTTCTTCACAATATTTCTCTATGAGAAAACAATGTCAACAAATTGACTCTGAAGCTGGCTTATTGACCCAGATTTTTTTAGAAGAAGGAAATGTCAAGGAGTTAAGGATGATCAGGTGCCGGCTTACAAGAATTCTTAACCCGGAACACAATTTGTCAAATTTTTTCTTGTGTTTGTTTTACAGGATCAGTTTAACATGTATAAATCCAAATTAAACTGGGGGCTAATGCCGGGGATATACCCCGCGGTATGACCCGGCCGGACTGGGCGGCTTACTTGAGACCCAGCTGACACTTGGCGATTTACAAGCAACCCGTCTGAGCATTATGACTCATTGGTGACCCGGCTGGCGGGTCAGACGGATGATAAGGCCCAAGGCCCAGAAGGCCGGCTCATGTTAATGGTGGGCCGGCTTAAGAGGAAGACATAAGGAATATTCTCCTACAAAGGAAGCAAGACTAGGACTCCACTTGTAATAGAGTAATCCTAATCCTACTAGGACTAGTCATGTAACCCGCCCCTTCAACTTATATAAGGAGGGACAGGGCTCCCCAAAAGAGGGACAAGCAACAAGAAACAATCTCTAGGTCTAGACACAAAGGGGGAGTCGGCATATACAGCGACTCTCTCATGAGCTGTAACACCCCGGATGTAACTTTCCCTATTTGTACTCTAACTCTTGCCGTTTCCGGCGTTAAGTTATATTTATTTCCTCAGGTTCGGGTCTTTGTCTCCGTGTGTTGCTGTCTTTGTCATGCATCTCATATCATGTCATCATGTGCATTGCATTTGCATACGTGTTCGTCTCATGCATTCGAGCATTTTCCCCGTTGTCCGTTTTGCATTCCGGCGCTTCGTTCTCCCCCGGTGGTCATTTCTAGCTTTCTTTCGTGTGTGGGGATTAAACATTTCTAGATTGGACCGAGATTTGCCAAGCGGCCTTGGTTTACTACCGGTAGACCGCCTGCCAAGTTTCGTACCATTTGGACGTCGTTTGATACTCCAACGGTTAACCGAGGGACCGAAAAGGCCTCGTGTGTGTTGCAGCCCAACACTCCTCCAATTTGGCCCAAAACCCACCAAACTCTGCTCCATGTCCTAGGGCGTTCGATCACGATCGCGTGACCGAAAACCGCACCTCATTTGGACCCTCCTAGCTCCCTCTATGCCTATATATACACCCCTCCGAAATTCACGGGTCTCCCCTCCCCCCTAAGCCCTAGATCCATCCGCCGCCGCCGCCGGACGTGTCCGGATGGGGCCGGACAGCGTCCTCCCGTCGCCTCCAGCCACCCGTGCGTCGACACATGGCGGCCACCACCTCCCACCGCCGCCGGCCGGCCCGGCCCAGGCGAGGCCCCCGCGAGCCCGGGAGCCGGCCGCCCCGCGCCGCCTCCCTCCTCGGCCCGGCCGCCGCCTCCGCCGCCGCCGCCCCGCCCGGCCGTCGCCGCCCAGCCGTCCGCCACCGCCGTCCCGGTCCGCCGCCGCCTCGTTGTTGGGGTCGCCGCCCCGAGCCA
The DNA here is from genome assembly GCF_003073215.2 of Triticum urartu. Lineage (NCBI taxonomy): Eukaryota > Viridiplantae > Streptophyta > Magnoliopsida > Poales > Poaceae > Triticum > Triticum urartu. Next base: position 521,989,333 of record NC_053024.1, read on the forward strand.
CCGCAGGAGCTCGCCGGCGTCGCCCCAGCTCCGGCCGCCGCCGCCGCCGCCTCGGCTACCGGCGACCGCGCCCTCGCCGGCCGCCTCCTCCCTCCTCCATGCCGGCTCCGGCGAACTCGGGTCCGGCCAGCTACAGTGCCGCGAGATCCGATCTGGATCGGGGTTGCTACAGTAAACCCTAGGGGTATTTTTTTTCACTAAGTCCCGGATAATTTTAGTTCATATGCCCCTGTTCGCGGCCCCATAACTTTGCATCCGTAGCTCCGATTTGGGCATATAGCATATTAAAATGTTCACCTCAGAGAGTACATCATTTCATTCCATTGCATCATTTTCATTTGAGCTCATCTTGATGCCCGAAATGTGGTTAGAAGAGGGCTACTTGAGTTAATTGTCAGATCTGTTACTCCGTTTAGCACTTTTGTCGTTTTTGCCATGATTATTGTGTGCATGCTATGCCCGTGAGTTCTACATGTGTTTTGTTAGGAGTTTTGTCATCTTTCCAGAGGTGCAACCCATATATTTTTAGGATGTGTGTGGTGACTTGTGCAAGCTTGCAAAGTGGTGCACTTGCTAATTCTGTTTTCAGGGACTTAGTAATTTCACTAAGTCCTGGGATTGTTTAGTTCACGATGCCACATGTTCATGTTGTTTCCTAGCGATCCATGCCTCTTTTGAGGATGATCAGTAAGGGAGTTTTGTTAATACTGTAGCGCTCTATACATCCATGTCTTTGTTTGCAATTATGGAGCACCCTACCTTGAGTCAATCGAGCTCTACTTTTGCTTTGATGCGAATCTGGGCAGATCGTCAACTTGTTTGCGATTTTGCCGATGTCATTGTAGTTGACCCGTGCATACTATGACATTGTTCTTGCCTTGTCTAGCTTGCATTTTCTGCCTTCTTAAGGGATGTATGCTTTTCTTGCCGTGATTTGCGCCGTGGGGAGTGCATCGAGCTCGTTAACATGCCTTCGTGAGATATGTTTCAGCATGTCCCAGTTTTCACTAAGTCTGAAAACTGATTATGTTTTTGCTATGTTCGTGTGCTTGTTAGTATATTTTGTGATCCCTTTTGGCTCAAGGTCACTAAGGTACTTTTGTTAAGCTTGTTGAGTAGCTCCATGCCATGTCTTTCTTTGTCATGTTCAGGTCCTGTAGCATGTTGTTTTGTTGCTCCGAAGAAGGCTATATGATCTGAAATTCCAGACAAGTGTTAATTTCACCAAGTCTGAGATCTGTTTTACCATTTGCGTTTTTGCCATGCTTGTTTGGACCTCCTAATGGATGAATTGGCCGTAGCTCAGTGCTAGACTTTTGTTAAGCATCTCGTGTGCATCCCTGCCATGTATTTTGTTGTCATGTTTGGGTGATGTAGCATGTTCATCTCATTGCATTTAGATGCCTACTTGCTGTAAATCGCAGACCGGTGTCATTTTTGAATCGCTTGCCATTTCCAAACCGTAACTCCGATTCCGGCGTTCTTTATATCGTTTTCAAGCGATTTCATCTCATATTTCCAGTGGCACACTTGGATTTCCATGTTGAGGCCAGGTTCATGCATTTCCTGTCATATCTTGCATTTTGCATCCCGCATCGCATCCCGCATAGCATGTCATCATTTCATCTTATTGCTTGTTCTTGCACGTGGTTGATTGTATCCTTGTTGCTTGTTTGTATTGTTTGGGTAGAGCCGGGAGACGAGTTCGCTAATGAGGAGCCCGTTGAGTTTGCTTTTGAGGATCCAATCAACTCTGACAACTGTGCAGGCAAGATGATCATACCCTCGAAATCACTACTATCTTTGCTATGCTAGTTTGCTCGCTCTTTTGCTATGCCATTGCTACGATGCCTACCACTTGCTTGCAAGCCTCCCAAATTGCCATGTCAAACCTCTAATGCACCATTGTCCTAGCAAACCGTTGATTGGCTATGTTACCGCTTTGCTCAGCCCCTCTTATAGCGTTGCTAGTTGCAGGTGAAGATTGGAGGCCGTTCCTTGTTGGAACATCTTTTATTTACTTGTTGGGATATCATTATATTGCCTTGTTATCTTAATGCATCTATATACTTGGTAAAGGGTGGAAGGCTCGGCCTCTCGCCTAGTGTTTTGTTCCACTCTTGCCGCCCTAGTTTCCGTCATATCGGTGTTATGTTCCCGGATTTTTGCGTTCCTTACGCGGTTGGGTTATAATGGGAACCCCTTGATAGTTCGCCTTGATTAAAGCTTTTCCAGCAATGCCCAACCTTGGTTTTACCATTCGCCACCTAGCCTCTTTTTCCCTTGGGTTACCGGAGCCCGAGGGTCATCTTATTTTTAAACCCCCCCCGTGCCAGTGCTCCTCTGAGTGTTGGTCCAAATAGAGCCACTTGTAGCGCCACCTCAGGGCAACTTGAGGGTTGGTTTTAGTTGTACGTAGTGTTCATCTGAGTGTGCCCTGAGAAAGAGATATGTGCAGCTCCTATCGGGATTTGTCGGCACATTCGGGCGGTGTTGCTGGATTTGTTTTAACCTGTCGAAGTGTCTTGAATTACCGAGATACCGAGTCTGATCGGAATGTCTTGGGAGGAGGTCCATTCCTTCGTTGACCGTGAGAGCTTGTCATGGGCTAAGTTGGGACTCCCCTGCAGGGATTGATCTTTCGAAAGCCGTGCCCGCGGTTATGGGCAGATGGGAATTTGTTAATGTCCGGTTGTAGATAACTTGAACCTTAATTAAATTAAAATGAATCAACCGAGTGTGTTACCGTGATGGCCTCTTCTCGGCGGAGTCCGGGAAGTGGACACGGTGTTGGAGTAATGTTTGCGCAGGTTACTCTCTAGTATCTCGCTCGTGCTTTGCCTCCTCTTCTCGCTCTCTTTTGCGAATAAGTTAGCCACCATACTTGCTAGTCGCTTGCTGCAGCTCCATATATTTATCTTGCCTTACCTATAAGCTTAAATAGTCTTGATCGCGAGGGTGCGAGATTGCTGAGTCCCTGTGGCTCACAGATTACTATTACACCAGATGCAGGGCCTGTTGATTCCGCTCCAGGAGACGCGTACGAGCTCAAGTGGGAGTTCGACGAAGACTCTCAACGATACTATGTTTCCTTTCCCGATGATCAGTAGTGGTGCCCAGTTGGGGGTGATTGGGACCGTTGTCGCATGTTGGGTTCTCTTTATTTTGGCGCTGTAGTCGGGCCATGAGTGTTTGAATGATGTAATGTTATTTCTGTACTTGATTGACGTGGCGAGTGTAAGCCAACTATTTTATCTCCCTTTTTATTATTATATTACATGGGATGTTGTGAAGATTGCCTAACTTGCGACATATGCCTTCAATGCGATTATGTCTCTAAGTCGTGCCTCGACACGTGGGAGCTATAGTCGCATCGAGGGTGTTACAAGTTGGTAATTAGAGCCTTCCCCGACCTTAGGAGCCCCATTGCTTGATCGTTTTTAGCGGCCGAGTTGTGTCTAGAAAAATGTTTTGAGTCTTTTAGGAATTATATATCGGAGAGATTAGGAATTCTTTTTTACTTCCCAGTCTCCTCATCGCTCTGGTAAGGCTTCCTGACGTAGAGTTTTGACTCTTCTCTTCTCAAATTTCACTAATTTTTTTTAGGATCACGCGGGTATCTTGGAATCGTTCCGATGGTTTTATGATGAGAATATTGTCTTGGTGCCTCCTGTCAGGGGTTTAGTGGAAGTGTCCCGGGGAGTTGAGCTCTGAGGTGTTGTCATCATAATTTTATCGTTACAGTTCCGGAATACCTGAGTCTAGTACGCCGACAACGAAAATCTCTTTTATGCAGTTCGTTGGTGAGATAATCTCGACGCCACCCAGTACTGGGGCGGGAGTTCGGGAGTATCGCCATAACTTGTATAACGGATGCTTTTCGAAGGTTGAGGTAGATGGTTTCCGAAGGTTTCTTGGTTATGTGTTGAAGGATGGATACAACTGGATGTAGGATTTGCTAGTTTGGGTGAGATATTATGCTTCCCCTGTATCCCCAACACCTGATTGCATAACCGGAAAGGTTCGGAAGTTTCATAGGTGGGAATTCTAGTAGCTCTAGTTTTTCTTCCACGGATATTGGTTTGAGATTGGGATTTCTTACCGATTATTCGTTCTTGATCCGTACCTTGTTGATTTATTTCTCTACCTTAATTCTACGTGGCTTCTCAATTTATGGATATGTGACCATTTCAAGAGGAATGCATTCATTCATTTTGTTCGGATGTGAAGACTATATGTTGCAATTTTCATTCCGTTGGATTCAGCTTCAATATTTATCTGTCAATGTGCTAATGGTGGTCAACCTCTTCAGGATGGCTCCTCTAATGCGCACGACTCTGAATCCTGATCCGCCACCACCTCCACCTCCTCCAGAGGCATGGCAAGCTGTGATGGCCGCAACCAATGCAAATACACAGTTGATCATGCAAATTCTTCAAGAGCGCAATCAAGGCAGTCAAGGGAATCAAGGCAGCAATCAGAGTCACTTTGCTACACTCAACCAGTTCCTTGCTAATGGGCCAAAGACTTTCAGCAATTGTGTTGAGGCAACCGATGCTGACGATTGGCTTGTGGATCTGTGCAAGCATTTCGAGTGCAGTAACGTCAGGCCTGAGGACTTTGTTAAGTTCGCTTCCTTCCAACTCAAAGATCAAGCTGCAGAATGGTTCCAGCAGTACAAGGATTCCAGAGGTGGACGTGTTATCACTTGGGATGATTTCCGTCGAGATTTCCAAGCTCATCATATTCCGCAGAGCGTGGTTGAAAGCAAGCGTGAGGAATTCCGCAATCTGAAGCATGGCTCTTTGTCTGTCTATGACTACAACAAGTTGTTCCAGAAGCTCGCCCGCTTTGCTAAGCAGGACGTCCCTGATGAGAAGAGCATGATATATCAGTTCAGGGGTGGTCTCAGAGAAGAAATTCAGCTCGCTCTTGTCCTCTTTGAGCCCTTGAGATACGATGAGTTCTACAACATGGCACTGAAGCAAGAGGCTGCTCAGTTGAGGTGTGATGCTTCCAAGAAGCGAGTCAGAGATGTTACTCCTTCTTCCTCTACTCAAGTGGCCAAGCAGCAGAAGTTTTGGCTTCCTCCTCCTCCGTTCCGGCAGCCGTATCAGCAGAAGAGCAAAGGTCGCAGTGGTTCTTCCCATCCACCCAACCCTGGCTTTCAGAACAAGACTTCGTCTCAAGCTCCAAGATCGAGTGCTCCGTATCACCGTCCGCTTTCATAGGTCACGTGCAACAAGTGCCAACAGAAGGGTCACTATGCCAACAAGTGTTTCAACCAGAGGCGTCTTCCTCCTCCTCCTCCTGTCAGATCGGCAAGTACAGCTGTGGTCAAGCATAACCCCAAGCACGCCAAGGTCAATTTGCTGAATGCAGCTCAGGCAGAGGACTCACCAGATGTGATCATGGGTAACCTTCCTGTTAACGATGTTCCTGCAAAAGTTCTTTTTGACACTGGTGCATCGCTTTCTTTTATTTCAACTCCATTTGTGGCCAAGCATGATTTTGTGACCGAAAGGATTCCTGTTCCATTGAAGATTGTGTCTCCGGGCAAGCAAATGACTTCTAACAATTGCGTCCCGGATGTCTCTATCACGTTGGGCGATTACAAGTTTCTCTCTTCTCCGGTGGTTCTTGGTAACTCGGATATTGATCTTATTCTCGGAATGGATTGGCTTTCTAAGCACAAGGCACATCTTGATTGTGCAGCCAGGCAGATTCAATTGACTCATTCGTCTGAGGATGTAATTGTCTTTGCCGCTCGTGATGATACTATCCGTCTGTTTTCTCTCAATGAGAAGGGTGAATTGGATGCTATCTCTCAAATTCCAGTCGTTTGCGAATATCAAGACGTCTTTCCAGAAGAGCTTTCAGGAATGCCTCCGCACCGGCCAGTTGAATTCGTTATTGATCTTGAGCCTGGCACAGAACCTGTGTGCAAGCGTCCTTACAAGCTCGGACCTGAAGAGTTGAAGGAGCTGAAGAAGCAACTCGATATGCAAGAGAAAATGGGTCTCATCCGGCCTAGTTCTTCTTCGTGGGGTTGTGGTGTTCTTTTTGTGAAGAAGAAGGATGGAACGGACCGACTTTGTGTTGATTACCGTCCAGTGAACAAGAAGACCATCAAGAACAAATATCCACTTCCCAACATCAATGAGCTGTTCGAACAACTCAAAGGTGCCCAAGTATTCTCCAAGCTTGATCTCCGTATGGGTTATCACCAGATTCGCATTCGTGAAGAAGATATTCCCAAGACAGCATTCAGAACAAGCTTTGGTTCATATGAATACACTGTCATGTCTTTTGGCCTCGCCAACGCTCCTCCGACGTTCTCTCGCATGATGAACTTCATCTTCAACGCCTACACCAATGACTTCGTTTTGGTCTATCTCGACGACATTCTGGTTTTCTCGAAGAACAAGGAAGATCATGCCAAGCATTTGCGTTTGGTTCTTGATAAGCTCAGAGAACATCAGTTCTACGCTAAGTTCTCCAAGTGTGAATTTTGGCTCGATGAGGTTCTTTATCTTGGTCATATCATCTCTGCCAAGGGCATTGCCGTGAATCCTGAGAAGGTGTCTACAATTGTGAATTGGGAACCTCCTCAGAACGTGAAGCAACTCCGCAGTTTTCTCGGTCTCGCAAGCTATTGCCGAAGATTCGTTGAAAACTTTTCTAAGATCGCGAAGCCTCTCTCTAATCTTCTTCAGAAGCACGTCAAGTACGTTTGGTCTCCGGAGTGTGATATTGCTTTCAACACTTTGAAAGAGAAATTGATCACTGCTCCAGTTCTGACTCTGCCTGATGAATCCAAGCCGTACAAGGTCTTTTGTGATGCCTCTCTCCAAGGTCTTGGCGCAGTATTGATGCAAGAGAAGAAAGTTGTTGCTTATACATCTCGCCAATGGAAGCCTAATGAGAAGAACTACCCCACTCATGATCTCGAGTTGGCGGCAGTTGTGCATGCTCTTTTGACTTGGAGACATCTTCTATTGGGAAGAAAAGTGGACATTTTCACTGATCACAAGAGTCTCAAGTACATCTTCACTCAGCCTAATCTCAACCTCAGGGCAACTCGATGGGTCGAAATGATTCAAGAGTATAATCCAAGTATCGAGTATACTCCAGGCAAGGCCAATGTGATTGCTGACGCTTTGAGCAGAAAGGCCTACTGCAATAGTCTGATTCTCAAGCCTTATCAACCCGAGCTTTGTGAAGCTTTCCGCAAACTTAATCTGCAAGTTGTTCCTCAAGGTTTCCTCGCCAACCTTCAAGTATCTCCTACCTTAGAAGACCAGATTCGCCAGGCCCAGCTTCTTGATGCTATGGTGAAAAAGTTGAAGATTGGGATTGCCAGGAGTCAGTCCAAGTACAAGTGCTACCGCCTTGATGACAAGGACACTCTCTTCTTCGAAGATCGTATTGTTGTACCCAAAGGTGACCTCCGTAAAGTGATCATGAACGAGGCTCACAATTCTCTCCTCTCCATCCACCCTGAGAGCACGAAGATGTATCAGGACCTCAAGCAAGCTTATTGGTGGACTCGAATGAAGCGCGAGATCGCTCAATTCGTGAATGAATGTGATGTCTGCAGAAGAGTGAAGGCAGAACACCAAAGGCCAGCTGGTCTCCTCCAACCTCTTGCCATTCCAAAATGGAAGTTTGACCACATTGAAATGGACCTCGTGACTGGGTTTCCTAAGTCCAAGCGTGGCAATGATGCTATATTCGTTGTCATCGACAAACTCACCAAAGTGGCTCACTTTCTGCCTATCAAAGAGTCAATCACTGCAGCTCAATTGGCGGAACTCTATACCTCGCGTATTGTCTCTCTGCACGATAATCCTCAAGTGATCTCTTCAGACCGTGGCAGCATCTTTACCTCGAAGTTTTGGGATTCTTTCCAGAAGGCCATGGGCACCAACATCCGCTTCAGCACAGCTTTCCATCCTCAAACAAGCGGTCAAGTCGAGCGTGTCAACCAGATTCTTGAAGATATGCTCAGGGCTTGTGTGATCTCCTTCGGCATGAAGTGGGAGGATTGTCTTCCTTATGCTGAATTCTCCTACAACAACAGTTTTCAAACAAGTTCGGGCAAGGCCCCTTTTGAAATTCTGTATGGCAGGAAGTGCCGTACCCCTCTCAACTGGTCTGAAACCGGTGAACGTCAGCTTTTGGGTAATGACTTAATCACAGAGGCAGAAGAAATGTGCAAAGTCATTCGTGATAACCTCAAAGCAGCCCAATCCCGCCAGAAGAGCTACTATGATAGTAAGCACCGTGATTTGGCTTTCGAGATCGGAGATCATGTTTACCTCCGTGTCTCTCCTATGAAAGGTACTCGTCGCTTCGGTATCAAAGGGAAGCTTGCCCCTAGATACGTGGGACCTTTCAAGATTGTTAGCAAGAGAGGCGACCTCGCCTATCAACTCGAGCTTCCTTCAAACTTTGCAAATGTTCATGACGTGTTCCATGTCTCTCAGCTTCGAAAGTGCTTCAAGACTCCTGACCGTACCGTCAACTTCGAGGACATTGAGCTCCAAGATGATCTCTCTTATCGTGAGCACCCAGTTGCTATTCTTGAAGAGACTGAACGCAAGACTCGCAACAAGTCAATCAAATTTCTCAAAGTCAAGTGGTCACACCATTCCGACCGTGAAGCTACCTGGGAACGCGAGGATCACCTCCGTTCTGAGTACCCGACGTTCTTTCAGTCCTAGATCTCGAGACGAGATCCTTTCGTAGTGGTGGAGTGTTGTAACACCCCGGATGTAACTTTCCCTATTTGTAGTCTAACTCTTGCCTTTTCCGGCATTAAGTTATATTTATTTCCTCGGGTTCGGGTCTTTGTCTCCGTGTGTTGTTGTCTTTGTCATGCATCTCATGTCATGTCATCATGTGCATTGCATTTGCATACGTGTTCGTCTCATGCATTCGAGCATTTTCCCCGTTGTCCGTTTTGCATTCCGGCGCTTTGTTCTCCCCCGGTGGTCATTTCTAGCTTTCTTTCGTGTGTGGGGATTAAACATTTCTGGATTGGACCGAGATTTGCCAAGCAGCCTTGGTTTACTACCGGTAGACCGCCTGTCAAGTTTCGTACCATTTGGACGTCGTTTGATACTCCAACGGTTAACCGAGGGACCGAAAAGGCCTCGTGTGTGTTGCAGCCCAACACCCCTCCAATTTGGCCCAAAACCCACCAAACTCTGCTCCATGTCCTAGAGCGTTCGATCACGACCGCGTGGCCGAAAACCGCACCTCATTTGGACTCTCCTAACTCCCTCTATGCCTATATATACACCCCCTCCGAAATTCACGGGTCTCCCCTCCCCCTAAACCCTAGATCCATCCACCGCCGCCGCCGGACGTGTCCGGACGGGGCCGGACAGCGTCCGCCCGCCGCCTCTAGCCACCCGCGTGCTGGGGTTTCTGATCCACGGGCACCTATGGGACCGGCGGACCGGGTCCCTTTTGGTTCGGCGGGGGGCGGAGGTTGCGCAAAGAGCAGATCGAGGCGAAGCCCGCGGGCGGTTGGTCGTGCGAGGAGTAAATCGAGGCGAAGCACGCGAGCGATTTACCCAGGTTCGGGCCGCATGGATGCGTAAAACCCTACTCCTGCTTTGTGGATTGGTATTGATTTCTAGCTCGGGAGCGAGACCGAGCGTGAGTGTGTGGAATTGCTCCCTGAGGCTCTCAAAATGGCCAACCCCCCTCTACGTTGCACACGGACCTCCTTTTATACTCAAGGGGTTACCGACATAGAGCAACGGGGGCCAAGGGCAAAAATGGAAAGGGTGCCGTGGGTAGGCACAGCTAGGTGCTGTAGTAGGCACAGCTAGCTGCTACAGTGTTATCATACCTAACCCTGACGGCAGGGGACAAGGGCATTAAATGCCCGTCTGTGTCGCCTAGACAGTACCGAAAGGGACCGCTAGGGACTCCACCATCTTGCCACGATGGTTGTCTTGTCAGCGCCTGCATGCCACCGCACGCCCCTAGCTGCACAGCCTCCTGCCACGTGCGCTCGGGAGGGGCCCCGGAGCGACACGTGGGTGGACGTGCTGGAGCGCGGGCGTGGAGTGGGGGCTTGCCGCGGCAAGCGCCTTGCCGCGGCCGTCGACTTGTCGCTTCCGGGAGCTTGTCGCTCACCGGGCCTTGTCGGGGCGCGTAGCGCGCCGCGGCAAGTTCCTTGGAATGCGTTGGACGGCCTTCCCGGCAAGCGCCTCTTGCCGGGGCCTTGGGACGCTTCTGATGGCCTTCCCGACAAGCTCCTCTTGCCGGGGTCTTGTCTTGAGTACCTTGTTCTTGAATGGTCTTCAAAGGGACCACGGGGAATCTTGGCGGTGACCTGGCAGGCCTTGCCGCGGGACGCTGCGACTGCCCGTGCACAAGTTCGGGGTATTAAGGGTACCCCTACTTTAGTACACCGACAGGAGCCCCCGGGCCTGGGCCAGACACGGTGCCGAGCGCTGTTGGGCCAGGCCCAAAACAGTGCACGGGCACGCGCGGCCTGGGTCACGTCGCACGTCCCTCCGCTTCCATCGCGCACGCCCGAAATGGCACGCGTCAAACGCGGCATCGTGGGTGACGTGGGCGGCGCGCGTGGGGCTAAGCCCCGCGAGCATGCGTCAAGCCATGATGAAGGGGAACGGCCCACGCCCTCTTCTCCAAACGGAGGTAGGCGTGGGGGCGTGGCGCATTTACTGGACGGGGCCGGTGCGCGGTTTCCAAAGCGCCCACTCCCTGAGATTGTGGGGTAGGGCGAGGCCGCCCCATCCGTCGCCTCAGTTCTGCATCCCCGCCACGCGGCTCCCATGCACTTGGGATCACAGACGGTGGAAGCAGGAACCTGGGCCGTTGCAAGCAGAGGCGACGGGTCGGCCCGCCTCCCTGCTCTTCCTGTGCCTTGATTCGTTGAGCGGGGCGGCTGGGCTCCCACTTCGCTCCTTTATAAGGAACGGGAAGGGAGCACCGAAGCCTGCACGAGCTCGTCTCCTTCTTTCTTCAGCTTCTGCTCCCCTTTCTCTCATTCGCCATGGAGAAAGGGAATCCTGGGCCTTCATCGGTGGCGGCGAGGGTCGCCGCCAGGCAGCGCACCCTCCCCTCTTCCTCGCTCGTGGTGGCAGAGCCAGCCATAAGGGGAAGAGGGAGGGGGCGTGGTCGTGGACGAGGTCGAGGACGAGGTCGAGGCGCTCGGGGAAGAGGCGGACGGGGCGACGCGCCAGCTTCGCCCCCGCCGGTGGCTCCTCTCCCCGTGGCGGTCCATATAGGGGACAACCCTTGCGAGTTCTTCGTCAAGCTACACCGGGTGCCTCGTCGTCGCCTTCGGCTTCCATCTCCGTTCACGAACGCGATGGAGTCGGACCCGCCCGAAACTCTGAGATTACACATGAGGGGCTGTGGGATCAGCGGCACGCGAGTCCGCGTGGTGTTCCCAGCCCCTAGTGTGATGTATCTCGATCGAGGGTGGAAGACGTTCGCCCGCATCCATAGCTTGACGGGGGGACTCACCCTCCATTTTAAGCTGGTGGAGGGCGATCTCCTCTCCGTCAAGGTCTTCGGGTGCTTCGGCACCCGGGCGAAGTGCTGCGTGGACAACTCCTCCGATAGCGAAGGCTCCTCCTCGGGCGAGAGTGACGAGGAGGGGAGCGGCAGTGATGGTGAGGGTGGCGGGCGGCAGGATGGCGGCTCCGACTAGGTGTCGGGCGCCGTCTCGTGCGGCACCGACGACCCCATCATCCGCGCCGCCGGCTTCTTGAACTCCCCGGGGGCGTCTCCTTGGGCGGCTGGCGTAGGGAGGCCACGGAAGGGGAAGAGGGCTGGCGACAAGGCCGTTAGGTCGGAGTACGAGGGCGTGGTGCCCTCGACAGCGTGCTGACGTCCTGCCGCCCCTCCTTTGCACCCTTCTCCCGGCGTTGCCATCACCGTCCGGCCCCCGGGATGTTCTCTTGGTGTCTTCTGGCACCTGTAGCTCGCCTTGGCGCCCCTTTCCCCTTTTCGCCTCCTTGATCTACCTCCTGAAGAGAGGGACAGGAAAGGGATTACGGGCACCTTATCTTTTTAATTATAAGCCTTCGGGCCTTAGCTGTATCTAAAACTTGTAATCCTCTCTTTCATGTTTTTCATCCTCTATGGACTGTACCTGTATGGGATGTTTTTTAATGAAAAGGGGATGTTTGCCGGGTTATTTGCCTCGCGGGTCGAACCCACGCCAAGGAGCAAATCCTTGGTATCTCTCGGACAGGCATCCCATTCCCCGACAACAAGCCCTGCCGCCTTCCCACGCCGCTCGACCTTTCTCACGCCTTTGACGGAGGCGGGAACGAGGTGGGCGCGGCCTCCTCGTTTCATCCCTTCGCTGCCGCGACTACGACCAAACTTGGCCCCGGGAACGCGCTCCAGGGCCTAGAGTCGGGGGAGCATGGCAGTTTTCGGGAAGAAACGCGGTTTCACATTCCCCAGTCCATAAGAGGATGCATGATGAGGGACGAAAAACTTATCTGATTTTGCAGCCCCCGGCAACTATGGCTTGCCGGGGGTGACATCTTGGCATCCGCAGCCCCCGGCGTTCTTGCCGGGGCCCAGGTGCCGGCGCGCCCTTCTTCTCCTTTTCGTCTCCAGGTGGTCTGGCCAGGACGTGCGAGCCCTGCGAACGAAGGAAAAGCAAAGGGACGGACACTCGACCTCTAAGCTAGGGGTTAGCCGCTGTTAGGGACTATCGACCCTAACCAAGGATGAGACTCAACCTAGCATGCATGCTAAAACCCCCGGGGTATGCAGCGCTTCATTTACTGGTGCTCAGGGTCTGCGCCTTGCTCTGTACAGAGGATTACATGCAACAGCGGCAAGACTCGTACAGAAAGGTGGTTGCCGAACGGGGTCCGACAACCGCGCCTTACGGGTAAAACTTACGAAGATGCTCGATGTTCCAGGAGTTACTCACTGGGATGCCATCTTCGGTCTCAAGGCGGACAGTGCCGGGCCTTGTGACTCGTTTCACCCGGTAAGGGCCTTCCCACTTCGGCGTCAACTTGTTGGAATTCTTGGCCGACTGAACGCGCCGAAGAACAAGGTCGCCTTCCTCGAGACTCCTGGCATTGACTCTGCGGCTGTGGTAGCGGCGCAGAGCTTGCTGGTGGCGAGCAGCTCGCACAGCAGCCTGGAGACGATCTTCCTCAAGGAGCAGCGCATCATCTTGCCGCAGCCGCTCTTGCTCAAGCTCATCGTAAGCGAGCACTCGAGGTGACCCGTATACGAGTTCCGTGGGGGTAACTGCCTCTGCTTCATAGACTAGAGCAAAGGGTGTCTGTCCAGTGGCTCGATTTGGCGTCGTTCTGATCGACCAAAGAACCACTGGTAGCTCCTCGATACAGTTTCTTCCGCACTTGTGCAGCCTGTCGAAAGTTCTGGTCTTGAGCCCGCGCAGCACCTCGGCGTTCGCCCTCTCCGCTTGACCGTTGCTCCTTGGGTGAGCAACAGAAGCGAAGCAGACCTTGGTGCCGAGATCTTGGACGTACTGCATGAAGGCGTGGCTCGTAAATTGTGTGCCGTTGTCGGTGATTATCCGGTTAGGGATCCCAAAGCGGCAAACAATCGATTTGAAGAACTTGACGGCTGACTGTGCGGTCACCTTCCTCACTGGTTCCACTTCCGGCCACTTTGCGAACTTGTCGATTGCGACGTACAAGTACTCAAAGCCCCCGACAGCTCGGGGGAAGGGGCCGAGGATGTCGAGCCCCCAGACCGAAAATGGCCAGGATAAAGGGATCGTCTGGAGAGCTTGAGCTGGCTGGTGTATCTACTTGGAATGGAACTGGCACGCTTCACACTTGGTTACTTGTGCAGTTGCATCCTGGAGGGCTGTTGGCCAGAAGAATCCTTGCCGGAACGCTTTGCCGACAAGTGCTCTCGCGCCAATGTGGTGACCACATATGCCTCCGTGTATCTCTGCCAACAGCTTTTGTCCGTCTTCCCGGGGAATACACCTCAATTTCACACCGTTGAGTCTTCTTCTGTACAGTGTCTTGTCGACGAACTGGTACATACTTGACTATCGGGCTACTCTTTCGGCTTCTTCTTGCTCTTCGGGAAGTTCTCCTGTCTGAAGGAAACGGACAATCTGCTGCGCCCATGTTGGAGCCTGTGGCTCGACAACAAGGACTAAAGGCAACTCTGCTGCTGCGGGAACGTCCGCTTCTACGGCGAGAAGCTGTGTCTCTGCCGGAGCTTGACGTTCCGCGACAAGCTTGCCGGGAGCTTCAGCTTCAACGGAACAAACCCTACGGAGCATCTGGCTTCCCGGCGCTCTTGGCGTTGATCTTGGAGATTGCTGCGGGAATGTCCGCTTCTATGGCGAGAAGCTGTGTCTCTACCGGAGCGTGACATTCCGCGACAAACTTGCCGGGAGCTTCTGCTTCAACGGAACAAACCCTGGGGTTTGCCAAAGCATCTTGCTCCTCAGCGCCTTCGGTGTTGGTCTTGGAGATTGCTGCGGGAATATCCGCTTCTACGGCGAGAAGCTGTGTCTCTGCCGGAGCGTGACATTCCGCGACAAACTTGCCGGGAGCTTCTGCTTCAACGGAACAAACCCTGGGGTGTGCCGGAGCATCTTGCTCCTCAGCGCCTTCGGTGTTGATCTTGGGGACCTTCTTGGCGGCAGCTTCGGGAAGCTCTGCCGGCAGGTAGTCACCAGGAATCAACTTCCTCTTCTTGCTTTGTCCAGTTGATGGTGTTACGGACGGTTGAGTCAGCTTGAGCACAAAGGTCCCTGGTTCCACAGGTAACTTAAGTGCGGCGCACTTCGACAGGCCATCTGCAATGGCGTTCTGAGATCTCGAAACGTGCTCCATTTGTAGGCCGTCAAAGCGCTCTTCTAGCTTTCTCACTTTGTCGACGTAAGCTTCCATCAACGGACTCTGATAATTCTTGTTTACTTGGCGGACGACAAGCTATGAGTCACCCCTGACAATGAGCTTCTTGATCCCAAGGTCTGCCGCGATCCTGAGACCGGCAAGCAATCCCTCATACTCTGCAGTATTGTTTGTTGCTTGCTCCTTGGGAAAGTGCATCTGGACTATGTACTTGAGGTGCTCTCCGGTGGGCGCGACAAGCAGTACACCAGCGCCGGCGCCTTGCAGTGAGGAGGCACCATCAAAGTACATCAGCCACTCTTTGCTCGCTTCTTTGTCAGGGATGCTCGTCTCCGGAATTTCTTCGTCCGGAGTTGGCTTCCATTTCGCTATGAATTCTGCCAATGCTCTGCTCTGGATAGTTGAAGTGCTTTCAAACTTGAGACCAAAGCTTGACAGTTCCAGTGCCCACTCAACAATCCTGCCTGTCGCTTCTGGATTCTGCAGTATCCTCTTCAGCGGAAAGCGAGTGACCACTGTGATCTCATGTGCTTGGAAGTAATGGCGCAGCTTTCTCGAGGCCATGAGAAGGCCGAAAAGCAGTTTCTGCACACCAGAGTACCTTGACCTAGCCCCCTGCAAGAGGGAACTGACAAAGTAAACTGGGCGCTGCACCATTTTCTTCCGTATCTCCCCGTGTATCAGCGCGGGTTCATCTTTGTCGGGACCAGAGCTTGTCGGGGAAGCCCCCTGCTTGTCGCTGGATGCGCTTGCCGCGGTTGCTGGCTCGTCATCCGCCTCCCTCTCTGCCACTAACGCAGCACTAACCACTTGATTGGTTGCCTCTATGTACAGCAGCAACTTCTCTTGTGGTTTAGGCGCGACAAGTATTGGAGGGGAGGACAGGTATCTCTTCAGGTCTTGTAGCGCAGCCTCCGCTTCCGGAGTCCATTTCATTGGACCTGCTTTTTTCAATAGTTTGAAAAATGGCAGGGCACGCTCAGCAGACCGAGAGATGAACCTGCTGAGAGCAGCCACGCAACCGGCAAGTTTCTGTACATCCTTGACGCGCTTCGGTGCTTCAATCTGGTCAATGGCCTTGATCTTGTCGGGATTAGCTTCAATCCCCCGCTGAGACACGAAGAACCCGAGAAGCTTGCCGGAGGGAACTCCAAACACACACTTCTCTGGGTTGAGCTTGAGGCTGATCTTGCGCAGATTTGCAAAAGTCTCGTCCAAGTCTTGGATCAGGGTTGCTCCGTCCTTGCTCTTGACCACTATATTATCCATGTAGGCTTCCACATTTCTGTGTATTTGTGGCTCAAGAGCAATATGGACTACTCTTGCAAATGTTGAACCAGCATTCTTTAATCCGAAAGGCATCCGTACGAAACAGTACGTGCCACATGGAGTAATAAATGCGGTCTTCTCTTCATCCTCCTCTGCCATGAAGATCTGATGATACCCGGAGTATGCATCAAGAAATGAAAGCAAATCACATCCCGCTGTGGAGTCAACAATCTGGTCAATGCGCGGCAAAGGAAATGGGTCTTTGGGACAAGCTTTGTTAACATCGGTGAAATCGATGCAAAGCCTCCATTTCCCGTTTGCCTTGCGCACGACTACAGGATTGGCCAACCACGTGGGATGGAGCACTCCTCTGACAAGGCCTACTGCTTCCAGTTTCTTGATTTCCTCCGCAATGAATTCTTGGCGCTCCACCGCCTGCTTCCGGACTTTCTGCGCTACGGGCCGCGCATGAGGACAAACGGCAAGGTGGTGCTCAATCACTTTCCTGGGAACACCGGGGATGTCAGACGGTTGCCATGCAAACACGTCGACATTCGCCCGCAGGAAAGCAACGAGCACGCCTTCCTATTTAGGATCAAGCGCGGCACTGATGGTGAAGGTACCACCAGTGCCATCCTCCTTGGCGGACACCTTCTTCGTCTCTGGCTGAGCTGCCATCGTCTTCTTGTGCTTGCCGGTGGAGCTCGACGGTAGCGCAGCACTCCGAAGAGGTGCGCGTGCCGGAGTAGGCACCAGAACTCTTGCCGGACTTGGTCTTCTTGCCGGTGGAGCTCGATGGTGCGTCCTCGACGGCAGCGCAGCACTCCGAAGAGGTGCGCATGTCGGAGTAGGCACCAGAACTCTTGCCGGACTTGGTCTTCTTGCCGGTGGAGCTCGATGGTGCGTCCTCGACGGCAGCGCAGCACTTCGAAGAGGTGCGCTTGCCGGAGTGGGCACCAGAGCTCTTGCCGGACTTGGTCTTCTTGGTCCCGGGAGCTTCAGCGGCAAGTGGATCGTGGTCTGCCGTGGCTGCCGCTTCCCGGTAGATCTTGTCGGCACAGACAAGAGCGTCCTTCTTGTCGCCAGGGACAGAAATGACGCTTATCGGGCCCGGCATCTTCAGCACGTTATACGCATAGTGAGAGGCCGCCATGAACTTGGCGAGTGCTGGACGGCCAATTATCCCATTGCAAGGCAACGGGATATCGGCAACGTCGAACGTGACCTTCTCAGTCCTGAAGTTTAACTCGCTGCCGAATGTTACCGGCAGCGTGACCTTCCCCTTCGGCTTGCTCCTTCCCGGATTGATTCCTTGGAATGTGCCGGTCTCTTCGAGCTCGCCGTCGGGGATCTGGAGTTTTCGGAGCACAGCGGAGGAGATCAGGTTTAAGCCGGCCCCCGCCGTCAACTAGCATCTTGGTGACCTTGAGGTTGCGGATAGTTGGTGAAACCAACATCGGCAGACACCCGACCGCGGTTGTGCGATCAGGGTGGTCCTCAATGTCAAAGATGATAGGCGTGCTGGACCACTTCAGAAGCTTGCGCGATTCGATGGGAGGTTCCGCTGCATTGACTTCCCGCACCCACTGTTTGAGTTGGCGGTGCGAGGTATGCAGGGAAGCACCCCCGTCAACGCACAAGACCTCTGTGGCTTTCTGAAACTCCTGCTCACTGGTCTCAATGTCATCCATGTCTTCATCCTCACCATCGTCTTCGTCGTTGTCGCGACCGCGGGGAGGTCTGTCTCCTTGCCGCTGCTTGGCCTTGCCGTGGCGTCCTTCCTGGCAGGTGTGCTTCTGGCCAGGTTTCTCGGCACCCCCTTGGGCTCTCTCCCTGTCGCGCCGCTCGTACTCAGCCCTCTGTTGCTGGACGAGCTGCTCGACCTTCTTGCAGCTCTGGAGGTCATGGCCCTTGGTGCGGTGAATCTTACAGTATTGCTTGCCGGAGCCGTCCTGCTTGTCGGCGACCGCCACAGCCTGACAGTTGGTGCATGCGGCAACTTCCTTGCTGGAGCTACCAACTGTAGCCTTCGTGGCGTCACCTTCATTGCCGGACTGCTCAACGACCAGCACCTCGTTGTTTTGCTTCTTCCTGTTGTTGCGCCGCCGGCTTCTCTTTGCCGGGGCGGCATCCTCGCTGTCAGATCCTCCTGCTCCAGTGCTTTCTCCGGGGAATTTCCTCCCCTCCTCGGCGCGTGCACACCTGTCGGCCAGGGCATAAAGCTCGCTGACGTCCCGAATCTTGCACATCGCCAACTCCTCCCGCATCCTGCGGTTACGCACGTTCTGATGGAACGCGCTGATTACCGTGGCAGGGTGGATATTTGGGATGTTGTGGTGTACGCGGCTGAACCTCTGGATGTACTGGCGCAGGGGCTCTCCTTCCTTCTGGACGAGCAGATGAAGATCGCTCTCTTGGCCATGAGGTTTGTGGCCGCCTGTGAAGGCGCCAACAAACTGATGGCACAGCTCAGCCCAAGAGGATATGGAGTTGTCCGGCAAGTGCATGAGCCAGGACCTGACGTTGGGCTTGAGTACCAACGGGAAGTAGTTGGCAAGGATCTTGTTGTCCCGCCCCCCAGCAGCCTGCACCGCGATGGTGTAGATGCTGAGGAACTCCGACGGATGCAACTTGCCGTCGTACTTCTCTGGTACGTCGGGCTTGAAGTTCTTCGTACTGGGCCACTGGACTTGCCGCAGCTCACGAGTGAACGTAGGGCAACCTACCGGGTACGGCAAGTCGCCTGGTTCCCCTGGCGCATGCATGTCAACAGAGGGCCCAGCGCGCTAGTCTGACTGACGTCGCGCTTCTCTCCGGCGCTCGATGCGAGTACGAGCGTCTTCCCGCTGCCGTTCTTGAAGAACTTGGCGCTGATCGCGACGAACTCGGGAATCAGATGACGCGGTGGAGTCGCTGTCGAGGTGGATCCGGCGAGTCGGTGATCTTGGCCTTCGGGGTGGGGAGTGCACAGTAGTTGCACCCCCACCAGTCTTGTCACCACCGGTTCGCGCCTGGCTGACTCGCTGCGGCTGCGACGTGGTCGGCTGCCGAGGAGCGTCGCCGTTGGCGAAACTGATGAGACTCTGGATAGTGGCCCTCCAGTCGTCGATCTTGTCCGGCGCTGGAGGGTAGTCTAGGAGCAGCTGAGCTCGCGCCAGAGCTTCGACTGCGGTGGCGGGCGGCGGTAGCGAACGGTGCGAGGAGCGGGACACGCTCGGACTTCTAACCACGTTAGAAGGAGCAGCGTCTCGTCCAGGCGACCGCGTGTCGCTCGCGCCAGCAGGTTGACGTGCATGGTGGTCCGGAGCGCTCCGAGATCCACCAGCCTGATCCGGGTCTAGCGAGCGCATGGTACCGTGAGTACCATGACGCTGCCGGTCCCGCGCCTCCTGAGATGGGCGCGGTGCATGCACGGACGCCAAGGTCTTGGAGTGCGCCCGGTCGTTGTGGGAGCCGGCCACGCCGCCGATGGGCAGCGCCGCCTTGCCCTGGGACCTGGCAGCACCGTGAGTTCCCTCGTCGATGCGTGCCCTTCCGCCGGCGCCTGCCCCACCATCCGCTTGCTCAGGCGGTGGGTGGCTCGGCGCGGACGGAGCAGCTGCCTCCGAAACTTTCTTCTTCGGCGGCATGTTGATGAAGATGGTGAAGATCGACGAAGAAGATGAAGATCTAGCCCGCAAGAACGCCGGATCTGATTCACGCAACTTCGACGCCCCCTACCTGGCGCGCCAGAGATGCCGGGGTTTCTGATCCACGGGCACCTATGGGACCGGCGGACCGGGTCCCTTTTGGTTCGGCGGGGGGCGGAGGTTGCGCAAAGAGCAGATCGAGGCGAAGCCCGCGGGCGGTTGGTCGTGCGAGGAGTAAATCGAGGTGAAGCACGCGAGCGATTTACCCAGGTTCGGGCCGCACGGATGCGTAAAACCCTACTCCTGCTTTGTGGATTGGTATTGATTTCTAGCTCGGGAGCGAGACCGAGCGTGAGTGTGTGGAATTGCTCCCTGAGGCTCTCAAAATGGCCGACCCCCCTCTACGTTGCACACGGGCCTCCTTTTATACTCAAGGGGTTACCGACATAGAGCAACGGGGGCCAAGGGCAAAAATGGAAAGGGTGCCGTGGGTAGGCACAGCTAGGTGCTATAGTAGGCACAGCTAGCTGCTACAGTGTTATCATACCTAACCCTGACGGCAGGGGACAAGGGCATTAAATGCCCGTCTGTGTCGCCTAGACAGTACCGAAAGGGACCGCTAGGGACGCCACCGTCTTGCCACGATGGTTGTCTTGTCAGCGCCTGCATGCCACCGCACGCCCCTAGCTGCACAGCCTCCTGCCACGTGCGCTCGGGAGGGGCCCCGGAGCGACACGTGGGTGGACGTGCTGGAGCGCGGGCGTGGAGTGGGGGCTTGCCGCGGCCGTCGAGTTGTCGCTTCCGGGAGCTTGTCGCTCACCGGGCCTTGTCGGGGCGCGTAGCGCGCCGTGGCAAGTTCCTTGGAATGCCTTGGACGGCCTTCCCGGCAAGCGCCTCTTGCCGGGGCCTTGGGACGTTTCTGATGGCCTTCCCGGCAAGCTCCTCTTGCCGGGGTCTTGACTTCTTCCCGGCAAGCTCCACTTGCCGGGGTCTTGTCTTGAGTACCTTGTTCTTGAATGGTCTTCAAAGGGACCACGGGGAATCTTGGCGGTGACCTGGCAGGCCTTGCCGCGGGACGCTGCGACTGCCCGTGCACAAGTTCGGGGTATTAAGGGTACCCCTACTTTAGTACACCGACACCGCGCGTCGACACGTGGCGGCCGCCACCTCCCACCGCCGCCGGCCCGCCCGGCCCAGGCGAGGCCCCCGCGAGCCCGCGAGCCGGCCGCCCCGCGCCGCCTCCCTCCTCGGCCCGGCCGCCGCCTCCGCCGCCGCCGCCGCCCCGCCCGGCCGTCGCCGCCCAGCCGTCCGACACCGCCGTCCCGGTCCGCCGCCGCCTCGTCGTTGGGGTCGCCGCCCCGAGCCGCCGCAGGAGCTCGCCGGCGTCGCCCCAGCTCCGGCCGCCGCCGCCGCCGCCTCGGCCACCGGCGACCGCGCCCTCGCCGGCCGCCTCCTCCCTCCTCCACGCCGGCTCTGGTGAACTCGGGTCCGGCCAGCTACAGTGCCGCGAGATCCGATCTGGATCGGGGTTGCTACAGTAAACCCTAGGGGTAGTTTTTTTCACCAAGTCCCGGATATTTTTAGTTCATATGCCCCTATTCGCGGCCCCGTAACTTTGCATCCGTAGCTCCGATTTGGGCATATAGCATATCAAAATGTTCATCTCAGAGAGTACATCATTTCATTCAATTGCATCATTTTCATTTGAGCTCAGCTTGATGCCCGAAATGTGGTTAGAAGAGGGCTACTTGAGTTAATTGTCAGATCTGTTACTCCGTTTAGCACTTTTGTCGTTTTTGCCATGATTATTGTGTGCATGCTATGCCCGTGAGTTCTACATGTGTTTTGTTAGGGGTTTTGTCATCTTTCCAGAGGTGCAACCCATATATTTTTAGGATGTGTGTGGTGACTTGTGCAAGCTTGCAAAGTGGTGCACTTGCTAATTCTGTTTTCAGGGACTTAATAATTTCACTAAGTCCTGGGATTGTTTAGTTCACGATGCCACATGTTCATGTTGTTTCCTAGCGATCCGTGCCTCTTTTGAGGATGATCAGTAAGGGAGTTTTGTTAATATTGTAGTTCTCTATCCATCCATGTCTTTGTTTGCATTTATGGAGCACCCTAGCTTGAGTCAATCGAGCTCTACTTTTGCTTCGTTGCGAATCTGGGCAGATCGTCAACTTGTTTGCGATTTTGCCGATGCCATTGTAGTTGATCTGTGCATGCTATGCCATTGTTCTTGCCATCGTCAACTTGTTTGAGATCTGTTTTACCATTTGCGTTTTTGCCATGCTTGTTTGGACCTCCTAATGGATGAATTGGCCGTAGCTCAGTGCTAGACTTTTGTTAAGCATCTTGTGTGAATCCCTGCCATGTATTTTGTTGTCATGTTTGGGTGCTGTAGCATGTTCATCTCATTGCATTTAGATGCCTACTTGCTGTAAATCGCAGACCGGTGTCATTTTTGAATCGCTTGCCATTTCCAAACCGTAACTCCGATTCCGGCGTTCTTTATATCGTTTTCAAGCGATTTCATCTCATCTTTCCAGTGGCACACTTGGATTTCCATGTTGAGGCCAGGTTCATGCATTTCCTGTCATATCTTGCATTTTGCATCCCGCATCGCATCCCGCATAGCATGTCATCATTTCATCTTATTGCTTGTTCTTGCACGTGGTTGATTGTATCCTTGTTGCTTGTTTGTCTTGTTTGGGTAGAGCCGGGAGACGAGTTCGCTAACGAGGAGCCCGTTGAGTTTGCTTTTGAGGATCCAATCAACTCTGACAACTGTGCAGGCAAGATGATCATACCCTCGAAATCACTACTATCTTTGCTATGCTAGTTTGCTCGCTCTTTTGCTATGCCATTGCTACGATGCCTACCACTTGCTTGCAAGCCTCCCAAATTGCCATGTCAAACCTCTAACCCACCATTGTCCTAGCAAACCGTTGATTGGCTATGTTACCGCTTTGCTCAGCCCCTCTTATAGCGTTGCTAGTTGCAGGTGAAGATTGGAGGCCGTTCCTTGTTGGAACATCTTTTATTTACTTGTTGGGATATCATTATATTGCCTTGTTATCTTAATGCATCTATATACTTGGTAAAGGGTGGAAGGCTCGGCCTCTCGCCTAGTGTTTTGTTCCACTCTTGCCGCCCTAGTTTCCGTCATATCGGTGTTATGTTCCCGGATTTTTGCGTTCCTTACGCGGTTGGGTTATAATGGGAACCCCTTGATAGTTCGCCTTGATTAAAGCTTTTCCAGCAATGCCCAACCTTGGTTTTACCATTCGCCACCTAGCCTCTTTTTCCCTTGGGTTACCGAAGCCCGAGGGTCATCTTATTTTTAAACCCCCCCGGGCCAGTGCTCCTCTGAGTGTTGGTCCAAATAGAGCCACTTGCAGCGCCACCTCGGGGCAACTTGAGGGTTGGTTTTAGTTGTACGTAGTGTTCATCTGAGTGTGCCCTGAGAAAGAGATATGTGTAGCTCCTATCGGGATTTGTCGGCACATTTGGGCGGTGTTGCTGGATTTGTTTTAACCTGTCGAAGTGTCTTGAATTACCGAGATACCGAGTCTGATCGGAACGTCTTGGGAGGAGGTCCATTCCTTCGTTGACCGTGAGAGCTTGTCATGGGCTAAGTTGGGACTCCCCTGCAGGGATTGATCTTTCGAAAGCCGTGCCCGCGGTTATGGGCAGATGGGAATTTGTTAATGTCCGGTTGTAGATAACTTGAACCTTAATTAAATTAAAATGAATCAACCGAGTGTGTTACCGTGATGGCCTCTTCT
Source organism: Triticum urartu (assembly GCF_003073215.2). NCBI lineage: Eukaryota > Viridiplantae > Streptophyta > Magnoliopsida > Poales > Poaceae > Triticum > Triticum urartu. Next base: position 522,012,895 of record NC_053024.1, read on the forward strand.
CGGCGGAGTCCGGGAAGTGGACACGGTGTTGGAGTAATGTTTGCGCAGGTTACTCTCTAGTATCTCGCTCGTGCTTTGCCTCCTCTTCTCGCTCTCTTTTGCGATTAAGTTAGCCACCATACTTGCTAGTCGCTTGCTGCAGCTCCATATATTTATCTTGCCTTACCTATAAGCTTAAATAGTCTTGATCGCGAGGGTGCGAGATTGCTGAGTCCCTGTGGCTCACAAATTACTATTATACCAAATGCAGGGCCTGTTGATTCCGCTCCAGGAGACGCGTACGAGCTCAAGTGGGAGTTCGACGAAGAATCTCAACGATACTATGTTTCCTTTCCCGATGATTAGTAGTGGTGCCCAGTTGGGGGTGATTGGGACCGTTGTCGCATGTTGGGTTCTCTTTATTTTGGCGCCGTAGTCGGGCCATGAGTGTTTGAATGATGTAATGTTATTTCTGTACTTGATTGACATGGCGAGTGTAAGCCAACCATGTTATCTCCCTTTTTATTATTATATTACATGGGATGTTGTGAAGATTGCCTAACTTGCGACATATGCCTTCAATGCGATTATGTCTCTAAGTCGTGCCTCGACACGTGGGAGCTATAGTCGCATCGAGGGTGTTACATGAGCATAATGAGACCTAGCCACAAACAGCATGTAGGGCTATTACCGGATGATGTTTCCCGGGGCCCGAAGCTGTGTAAATCCTTGTCTTGTGTGTTGATCTGTCGCGCGTCTCTCGATCCTGACCAACCCCTGCAAGCTACCGCGTAGATGCGTTGGCCTCACGACTAAGTCCTCACACTAGGACATCTGTCGTGACAATTCCATGACATATATCTAAATATTGCAGACCTGTTGACTAAGCCTCTCTCACGAGCAAAACATGATCAGCACCAAGACTCCATGGGTGTTAGAATCATTACTATGTAACCTAGATTATTGACTCTAGTGCAAGTGGGAGACTGAAGGAAATATGCCCTAGAGGCAATAATAAAGTTGTTATTTATATTTCCTTATATCATGATTAATGTTTATTATTCATGCTAGAATTGTATTAACTGGAAACTTAGTACATGTGTGAATACATAGACAAGCAGAGTGTCCCTAGTATGCATCTACTTGACTAGCTCGTTAATCAAAGATGGTTAAGTTTCCTAGCCATAGACATGTGTTGTCATTTGATGAACGAGATCACATCAATAGAGAATGATGTGATGGACAAGACCCATCCATTAGCTTAGCACTATGATCGTTTAGTTTGTTGCTATTGCTTTCTTCATGACTTATACATGTTCCTATGACTATGAGATTATGCAACTCCTGAATACCGGAGGAACACTTAGTGTGCTATCAAATGTCACAACGTAACTAGGTGATTATAAAGATGCTCTACATGTGTCTCCCATGGTGTTTATTGAGTTTTCATAGATCGAGATTAGGTTTTGTCACTCCGAGTATCGGAGAGGTATCTATGGGCCCTCTCGGTAATGCACATCACTATAAACCTTGCATGCAATGTGACTAATGAGTTATTTGCGGGATGATGCATTACGAAATGAGTAAAGAGACTTGCTGGTAACGAGATTGAACTAGGTATGTGGATACCGACGATCGAATCTCGGGCAAGTAACATACCGATGACAAAGGGAACAACGTATGTTGTTATGTGGTTTGACCGATAAAGATCTTCGTACAATATGTGGGAGCCAATATGAGCATCCAGGTTCTGCTATTGGTTATTGACCGGAGATGTGTCTCGGTCATGTCTACATAGTTCTCGAACCCGTAGGGTCCTCACGCTTAACGTTCGATGACGATTTGTATTATTAGTTTATGTGATTTGATGTACCGAAGGTTGTTCGGTGTGCCGGATGAGATCACAGACATGACGAGGAGTCTCAAAATGGTCGAGACATAAAGATTGATATATTGGACCATGTTATTGATCCGTTCACTACTTGTAGTTCACCAATGGATTTGATGTGGAATGAAGGCTATGGAAATGATGATCTTGACGAATTCATATTCAACGAGTTCATTGCTTCATCTGATTCAAACGAAGAGGACGCCGAAATGATGATGATGATGAGCATCCAAGATGAATTCGAAAAGGCAGAGGAGCATGCCCTAAACTTCAAGGGTTCCATCAAGGGTTGGAGAGTGATTCTGCGTGATAGGATTGCTGGTGCATGACTTCTGTTCACAGACTACTTCACAAGGGTCCCAACATTCCCTGAAAGTTTCTTTCGTCGTCAGTACCGAATGAGAAGAAACTTGTTCTTGCAGGTAGTGTACTACGTGGAGAAGGCTGATGGCAACTTCATGCTGAGGAAGGATTGTTGCAGAAAAAATTATTTCTCTCCTCTGCATGAATGCACTACTGCTCTCAGGATGCTTGCTTATGGTGAAGTGGAAGATGCAATTGATGCACAAATCCGGACGGGGGATACCACGGTCCTGAACACCACGATGAAATTTGCACGCACTATGGTGGAGGTGTACATACCGGAGTACCTGAGAGAGCCGACTGTTGAGGACACAATTTTTTTTGGCAATTGGAGCAGCAAGAGGATTCCCCAATATGCTAGGTTGTGTTGATTGCATCCACTAGTAGTGGAAGAACTGCCCAAAAGGTTTGTGTGGGTAGTACCAAGGTCAGGTCCAAGAAGCCACCATAATAATTGAAGCAGTGGCATCGCAGCCTTCGCAGGACTGGTGGATTTGGCATGCTTTCTTTGGCACACCAGGTTCGTGAAATGACATCGATGTACTCCAACGATCTCCTTTGTTCAAGAGAATCTGTGTGGGGGAAGCTCCACCATGCAACTATATCATGAACGGTCACAACTACATCATTGGATACTACCTTGCTGATGGTATCTATCCTCAGTGGGCAACGTTTGTGAAGAACATATCTGATTCCCAAGGCAACAAACAAACCCGCTTTGAAACAATGCAAGAGGTAGCTAGGAAGGATGTGGAGAGGGGCGTTTGGAGTGCTCCAAGCTTGTTGGGGTATTGATTGTGGAGCTGCGATGATGTGGGAACCAGAGACACTTTGGAAGCTCACGACATGTTGTGTAATCTTGCAAGCAAGCATGATTTTGAGAAGCCCGGTGTTCAGGTCCGTCTACCGGAATAAGAGGCAAAGAGCATTGCCAACCTTTTGAAGATGCATCGGCAACTGCGAGATCAACAGGTTTATATGCAACTTCTGGATGATCTTGTGGAGCATATGTGGGTCCACACTAGTAATCAGTAAAATTTGCCTCTAATTTATCAAATATGCACTATGAACAATATTTATGTTTGAACTATGTTTGGATCATGTACTATTAAGTATGAACTATTTGTATTTGTGTGCTCCAAAGCTATGTTTGTCCAAAATGATCGACATTCATGGATTTGGTGTTTTGAAAATAGGGACCATGGTTCCAAATGCCAAGTTTTGATGCCTGTTCGGTCACCGTGTACAGGCGTATAGGGGCTCAGATTAGCTACTTCCGGTTATAGATGCTCTAAGGAGTCTCTAGTAGATACCATCACTACAAAAAAAGACACATCTATGACATTTTGGCCCGAACGAATTTTTTTCTGTCATACATATGACACTTCTATGACGATAATTGTGACAAAACCCGGTATCATCATAGATGTGGTGGGCTCCTACTTCTATGACAACAAATCATGACAGAAAATGGGCTTTTCGTCCTGGGCGGGCCTGAGACGCAGCTGCATGACATTCTTTGGGCCGTCCATGACGAAAAAACAGTGGTAGAAGGGAGGGCGAGGAAAATTTCGGGGAGTTCCTGGTTACGGTGGGAGGTCGGGGGACGAGCGATGCGCGTTTCTCTCATACACGTACACGCGTGTGTGCGAGGCGTTGGCTCTAACTGAACCCGATCGAGGCGTTGGGCTCTAACTGAACCCGAGCGATTGCACTGCAGGCTACGCGTTAATGAACCCGAGCGATCGATCGATGGATGTTAACTGAACCCGATCGAGCGATTCCTTCGCTACTGCTGCTGACTGAAGCCGATCGATGCTGCCTCTAGGATGAACAGTGAGCGTTGCGGGGGGGGGGGGGGGGGGGGGGGGTTGGATGAACAGTGAGCGGTGGCGTTGCCTCTGGATGAACAGGACCCCGTGGTGTGTTGGAGGACTGGATGAACAGTATACGGTGGAGGGGTGCCTGTGGAGGGGTGGTTGAACAGGACCCCGTGGTGTGGAGGGCTGGATGAACAGTAGACGGTGGAGGGGTGGTTGAACAGTAGCCGGTGGAGTAGCGCGCGGTGGAGGCTGGATGAACAGGAGCCCGTGGAGGCTGGAGGAGGTCGACGGTGGAGATGAACAGTATCCCGTGGAGTCCCGTTTTGCGGTACGCCACACCCCTCCCGATGAACAAGACCCCCGTTTTGACCGTAGGAGGCCCGTTTCGTCCGTTTTGCGGTACGCCACACCCCTCCCGATCAACAAGACCCCCGTTTCGACCATAGGAGGTCCATTTCCTCTATTTTGCGGTACGCCACACCCCTCCCAATCAACAGGAGGAGGTCCGTTTCCTCCGTTCTGCGGTACGCCAGGCCTCGTTTCTATCGCATGTTCCGTCCAAGCCCTCCCGATGAACACGACCACGCATTCTGTTCCGACCCAGCCGGTTGGATCCCACGCGTTCCGTTGCCTCCCGATGAACACGACGTATTCCGTTGCCTCCCGATGAACACGACACATTCCCTTGCCTCCCCATGAACACGACGCATTCCATTGCCTCCCCATGAACACGACGACGACGCTGTTTCTCCATTCCGACCCAGCCATGTACACGAGCCCTCGCCGTACGTATGCGCGAGTAGGCGTTCGAGACCCTGCCCGTATGTACGTACGTGGCCGTATTTTCTTTCTTGCACCATGGCCGTTGTACGTACGTGTACATGCTACGTGCGCGCCTCTACTACGACACATACGCGCCTCTACTACGACACGTGCGCGCCTCTACTACGACACGTGCGCGCCTCTACATCGACCAGTATATATGTACATACACGTTTGCGACTAGAATGACAACGCTACGTACGCTTCGACCAAGTGGGTCCCGACTGTCAGGCACTTCCTTGCCTGTGAAGATGTAGCTGGTGGGTCCCAGCAATCAGGGGGGTGAATCGTTTTGGTTTTTTTTGCCCGGACGTACTTCCTTACGTGTGAAGTGTAGCTGGTGGGTCCTAGCAGTCAGGGGCGCGAATCATTTTTTTTGCCCGGACGCACTTCCTTGTGTGCGAAGGTGTAGCTGGTGGGTCCCAGCAGTCAGGGGGGAAACGTTTTTTTGCGAAATACGGTGGCCCATCCGGTGGGTCCCTGCTGTCAGGTGGAGGAATAATTATTTTCCGTGTAATAAGGAGGCACTTTTGTGCTGCCGCCGTGGACCCAGCTGTCAGCCTCTCCACGTATAGTCCACGTCCGATGGAAGTCGTTCCTTGACCACGTTGAACATGCCACGCCGAGAGCACCAGGGCGGTGGACGACGGTGAGGCCTAGGAAGGGGACGACGCGGAGCCGGTGAAGACGCGGTAGTGGATGCCCACGCGGAGAGGAGTATGAGGGTTCACTCGTTTGGCTGCGGTGTGAGGCTGTCGTCACCGCAGGGCCTGGCCAGCGGTGGGAATAGTAGGGGGCGGTGAGCCCTCCGCGGCAGCACAGCCGACCACGGGAGGCAGGAGTAGGCGACATGACCGGCGCTGCTTTGGGCGGCTGGAGCAAGAAGACCAGAGGTTGAAGAAGCACTACGGCCGCTGGATGGACATCGTACGGTCACTAGAGCTAGAATCGTTCATATTGACTAAGTTGACAAAGCCATCCATCCCCGTCAACTTAGTAGGCCCACAAGTCAGCCTCCCACCAAGGTGGTTCCCAGCTAGCAGGGGGAGTATTCATTTTTTTGTGCATAATAAGGAGGCACTTCCGGTGGGTCCGAGCTGACAGCGGGGGAAACATTTTTTTCACGAAATACGGTGGCCCGTCCGATGGGTCCCAGCAGTCAGGGGGAAATGTTTTTTTTCGTGAAATAAGGTGGCCCGTCCGATGGGTCCCCGCTGTCAGGTGGAGGAATAATTATTTTGCGCGTAATAAGGAAGCACTTCCTTGCGGCCACCGTGGATACAACTGTCAGCCTCTCCACGTACAATACTCTTCCGATGGAAGTTGGTCGTTGACCACGTTGACCGCGCCGCACCGAGAGCACCAGGGCGGTGGACGACGGCGAGGCCTAGGAAGGGGACGACGTGAAGCCGGGGAAGACGCAGCAGTGGAAGCCCACGCGGAGAGGAGTACGAGGGTTCACTGGTTCGGCTGCCGTCGCCGCAGAATAATAGGGGGTGTGGGTGAGTGGAGGATGGCCTGGCCAGCGGTGGGAGTAGTATGGGGGCGGTGAGGCCTCCGCGGCAGCACAGCCGGCCACGGGAGGCAGGAGCAGGCGACACGACCGGCGCTGCTTTGGGCGGCTGGACCAAGAAGACCAGAGGTTGAAGAAGCACTACAGCCGTTGGATGGACATCGTACGGTCACTGAAGCTAGAATCGTTTATATTGACTAAGTTGACAAAGCCCTTGGTATGCTCCAACTTAGTAGGCCCACAGGTTAGCCTCCGAAATGGTGCGCCCCAGATGTCAGGGGGTGGAATCATTTTTTGGGCGGCCAAAGCTAAGAATATCCGAGATTGAAGAAGAAGGACGACATCCGTTGGATAGACATCCAACGGCCACTGCTGCTAGAACCGTGTGTTGACTATAATAAGTTGACAAAGCCTTGCATACGCGTCAACTTATTTTTCTAGGGGACACGTCACTTAGTAGGCCCACAAATGTGTGGCAGAGAACTTATAGCCCATTTGCGTTTTGTAAGAATGTACAACACATTTTTGAATTCTAATGGAATTTACAACTACCCATTTACATTTTGACAGCCCATTTGCTAGCTAGGACAACGATTAATAATTTCAACCAACCGTTGAAGACAGAATTCAATAAAATTTCCCACATTTTGATGGGATCCGAAATATTTTTATCCCGAAATTTCTAGTCAGATTAAATATAAATTTGTATTACGTAAAAATCCAACGAAACATTGTGCGCGCAACAATGAAAATTTAAGATTTTTAAAATCCATAAATAATATTTTATAAACTAATTTTGCGTTTGGTGCATTTTTTATAGTTACTGTCCAGTTTTTATAATTACATCCCATTTATTATTTTTAAAGCCCATTTTCCTGTTAACCCTAATGCATCCCTCCTAGGAAAGATTTGCAGCCCAGCGGGGTGGAGAATAACAAGTTGACCTTGCCTGGGTATTCCTCAAAAAGACGTATAGCTGGGCTAGCCATTTTCATCTTGAAAAAATTAGTATCTGGGATGGATATCTGGCCGGGGCTAGACGGACCACAGCCCGCCCAGTTAATTCCCTGCTCTCCTTTGAACAACAACGAAATCATCACCAAGAAAAACTCTGTAGTGCTCACGCCTCAAAAACACAAATACTGCTCGAGCTGCTTGGTCCCAGCTGTCGGCTGCACCTTGTGCAATTCTCTCATTTATATTGACTACATAGGTTGATAATGGTGTGGGACCGTGATGTCAGGAAACCAGGAGAAAGCAAAAAAATTATAGTTGTACATAATAAGGAGGCACCTGCGTACGTATGGCTATGGCCCTAGTGGGTCCCTAGTGTCATCCAGTCAAAATAAAGACATCTCCTGAATCCTCATGTTCATTGACGAAGTTAACAATGCTCGGCGCCACGGCGAGTGCAACAACTCGAAGGACAACGGAGAGGGCCTCGCGGGCCCTACGGATGGTCTGATACAGCGCCCGCTGCTCATTCAGGAAGCCAGGATCATCGGACACCTATGAGCACCTTCGAGAAACTGAGACGGCATGAAACGGTAAGGCCGCGCTTGGGAGCTCTGTTTTATTTCAAACCTGTATTAACATACAAGTGTAATTTACTCGTCATCGGAAACAACGCGTAAAATACAGGCATAATGAAACCGAGGGCCCGAGGTCTGTAAGTAAAACCGGCGGGTTACGCGTGTAATTTGAGAGACCAGTGTATATTTTACGAGCACTGCTATATGGACGACATTACCAGACGATACATGCACGACGTGCGTATCATGCCATCCATGGGCAAGGCTGAAACAACAGCTAACGGCTGGATTAGCAATCGTCCGAGTGTCGTTCAACATTTTTATCGTGTGTAAAGTACTTCCGATATTTTACAAGTCGAAATCGACCAACCAAGCGCCCTCGCCCGAGACCATCTGCTTTAATTTACAAGCGTCAGTTTTACAAGCGGTTTTGGTTGGAAAACGACAATCCAATCACGGCCTAATATCATGAGTTGGTCGGAAGATCATATGGTTTCACGTATAACCTACCCGACTTGTCATATAGGCTATGAATGAAACATCAGACGATGAACTTCTTAAGCACGGAAACAACAGAAGAGGATGATCTTCTTAACAAGCAAATCACTGGCATTAGATCAACATGCAAAACAATACGAAGCATTATTCTTAGGAGGCACGGTGAACAGCTCGTGATGCCGCATGCCACAACATTCCAAGCCCAACTTTGCAATCAAACACAAGGCCTGGCATTACATAGATAATATTCAGAACAAACTCTTAACGCAGGAATATCTCAGTAGAGTAACTATTTACTTCTTAACTGAACATAGGAATAGGAAAAAACACTCGACGCTGCTCACAGCAAGGGCGTCCCACTCAAAAATATCAAATGCATGTCTTCTGGCTAACATCAATGAGCAAATTTTTACAAGGTTTTGCAATTCCAATATATTAAACTAACGTCTTCTTGCTAACATCAATGATTAAACTTTGACAAGCTTTTCCCATTCAAAATATGTAATGCCTATGATCGTGGAGTCATGTCGTAGCTTCTTGTACTTGTTTGGGCACTTTTTGCCCAAAGCACTCCACGTGTTGTTAAATTGCCAATGGTCTCTGCAGACTAGTCATGTCACCGGTGTCTAATAATACTCTGTAAAGCTTCTCGGTCATTCCTTCTGTACTGTAGCGCAAAAAGTGACTGCTTCTTTCTGCAAAGTGGAACAACCAACTGGACCCAGTAATGCAGCAGTTTGCCTTGGACACATTGGCTCCTTTTGTGCAGTTCAACTAAAATCAAAGTCGGAATAAAACCGAGCTTTAATTTTGATATCCCTGTAAGCAACAATAGGTATAAGGGAAACAATTACTGAGAAATAACGGTTGATGACTTGTACTCTGAGAAGAAAAGCATCTACTGATCTACTTTATCTTAATGGGAAACAAAGCAGGATAGTAGCAATTCTCCATCAGTGTGATTCATTCATATTGACTGAGACATTGTCTCAACAATGCCTTGTTTCAACATGTATAATGAATGACAAAGCAGAAAAGTACCATTCCTAAAACAATGCAACTGATTCATTTTAACAAAGACATTATCTTAACAATACCTTGGTTAAACATGTAGAAAGAACTACAAAGCAGGATAGTACCATTCCTAACAAGTGTTGCAGTTTTGAACTAAGATTCAGTAGTTAATTAATTCTAAGAGTGGCATTGCTTAATTTTACCAACGGCATTAGATTAACAAAAAGAATAAACAGTTCCAGGGGAGAGTGGGTGCAACAGCAGTATGTGCTTCCATCTACTTATAAAGGGGGTGATGCAGAGTTTGTTGTAACAAAGCAACAAGCATCATGTCTGGGTTGGTCCCATTTTTGTTCACTACTTAATGGGAAAAGACAGCAATACAATAGCTTCAATTCAATATTTATTTAAAACAGTACCAATACAAGTAGCACAACATCTCAAAGCACATTGCACAATCATGTGGATGAAGGCCTGTACTGACCTTTCATGAGACGGACAATATAAAATACGAATCTGCCAACACGAGTAGGAAATCCAATCTCGTTTTGTGTAGTTGCACTGAAATCAAGCAAAGTGTTTTGCGTAGTGAAGCAAAATGTTGCAATAGCAACAAGTTGAATAGATATCCCTGTCTAAACAGAGGCAAAAAGTAATCAATTACTGGCTAATAAAGGAGGATGAAACATGCGGCCACAAAAATGGTAATCCCGCCAATCCCTAACAAGTGTTGCAGTTTTGAAATAAGATTCAGTAGTTAATTCTGAGAGTGGCATCAATTACTGGCTTATAAAGGGGGTGATGCTGAATTTGTTGTAACAAAGCAACAAGCATCATGTCTGGGTTGGTCCCATTTTTGTTCACTACTTAATGGGAAAAGACAGCAATACAATAGCTTCAATTCAACATTTATTTAAAACAGTACCAAAACAAGTAGCACAACATCTCAAAGCACACTGCCCATCATGTGGTTGAGACCAAGATTTGAAACATCTCACCACGAAGACTGGAAACAAATCTCGATCTCCTTTTGTGCAGTTCCACCAAAATTAAGCAAAGTCACCGGTGTGACATTCAAGTTGAACTGCACAAAACACTCTTAAAACATAAGTGTTTCGAGTAGCGAAGCAAAATGTCGCAACAGAAACAAGTTGAATCGATACCCATGTTTTAACAGAGGCAAAAAAGGAAACAATTACTTGCCGATAAAGGAGGATGAAAAAAACGGTGACAGAAAGAAGCATCTAACTTATCTTGGATGGAAAACAAAGTAGGACAGTAGCATTTCTAAAACGGTTGCATTGATTCATATTAACAGAGACATTCTCTTGAAACAACATTCATTAAAAAATGTAATTTACTTTTAATAGTGGCATTGCTTCAATTTTCCGGCGGCATTCTTAGATTAACAACAGCAAAATAGCTGTATGGGACATGCCAGCACCATGTGCGTCCACACGTATAAATGGGTGATGTAGAGTATGTAGCCAAGCAGCATATATGCGCTCGTCCCATATTTGTTCTCTTTGAACCTTCTTCCTATGTGAGGGCAGAAAATCTAGTCCTGCACAAACTACCCGACCCCCTAGTTTGTTTCCCTTTTCAACAAAGAGATCGGTTCCTTACAGATGTGTGTACTAGGTTACCCCCTTTTCCCCTTTTTGACCTACAAAGCGGCTGGATAGCCAGTCTATACTACTTTGTGCCCCTCCTTCCTCATTGAACCACGTCCTAGATTCTTGCTCCAGCCCACCACACCCTTCTTTCCTCTTTGAACCAAGACCTATATTCGACTACAGATCGAAAAAGATCCACATGCAGCTAGAGCAACGACGGTTTCAAAGAAACTTATACCTTAGGGTCGTCGGGATGTGGCAAGGCGTGCGGCGGGAGGCCGGATCTGCCCACATTACGTAAGGCAGCGAGGAAGAAGGTGTCGGTAGCCCTCCCGCACAGGCGCTAGGTGAAAGAGAACATCACAGCCGGCAGTGGATTGCCTCCCTCGCCGAAGGCGATAGAGTGAACGCTGCACCTCCTCCCCTTCCCGGTGCGACGGGATACAGACGCCTCCTTCACCAGCTGTGAGGGGGGAGAGAGAGACAAGAGGCCAACACAGTCTTGTTTAGATCTCCTCACCTCCCGTAGCGGACGGGATTCGTCCGGATCTATGACCACCGGTGAGGAGAGAGATAGAGTGGACATTGTCATCTTGTTTTGATATGGAGAGGGTGAGAGAGCGAGACGCGAGAAACTCTATCAATCAAGAGGCTATAATGGAGTAAAAAAATCTCTCCATAGCAGTGGTTTTAAATAGAATACGCGCGTTCCTGGAAAAAGAAACGAAAACTGGCGGACAATTTTTTAAGGGTCTGTCTAGGACACATCTAGATGTGACATAGTTATGTCACATCTAAGTTGATGTCCACTCTGTTTGTGGTCTATTTTTTTCCTAGTTTTTTTGTTTCTTGTTGCTACATTATATACTTGTGGGAGCTTGGATGTGATATCCTTAAATAACATCTAGATGTGAATTAGACAAACTGATTTTCTAACGTACCAAGAAACAAAACTCGATCAAAAACACGCCCCCGCTTCCAGGTCGCGAGAGTCGTCGCGCGCACACACATAGACATAGACATGCGTATCCGTGTTTACGTAAAATTCCATTTCCATCTCCATCTCCAATCATATTTGTCCAACTGGCATATTATTTATGTTGTTAATTATATATGCAACAATATTAACGTACAACATCTCTTGTTTGCGCACGTCCGGACCGCTGTCACGGCCGGTCCTGACCAACCCGAACCCTCTTCATCACCCGCGCATGCTTCCCGCCCGAAACGGTCAGTGCCGCATTCATGCCCAGCCAGAGCAGACGCGACCTCTCACTTGCGTGGACATTGAAGCAGCGCACCGACCGAGAGAGCGTTGCCCGCTCCGCTTCCGGGCGCACGCAGCTGCTCCATGTTCAAAGGTCGCAATAGCCGGCTACAACATGCATGTAAAAAGTTCTTGGGAGTCCGTGCTACAGCTAGCTGTCCTCCCCCAACTCATCAATCTCTTCCAGTAGTGCTAGTACTCCATGGTGCGATCCATCAACAAGCAGGCGGGAAAGTTATCGTATACTCGGTTTGCGGTGAGTGGCATGCCGAGCGACCATGTGGGGTCGAGCCATGGAGGAGGGTGAGACACGAACACGACAGTCGTGATTTAAACGTTGGTTTTGCTCGATGGCACGATCCAACGAAACGAAACGTTGGTTTCTCTCCGTTTCCATTTTTTCTCCGGAAAAACGGAAACTTTCCACTCCATTTTCATTCCTATTCCAAGGTTGTCCCGTTACAACATTCCATCAAATACAAAGGAAAACTAACACGCATGCTGATGCATCTCAATGATTCACAGATCATAGCCAATATTTACTTCACAACTAAAGAAAAAAGTTGTGAGAGCGTGTACGGAAGAAAAACCACTGATGGGGTCACTACGACTTAAACCCTAAATCCTAAACATGATTTAATTTCCTGGCCAGGTAGAACCTGTCGAAGGAAAGACGGCTGGCACCCTCGGATCATACGATGCTTTTGTGCAGTTCCACTAAAATCGACCTGAGCATCCCTGATGGCAAAGATATTGAAGAAGTGTGATTAGAATAATAGTACCGACACCAGTTCATGAGACATAAACTCATCACAAGTAGAAGCCGATAGAAGTAGAGAAAGATCGACATGGAGATGGAGCTACGGCAGTGGAGCAAGCCGGCTCCAAAAGGAAGATGGACTACCTAGGATGTTGGGCTGTAGCTAGAAGGGCGGTTGGGACGCGACATCGGCCCATACCGTGGTGACCCCCGATTGGGATGCACCAACTATGGGTTTTCTCCCTCGCCGATGTCGACCGCGTCTACGCAGAACATTGTTCCCTTCCCCCAGCTGTGGGATCAGGCCCGTCATTCTATGCTTGTGAAGAGAGCAACCTAAGCAAGCAGGCTTGTAGCTTAGGCTCCTGCTAGTGTATATATAGTGGTTTTCTTTTTCTCTCCATATCAACCATTTTATATTGCGTACGTGTCATTCAAGAGTGAAATGATGGTTGCTTCTTCTGACTAACTTACTGTGTGATTTGACTGCTCCTTAGTGGCCCCTACACGTACTCCCCCTACGTGTATGCAATAGTCACACGTACACATGGATGCAAAAACGCGCGCGACGCCCTAATGCATGCATGTCCGAGCACACGACGGAACACACACAGTCACGCTCAAGTGCTCAACCTACACGTGCATGCACACACATAGTCAGTCAGGGTGAGCTAGTGACCGTATAAACACCGGAATATATATATATATATATATATTGAGCGCAATGAGCGTATTATGAAGTCCACTGACCGTATTTTTACAAATATACAGTGACAGACAGTGTATTTATCTCATTTGAAATTAAGCCATATTAACCGAAGAGGAGGCGGTATGGACTAGCATTACTTTGCTGTGTCCCGTCAACTTGCCGAACGAGGAGAAGGTTGTAGGACGGGAGAAGCTTGCGCGCGGTGGCTCGCAGGACAAGGAGAAACTTTTGACTAATGCAAGCTCTCCCTCGCTTGATGAAACACCTTACTTCCTACTTCTTTTTTTGCGGGGTACCTCGCTTCCTAGTGACCAGTGTCTTGGCTAATCGTCCTAAGAATGCTTATATATGAATAAAGCTCTCTCATTTACCCGCAAAAAAGATTAAGCCATATTAACCGAAAAGGAGGGAGTATGGACTAGCACTACTTTTTGGTGTGTCCCGTCAACTCACAGAATGAGGAGAAGCTTGCAGGACAAGGTGAAGCTCGCTTACGCCTTTTGACTAATGCAACCTACCCTCGGTGGACATGCATCAGTCCATTAGGTGTCAGATTGTCATAGGCATACACTGTAGTACCCAACATGCGGAGTACCATCATTGTTCGACTTCACGAAGAGGCGAAGAGCCAAGCGCAGTAGTACGAGTAGTACTACTACTAGAACCACATGGTGGAGCGTCTGTACTCTTATTATTTTTATCTCTAATAAAGTACACATTTATTCTGGAGAAGGGCGGAAAATGGAAGCCCAAGATGTAATGAATGATATCGATCAACCAACCATGCTTGAATATATCTTGGCCTCCGTGCGAGCCCGTCTGTGTGTTCTCGCTCCTCGTCTCTCTCAAGGAACGGTGGGTTGGCTCTTTGCCGTCAATTAAGATCGGTTTGCTCACACTCCTGTCCCACATATCAGTGATATGCCAAGAGGAGGTGCGTTGACCGACTGGCCATACGCGTACTTGGTTTTGCACCTTCATACTACTCCTCCCTCCGTCATAGTTTACAGGGCGCGCTTCATTATGATGCATTTCTCTCAATGCATTTCCACCACCAGAGAGACTTTAGACGCGTTTGGTTTAATGCTTAATTAATTAGGGTGTGGTAACCGCAATCAAGTCCATAATTTTCTCTCCATGTACTGTACAACTACGGAGTGGAGTAAGTGCATGCATGTGTGTACCCGGGGTGGAAGCACTGCATGCATGTGTGTACGCATTATTCCCTCTAGTAATAGACGCCGTGCTATAACTACCAATGCTATTTTTCAGGCTGATCGCTAGTCGCCTTGGTCCCATAGATTTTTTTTTCTTTTTTCTAAAGCGCGCTGTATAAAAAGTGACAGATGGAGTAGTATGAGTAGATTCAAAGAAGAGCGTATTGATGGTTGCTTCTTCAGAGCAACTTACAGTGGGAAAGGTGGGGCTTATGATTTGACTGCTCATTACTCACTATTAATGCGGCGCAACGACCAGGCTGAGTCTCCCATGCGGTTGTGCACTACCCCCTCGGTTCTTAAATATACTCCGGAGTATTTGTCTTTCTAGAGATTTCAATGAGTGACTACTCAAATATTTGTCTTTTTAGAGATTTCAAATGGACTGGCACATACGGATGTATATAGACATATTTTAGAGTGTAGATTCACTCATTTTGCTCCATATGTAGTCACTTGTTGAAATATCTAGAAAGACGAATATAATATTTAGGAACGGAGGGAGTACACATACGAAGCAAAATGAGTGAATCTACACTCTAAAATATGCCTGTTTGAAATTTGTAAAAATACAAATATTTAGGAACGAAGGAGTATAATTTTGTGCATGGCACATGGACCCGGATGATGAAGAGGCTTCTGGCAATGCTATCAAGCTTCCATCATTTGTTTACATAATTGACATACTATACAAATAATTTTCCAGCGACATGAAATTGTACAATGGTGTGAGCTTTCAGCTTTTGTTTCGCGTGTCTTGCCATCGACGCTCTTTAGGAAACAATAAAAAACTAACTTCCTTGCTAATGCATGTCAATTATTAGCAGACCAGAGCTAATAATTACATCACAACTGAAGACAAAGTTGTGAGAAGGTGTTAAATTAAAATTGATCCATGCTTTCATTGGCAGCAATGTCCCCCCAGCTCTGTCTAAATCAACAAGGCATGCTGGAAAAAAGTAGCTGTCTGGAGCATGCAACATTCCGATCATTTGTGCAGTTCCACTAAAATAGAGCTGAGCATCCCTGTTCCAAAGATATTAAGTGTGATTACGATAATAGAGGACTGCTGATGAAACAAAAAACACACAAATAGAAGCCGGTCACCTTTGCAGTCTCTCTTCAGACTAACTAGTTGGAGAAGATTAGGCTCGGAGTTGGATGAGGAGGATAGAGAAAAACCAATCTCCCTTTGTGCAGTCGCACTGAAATGTAGAGACGTTGCCCGTGTGACATTTTAGTACAACTGCACAAAACACTCTTAAGAAAAAGTGATTTGTGCAGTTCACCAAAAGGTCGCAATAGCAACGAGGTGAAATGGATAGCCCTGTTTGCAAAAAAGAGGTAGAAAGGAAACAATTACTGGCCAATAACAGTTGATGACACATGCGACGACAAAAAATAAGCATATTCCTTGTCCTAAGGGAAGATAACAACACAGTTGTGTTTGTCTAAAACGGTGTGAGGACGAGAATACAATATGGAAAGTACGCCGGACGAGCTACGTTTTGGGCAAAGAACTATGGAAGATCCACATGCAGCGACGTGGGAAGACAGGAAGTGGAACAAGGCCGGAGGGGATACCTGGAGGTCGTCGGGATGTAACTAGGTGAGCAGCGGCGGGAGGAATCTGCGAGCAGGTGGCATAGGCCCTGCCGCGCCGGAGCTTGGTCAGAGAGAACGGTGTGTACCGCAGATCGGGACGTGCTGCCTCGGTGCCGTCGAACAGAGAAACGATGCACTTCCTCCCTTTCCGCCGGTGGACGGGATGCAGCCGGATCAGTGACCAACGGTGAGAGAGAGAGAGGCCACCACACTCCCTTTCCCGCGACGGACGGGATGCGGTCGGATCAGTGACCAACGGTGAGAGAGAGAGGCCACCGCAACCTTGTGTGAGATGCTCTGAAGAGCAACAAACCAGGCAGGCAGGCTCCATTGTATATAGTGAGCGGACTACCTTTTTCTCCATAAAAATCGTTTTATATTATGTGTACGTGCCATTGAGCGCTATAACTTTATTTAAAAATAACGCGGCAACGCGTCAAGTCGAACTTTGTTTCGTGCACGCGTGGTACACGACCTCCCTAGTTAAACAACCGCTACAGGCGTTCAAATTAGCACGTGGGCTGCCATTTTGTAAAGAAATGAGCTCCACCGTGTACCCGCGTGGGTGTGGCTGGGCACGAAGCGTGAGTACGTGCACGGTGCACCTATTCTCTTCTTGTATACGTACACCACCTACGTGGGGTTGTGTGAGAGAGATACAAACCTAGGGAGATATAGTGTGTGGGTTCTTGAGAGTTTTTTTGGGGGGGGGGGGTCAATCAAAAAATGTAACATATGCAATGTGTGTGAAATAGAGTCCTGGATATAACATATATATAGAGGGGGCGATCCACGAGAAGAGAGTGGAGGTATCATCGGCTTGAGGTGTCCATAGAATCAAAGAGAGGGATGATGTGTGTGTGCGCGCGCGATCGATAAAGAGTGCCATCGAATTTGTGTGTGCCCACGTCGAAGATATAGAGTGGCTGGCCTACTGGAACGTGAGATGGGACATGTGTAGTTTGTCTCTGTGGCATGGATACCTACCTGCAGCGCTCGACTATCGGTGTGTGGCGGGGGAAGAGGGAGGCCCAATTAACTATAGAGGTACAATGGCTGGTATATGTGTGGAGGAGGAGAGAGGCCTACCTCATGTATTAAGGAGATCGATCTGCCTCATGTATTAAGGGAAATTGATCAGCATCCATGCATATGTGCAGGAGTGGAATAAGGTTGGGAGAGAGAAAGAGCTAGAGTGTTGGAGGGGGTGGTAGTGGAGTTGCTTCTAACAAATGGTGGGATAGGCTTGCTAGACAAACGGAGGTCACGCCCGCAATATCAATAAGAGAGAGAGATGGCTGCTTGTTGTCTGTGCACGTGCGTGTGAGAGACGGGTCAGGAGGCATGCACGAATGATGAGGGGGGACGATGTGGCTATGGTAAGCAGATGTAACTACATAGGAATATCAATCGCCCTTTGTTAGAGAAAGGAGAGACATAACTTGTGAGGTACGTCAATCGATGGGGGGGGGTAGTTAAAGTCGATCTAGGTATATGTTGGGAGATCAATCGGTATACATGCATGTGTGCGTTAGAAGCAAATGAGGCACGAGGAGAAGGATAGAGAGAGAGGGATGCATGTAGGAGGTGGTACGAGAGGCATACTATATCGAGGGGGGAGGAGTGTGCGAGTACGAGAACGATGAAAAGAGTGGTGGGAGTGAGGCATGGATGGTGACAAGAGAAGAGGGGAAGCTTGTGTTTGTGCTAGGCACACCTAGCTAGAAAGGCATATCGATCGATGTGTGCCATAAAGAAGGAGCTGGGGGGCCTACACACACCGTGGGTGAACGACCTAATGTGAAAAGACGAATTTGCGCGATGGAGCTAGAGAATGCTGAGGGAGGGTGAGAGGGATGCGGGCGTGTGCATGCACAAGAGAAAGTTAGCGCTAGCTACAAAGATAAGAGGGTTGTGTGGGCGTAGAAGACGAATAGAGATCATATATACTTCATTATAAAAAGCGAATTCGGATATTTGAAGAATTTATCATAGTGCTTCAAACCGACACATGTGTGAATATATATAACGGTGATACACATGGTGTGGTTATGAACATGTTATACTACATTTAATATATATTATCTCTACTCTTATAAAAAACGGAGTTGTTGATGATGGTGTGCCTACCATCCCGCATTATAGGCCGTCCGATTTATATCTGGCGGATAGCAAGGAAACTATGATGGTTGAAGTTGGCAACAATCATGATTGTAGATTCTTATTGAAATAGAGAAATGAATTCAAATTTAGTTCGAATTGCAGCGGTAGTATAGACATTTGGAATGCAGTAAAATGTTGGTATAAGTAGGTTACATGCATTATACAGCAAGCGAAAAAATTTAATCGGACATAACATGGATTCATACTCCCTCCTTCCATCTATATAGGGCGTAATGAGATTTTTAAGACCGCCTTTCACTATTGACAAGATTAATAGTACATGACATCCCGCATGATGGTTGATGATGGTGTGCCTGCCATCCTGCATTATAGGCCGTCCGATTTATATCTGGCGGATAGCAAGGAAACTATGATGGTTGAAGTTGGCAACAATCATGATTGTAGATTCTTATTGAAATAGAGAAATGAATTCAAATTTAGTTCGAATTGCAGCGGTAGTATAGACATTTGGAATGCAGTAAAATGTTGGTATAAGTAGGTTACATGCATTATACAGCAAGCAAAAAAATTTAATCGGACATAACATGGATTCATACTCCCTCCTTCCATCTATATAGGGTGTAATGAGATTTTTAAGACCGCCTTTGACTATTGACAAGATTAATAGTACATGACATGCACAATGTGAAAATTATATCATTGAAAGAACCTTTCACAGACGAATTTAACGGTGTGCTTTGTGTAAGTTGCATGTCATATATCATTGCTCTAATATTTGGTCAAAGTTAGCATCGAAAAACGCATTAGGCCCTATATAGATGGAAGGAGGGAGTAGCTTTGAATAGCATTTGTATAGTAAAACGGGGCAAGACTCTCTCTTTGTGTGGTGTGAATAGTTTTATTTTTTTTGTTTTCTTTTTGGTTGAGGGAAGTGCGGATTGATTTGGTACGTACAAGTACAATATTACTACACGTTAGGATTGTCCCTAAAATTCAACCCGCATCTTGTTATATCCCGAAAATTCAGATATCATGCTCCCAAAACTGGCGCCTTCACAACCCGCACCTTGCTATCCCGAGATTACAACGCGCGCGAAAACTCCCTCCAGCTGCCAAATCCCGACACGCGAAATCCCCCTTCTAACCCTGAGCCGAAAGGACCACTAGTTCAAATCGGTGGGGGGTACTTTTGTAACACACCCTACATTTTGGACAAGTGCGTCCCTAAGTCATGCTTCACCCCTTCCCATCGCCCCCTTTTCACCATTCGAAATCCCAGGCCGCCATAACCTCTCTGCTCCAGCCGCGAAACCCCACCCTCCTCCGTCTGCCACGTCACCGCTGCCCAGCCGGAGCCTCTTCCCCGACGACGTCGTCCACCGCAACAGCTCGACGTCCCTTGTCCACCTCCCCGGATGAGGATCCGTCGTCCATCTCGCCGTCCCGCCGGTTCAGCCACCCTGTCCTCCACCTCCAAGGAGCTGCTCTGATGATCGCCTCGTCTATCACGGCTACTCCATCCCCACAGCGCCGCCTTTACCTGCTCCACCGGAACCGCAACATCCTCACCGACTCCTCGGACGAAGCCGAGGCCTACTCGGCGCCACCAAAGAGGTTGTACACTCATCGCATCGCACCTTCTCCTTAACTCGACCTCTCGGCGCCGACGGTGCTCCATCCTGCAGCCCCATGGAGCGGCTACCTTGAAGCCGGTGCCGCGGGCGACATCTCCACGGTGGCTCTCCCCTAGTGCGAGGCCCCTTCGGCGGCGGCGTCCATACCAGCCGGATCTGCTGCTGCTGCTCTGGCTCTCGCTCGCTCGCTCACGCTGCTGCTGCTGCTCCGGCTGTCGCTCGATCGCTCGCTCACGCAGCTGCTGCTGCTCCAGCTCTCGCTCGATCGCTCGCTTACCCAGCTACTGCTGCTGCTCTCCCCCTCGCTCGTGCTGCTGCTCTGCTCCGATTAAGCCACACTTCAGTCGACTGAATCGACTTTTGGGTCAGTTGATTTTCAGGGGTTGGGGGGGGGGCTCACCGGAGTTAAGGAAGAACCACCCGCAGTGGGGATGGGGGCTTGCCGGAGAGGTACCCTACTATCTATCTTAGGGTTTAGGGTGGGGGCGGGGGCCTAGAGGGCTGGCCGGGGCGGCGGTGGCGAGTTGTTTCGGGGCGGCAAGGCGGCGCTGGGGCCGGTGGTTCGGCCGGTGGTGGCTGGCGGCTCAGGGGGGTGCAGGTTGAAGATGAACTATAGGCCCTCCCTAAACTACATGTCAAGTGCCTCTCTGCTACCATTGTGTTCAGTTTCGACAGTAGCATTCAGATTCCACAGTAAATTTCAGTTTCGACAGTTAAGTTCAGAGTCAACAGTTTTTACCTCATCTATTGTAGTCAGGTGGTTTTTGGTGGTGTTAATTTTACATCCATTTTACACCATCTATTGGAGATGCTATTAGAATTCCACTTGAGATTAACGATGTCTGTCTTGTGCTGCTTGAGCCTTGACGTCTTACGGCTCACCGGAGCTGCTCCAACGACAGAACGATCCATCACAACAGAGCAGTGCCCTGGACGCCGTCTACAGATTCCTCAGATCTTCCTCCACACCTCCGACAGCCACCTCTGCCTTAACTGCTTCAGCGACCTACCCAATGATGCTGAGGTCGACACGGCTACGGCAAAGAGGTTGTACACTTGTTGCATCACTTATTACTATACATTCACGTCGATCCATTAGGGCTATTTTGGTTCAACGGAAAAACGTCGATCCACTGGTTGTTACCATCACTCTAAATTTCTGCATGCTCTCCTTACATAATCTCACCTTATTTTTTTCATATGCATGTCAGATATTGTACACAGTCATGCTGAACATGAAGAGAAAAAGAGAAGAGTTTTGCGCGGCAATACAATGTCATGCAGACATCGCTCCATGGTGGGTTCAATGGCAAACCCTCCCTACCCCTCTCCATATTGTAATCCAGAGGAAGATATCTGTTCTGAGGCAGATTCAGACGCCGCTGACCACTCCTATTTACCCCCAAGGTGTTTGCTCTACCTTGGCATGATGATGTTAGTCATATCATGCATATGTTGCCTTGCAATGCCTGCTTTTGACATCATATATGTCATCTGCTTAGTTTAGACATGTTCTGTAATGCCACTTTTCTAGTTTCTATATCATGTATGGGAATTATGCAGTCTCATGTCTTTTAGCTAGCCATAATATATGTGAAATGTGCAATGCCATCCTGTTTAACCAGGCATCATATATTTGAATGATATCTTGCCCATCCTTTTCTTCATTACATTTCCATTTGTCGACAATTTTTGTACATTAAACTACTCTTCCTGTGAATCAGCCATTTGAGTGGGAGATGGAAAAATCTGGAGTGAAAACAAGGCCTTCAGAGCAGACAGTGCTACCTATCGAAGTAGATCTCTTGTTGGGTCCCAATAGCTCCTCAGATATGGATTCAGAGACAGATGACTAGTCCTATTCCCCCACTGAGGTGTATGCTCTAACTTGGCACGGTTATACTGCTCATATCATGCATACGGTGTCTTGCATTGCATAGTTTAGACATCATATACACAATATTCAACACCATTTTCTTAGTTCAGACATCATATCGAATGCCCTCTGTTTAGCATATAAATCACATATGTGAATTAAATGATGCGATCCTGATTACTTAGATAACATGTAGGCGAATTATGTCATGCGATCATGTTTAGTTATTCATCATATCTTTGAATTATGTTATGCTATGCTATCTAGTTTAGATAGACATCATATATGTGAAATTATGTCATGCTATCCGTTTTAGTTAAACAATATACATGTCAACTATTTCATGCCCTCTTTTTTCCACACTATCTATTGCATCTGTATCTCATACAATGTATGTACATTCAACTATGTTTCTGTTTATCAACCATTTGAATTGGAGCGGGTGATGCCAGTATCTAGCGGACTAAAAACACGGTCTTCAAATAAAACAGTGCTACCTCTTGGTGGAGATAGCACCCTGGTTGTACATGCACAAGAACCAGCCCTACCATACATAACCCAAACTCTCGCAGATTGTACCCCTACTACGATGGACAGAGAACCAGCTTCACCCAATCTAACCCCAACCCCAGCCAATAGTAACCCAGTTCCTGTTGACACTGCACCATCTCCACCACAGAGCTCCCAAACAAGAGCAGTTAGTAAGGCAGCTCCAGTGCCCAAAGGGCCAGTACTATCACGGTGAACCCCAACTCCACCAGTTAGTACGCCTATTCCTGTGGAGGAAGCACAACCAGCTAGTCGTAGTTTAGCATCTATCGCATTTGATGTTGTTAAATCGTATGTGCATATCTTCCCATCTTGGAAATATTATACTGAAGATGAAGGAAAATTCCAGTTGTAGGTGTTTGTCCAGGAGTTATGTGTAAGTAATGTTATTCATAGCAATTACTTTGCTTCGTCCCATACATCCTACCTCCATGATGGTTATAATACAGCAAATTTTCCCATTTTTCTCTATTGAGAAGGACCAATTTGGAAACTCAGGATGAGGTAACTTGTGCTAATACCTCTACTATCTTCAAGAATGCTTGGTGGCAGTATCGGAATTACTTGAAGAAAACATACTTCACCGGCAAAGAAACTCATCAAATTCCCTTACGTTCTCCTGAGACACATTTAATGGACGATGACTGGGAACGCCTTGTTCTGTACTGGTCCCGAACCAAGAATGTGGTAAGGTCTATGAGCTCATTTTCTATTTTTAAGTATTATATTCTTGCATCTTACTGTACTCTATTCATGTAGAACAAGTGCCTAAACCTGAAGAACAACTATTCTAATTTAAGATTCCATTGCTATCATAGTTCAAAAAAGCGTTAGGCGTTAATTGTGCGTTTTGCCACCGCCTTGCGCTTTACTGACTAAAGCGCATGCTTATGCACAGATTATGCGTAGTTACGCGTAGTGCGTTTTGCCAACCCCTAGAGCCTAGGCGCGCTTAAGCGCTCGCTTAGGCGCGCCTTTTTTAACTATGATTGCTTTGCTCTTGTATCACTGTATTTACTCATACAAACTTATTTTTAAATTGAAGGATCCAATCGAAACTCCAATGGCACAGCAGGTATGTTCACGTATGTTTCTTTAACAGGTTTGCTCTTATCAATAGCTCTGTTGATTTCAATTTCAATTGTGTATATAGTTGACTTTCATATCATGCACATTACTAGCATCACAACAGAGCCAATAGTGTTGTTGTACATGTAGACCAGTGGTACCCATCTGAAATCTTGTTGTGCCATGTAGTTTCCCACGCTTTGTATTCTTTCACTGCTGCTTTGTCTTGAACTAATATGATTTGAACCGTGTCTCTATTTTGATTTGGCAAGACAATGCAGTGACCATAGGACATAGATATATGTTTGGTTGATGCTTTTATTATGTACTAGTACTTGGCAATAGAAGACTTGGTAGTTCAATCCTGTCCACCTTACTAATGAATTGGTTCACCGAAATGAGTTTCATATACTAGTACATGCTAAACTTGTTATGTGTCTGCTTGTTTCTTCTTTTAGAATGCTGACAGAATATTGGGGAAGAGTGCCTTTTTAAGCAATGGTAAAGGAAGTAATGCAGATAAGGTCCAGGATAGTGACACATCCTTGTTGGTCTCCAACAAAGCTGATAAAACAGCTAAGGAAGACTATCTTGAAGACAGCGAGACAACCCCAAAGTCCTGTCTTGGTTTAGTGTTCGAGTTACTGGCCACTACCGCTTGCACAAGCTATTCAAACTCACTGTATGAATCAGTTCAGTTTCTTGAGTCTCAACTACAAGCTGAAAGACATCGATCAGCTGTGCTGCGACAAGAAGCGGAAGGACCGCGGAAGTCCCTGGAGCATTCAGGTGCATACTTTCTGGTGCAACAGCAAGCGTTGGAGGATTTTAGCGCCAAACAGGACAAAGCTAATCAGCTTGCTAAGCTTATTGCCAGCATGGTGGATACCCATGATAATGTTTCTTGAGCTCTTCTGAAGTTGTCTCAGTTATGCTCTTGTTTTGCTGCCGCGTTTATTTTCACTGGTGGCCAATTTTGATGGCCAATGTATGTAATATGCTGCTTTGTTCCCTATATTTGCACTGGTGGCGAACTTTGATGCCCAGTGGATGTAATATGTGTAATAGCGGTAATAGGCTAGCGTTAATTGCTTGCTTATTTATTTCCTTATTGTCTTGTTTAGTTGTTTGCTTGTAGTCACTGCAGTTCTTTTTCTGTTTTTTTTCTAGTGGCCACAATAGCCTATTTTTGGTAACTAGGCCAAAATAATCATGGCAACACACGGGCTGTTGTAACCATGGGCCTCCTGCAGGCCGTATGATCCATGGGCCTTCGTTCGGCCGTAGGATCCATCGGCCTTCTATACGGGCCTTAGGGTCCATGGGCCTTCTACGGGCCGTAGGGTCCATGGGCCTTCTACGGGCCGTACGATCCATGGGCCTTCTATGGGCCGTACTATCCATGGGCCTCATACGGGCTGTAGGATCCTTGGGCCTTCTACGGGGCGTATCATCATTTCGCCAATCATGGGTCGTACTATTCATGGACCATAACGGGCCGTTAATAGGCCGTATTTGATAACTCTATGAAAACAGCCCAACGGGTTTTTTTGACATGAAAGCGGCCCAACGTATTAATGGTCCGCAAACGGGCCGACTGTAACGACGGGCTAAATTTGGCCCACAAGCAGAAAATGACAGTAACGGGCCGTATGTAACCGAATGCTGCAAATGAGCCCAAGAATCAATGAACCCTGAGAAGGCTGAAAGATGACTTGGGCTGGAAACGGCCCAATGGAATAACGGGCCGTTAATGGGTATAAAGTGATACACTGTTCATTACGGGCCAGTTTCACCACGGATTTTAGCTGGGCCGGCCCATTATGGTCCGCTAAATTTTGTGGGCCTTTAGCTGGGCCGGCTCATTATGGTCCGCTAAATCTTATGGGCCTTCGGTTGGGCCAGCCCATTTAAACTTTGTGGGCCACTTTTGGGCCGGTCCACGTGTGAACATATCATAGGCCCATCTCGACCGTTGGATGAGTGACACCTGTGCCAACACGGAGCTGACACGTGGATCCGTCAACCAATGAGAATTTTACACGTGGAAAATCGGCATTGGTCGTGGCTATTAATGGGTTATCGGATCCAAAATCCGACCGATAGCTTAACAAAGTTCCGTTATGGTGGATGCCATGTGTCGGTCACCCTTGACGAAAGCACTTCTGTGATGCGCGATTTATCGTCATGGAAGTGGACACTTCCGTGATGATAATTTTGGCAATGTCATGGAACACTTCTATGACAACACAGGTATGACTATCTTGATTATGTCTTAAATTTGTCATGGATGTACATGCATGACAGAAAACGCGACCTACTATGACAAACACGTATCATCACGGAAGTGTATTTTTTTGTAGTGCATGTGCTCCCACACACAAGGTGCTCCCACGCAACCACTTTTCAGAAAACATTTTTAGGTGTTCCAAAAAAAACTATGAATGTTCACAAGACATGTGTCTATAATTCGTAAAAATTTGAAATCAAATTTTGAAATACACGTCAAAAAGCAAAAAGGACAAATCCATGCATGAATAGTGTTGTTTTGTCTTTTTGTGACACTCTTAATACTAAAATTTTCTTTTTTATTTATTAGTGTGTATTTTTAATTTTGATTTATAGATCCTAGACAGATGTCTTGTGAACATTTAGTTTTTTTAGAATGTTTTAAAGAATTTAAATATATATTTTTAAATGGTGGGAGCATGGAAGCACCTTGTGTGTGGGAGCACCTGATAGTCTCCCTACCACCGAGCCCCTTCCCCGCTCACGGCGGCGGGAGCGGCACCAACAGTCACGTGATGCTCTATTCATCGCACCCCCTACTCTGTTGCCCATCGCATATCCTCTGCCACACCCAGTAGCTCTACCTGGAACTCGAAAAGAGTAACACCTACCCATGGAGGTTCATTGGGTGATCCTCATCGCATGGCCATCACTGCCCATCTAGCTAGCTCCACCTTCATCCATATTCGAGCCCGCAAGCCAACAAGCGCATATGATACATGCCATGATGTGTGGCTCTAGCGGTGTGGGAAGGGGTGTGTTGCACCGCCATGGCCACTAGGGTAGTCGTGAGTGACCATGGATTCGACGACGTGAACCCCATTGTTGCCAACTCTTGCCAAGTGTTGTGTCAACTAGGTTGTGCTCCTTGCGATAGAGAGACAAAGTGATAGGATAAGTGGATTGATGGGAGGGGGATGTGGGATAGAAGGAAAAGAAAAAAGGGATGAAAAGAAAACAATAAATGACTGGCTAGTTGGTAGGTCCCATATGTCATACTTTATGGGGGGATGAGAAATAGGGGTTACTATTGGGGGGCTTAAATATTGGGGCCAACACCAAAAGACTTATTTGGGGCACTGGTTTTGGGGTTTCTACTGGAGATTCTCTTGGGGCATCTCCAACATATGAAGTCAAATATCCCCCATTTTTGTGTTAGACTGCCTAGGGGCAGATTTGATCCAAGCCTAACGTGACCCTATTTGTCTGCGGACAGTTTACTCCTTCATTTCGTCTCCAATTGTGTGTGTGGGGGGGGAGGGGTATCCATGGGCACCCATATGATAGTGTCCCAGATTAGGGGTCACTCAACATCTCGTCTCTTAGACAAGTGGGTCGGGTCGAGGACCGCCATGTCTGTTCACCAGCAGGCCACGCTGAGGCAGCCCTTACCGTATGGAAGGAAGGCTCCCGGAGACTTGACGTATACTCCAAGACATTTAGAAGTCGTCTACAACACATTCACCTTGTACATAATCGACTAGGTTGTAACCCTAGACCCTCCGGTCCCTATATAAACTGAGGGCTCATAGACGACACATAACAATCTCACGATAGATCACATGTACTTTGTACTTCATCCCAAATCAATACAACACAAACATGGCATAAGGTTTTATCTCTAAGGAGAGCGCGAACCGGGGTAAAACCCCGTGTGTTATTACCATCATGTGAAGATTACTAGCTCAGGACCCCCACCGAGGTCTGCCGAATACGACTCCATCACCATGTTCACCAGCATGTAGCCTCAGGTAGCCCTGCCTTGATTAGAGAAACCAATTAATTAATGCTTCAACAATGATTAACTCGATAATTTCAAAACAAAATAAAATGTCGTTGAAGTTGCTTTCTATGAATATCCGTCCATCACAAGCCATAATTATCCACCCATAGTCATTTCACTCACTCATTTTAGCTCATGCAAGCCACTCAAACCATCCCATCCATTTCCACTCCATGCATCTACCACCACAAGTGAGGAAGTGAGATTGAAGGCAAGAAAATACGTGAAGAAGTGTTGGGTGATTCCATGATCACTCTTTGATTCTTTGAATGCCAATAAATTCCCTTTCTTGAATCCCTATACCTAAAGTTCATCTCTTTCACCACAATCCTAATATCGTGAGAGTGTGTTCTATTATATCATGAAGAAGCTTTGATTTAAGATCATTCGAGTAGTTCTTGTCAAGTGGCTTCGCTTTGATTGTTACTCTTGGATGGTGTGGGCTTCCTAGATGGTTAAGAGTCACTTGAGAGTCTATCATCGTCTACATGTGAAGGATTCAAGGGTTTGCACGACCTAAAAGATCACCTACTTGGTGAATATATGCCCCTTAGTCAGGCTTCTTCGTGCAAGCCATGCTGGTGTAGGTTGGTTGTGCTCGATGGGCCACTTGGTTGGCGACACAAACATGATCCTTATGATCCTAGAACCTTTGGTTCGAAGCATCCATCAACGTGGATGTAGGATGGTGCCAACTACCCGAACCGCAGGAAGAACATCCTTGCGACACTAGTGTTTGCATTCTCTTAACGCTACCTTCTACTTAATTTCAAGTTGTTACTTTTCAATCCTCAACACTCTTGATAGCTTGCTTATTAAGTTGTTTGGGAAGTCTAGTCATTGTCGTGTTACTCTAAAAAACTACCAAACCCTGAAATTGGAGTATAATTTGTTCATGCGACTATTCACACACCCTCTAATACTTAGACCTCGATCGCAACACGTCAAAAAATGATTTTTTTTTCTTTCTATTTTTCTTTCCTTTCTTGTCTGTATATGAATAAATTCAATGCAATGTTTAAAGTATGGATGATGGTGTCAATGTGACACTTATTACTTTCATGTTTGTGTATGTGTAGTGAGCAATCATATCTCAACTTGATGAATGAGTCCATCGGCATAGACGACATTTCATTGTCCAATCCATTTGAATGTGTGATTGCGGCTTGAACTATGTCGGTATTTCCCCAAAGAGGAAGGGATGAGCACACTTACGATAGGTATTTTCCTCAGTGATGAGACCAAGGTTATCGAACCAGTAGGAGAACCACGCAACACTATGCAAACGGTACCTGCACACAAAGAACAAATACTTGCAACCTGATGTAAGAGGGGTTGTCAATCCCTCCTGGGTAAAAAGATAGATAAAATTGTAGTAGATTGGATAAATAGATCTCGCGGGAATGCGAGATAAAATAAATAAAAATAAATTGCAGCAACATATTTTTGGGTTTTTGGATTAATATATCTGAAAATAAAAGATGCAAAAAAATAAAAAGGCAAATAACAGTATAGATCTGAAAGTATATTATGAGAAAATAGACCCGGGGCCCGTAGATTTCACTAGTGGCTTCTCTCGAGAAAATTGCATTCGACGGGTAAACAAATTACTGTTGGGCAATTGATAGAACTTCAAATAATTATGACGATATCCATGCAATGATCATTATATAGGCATCTCATCTAAGATTAGTAGACCGACTCCTGCCTGCATCTACTACTATTACTCCACACATCGACTCCTATCCAACATGCATCTAGTGTATTATGTTCATGGAGAAATGGAGTAATGCAATAAGAACGATGACATGATGTAAACATCATCTATTCATGTAGGATTAGACCCCATCTTGTTATCCTTAATATTAACGATACATACATGTCATTTCCCCTTCAGTCACTTGGATTGAGCACTGTAAGATCGATCCCATCACAAAGCACCTCTTCCCATGGCAAGAAAAATCGATCTAGTCGGCCTAACTAAACCAAAGATTTGGAGAAGAAACATGAGGCTATAAGTAATCATGCATATAAGAGATCAAAAGACTCAAATAACTTTCATGGATAAAAACATAGATCTGGTCATAAACTCAAAGTTCATCGGATCCCAACAAACACACCGCAAAAAGACTTACATAAAATAGATCTCCAAGAAACCATTGTATTGAGAATCAAAGGAGATAGAGAGGAAGCCATCTAGCTACTAACTACGGAACCGAAGATCTACAATGAACTACACATGCATCATCTGAGAGGCACCAATGTGACAACCTGGTTTTTGCCTTCTCTCTTTTTCTGGACTTCATTTGCCTCTGCTTTGAATTTGGGTTTTTGAATCAATTCAAATGGACTTAAGCACTTGGGCATGTCCTTGATTTTCACCCAAGTGACCCTTATCTCTCAATATCATTGTTCTTTCTCTGGAAAACCCCCAAAATAATCCAAGGAATATTTTCATAAAAGAAAAATATTCATTTTCTTCTCTGAAATTCAATTCAGAAACTTGTGCTCCAAAGCAACCCTCATTTTTCTTAGTCCCAAAAATCTGAGAAAATTCTCAAATATTCTTTGGACCTTGGCACGCCTCTCTGAGAAAAATATTGCATCATTTTTTGGAATATTTTTGCTACAGAAAATCATTTCTGTTCTGGCCCCAAAATTAACTTTGCACAACAAGTGTATTTTTCCTTGATCCAATGAGGCTGATTTTTCTTGAACCTCATTACCCTCCTATGAAAAGATTAACTCCAGAAGATTAGCCCTAATCTCCTTCTAAAAGCTATCCAAACTTGGCGACCAAGTTTCTGTCTAGAAACTTGCCAAGAAGCTCTAGTCTCATCTGGTCGGCCTGGCAGTGTGCCATCACCCCTCTTAGACCTAACGTTGCATGAACAACACACCAAACATGGTTTGGCATCGCGTGGGCATCATTTTGACCATGCCAGCATGGTGACCGCGTGAAGACATGACCCTGGCAACGCGTCCGACGTGCTCTGCGCCGTGCCCGCGCGTCCATTCAGCTCTTGCTCGTTCCAGAGCTCGCCGACGACTGCCGCACCATGCCACCGCCTTCGTCTCATCGCCCTTGACCCCTCCCTACTGCTCGCTGATGCCGGGGTAGCAGCAGCGAGCACGGGCATGTCGTGGCCAAAGCCACAGTGCACCCGTGCCCCTATCTTCTTCTCCCACCACCTCTCGTACTCGTCTTCGAGCTTCACAGTGCCCACGTGAGCTCTGAAGCTTTGCCCCTCCTCCCTGGCTCTCCTCGTCGCCGTGCCCCGCTTCCAGAGAGCTCCGGCGGAGCCACGTACCCCCACCCCTCTCCGCCTATAAATTTGGACCCCTCCAGCCTCTCCAAGCACTCCAAGCTCACCGCACACCTCCACAAACCCATCGCATAGGTGCAGCCTGGCCGGGCAGGTCTCTGGCCGCCGTCCCCGACCAGAGCTCGTCGGCGATCCCCACATCCCCTCCTCCTCACTCCGGTGCCCCTCGAGCTCAATACACTCCTCAAGCGACTCACTAGTGGCTCATTGGTGCCGTTCCAACCCATAGGAGCCCCTGGTGTAGCCCCACATCGTCGTCGTCCTCAACTCCGGCAAGCCCCACTTTCTACAGCCGCTGGAGAAGCCTGTTCCGACCCCGTCCGACCACCTCTAGCCAAGCCACGAGTAGAGGCAGGTGTGCGAGCGTCTCCTCTATCCTTCCAACGCTCTCGATCTGGCCGCCGGGTCCTCCTCGCTGGAGAACGTGCCGACGAAGCGCCGCCCATCTCTGTTTCTCTCTCTCCCCCCGGCTTGACGCGTGGGGCTCACTGTCAGCCTCACCGCTCACAACCGAAGCGGTATGAGTGGAGGCATATTCCAGGAATACGCCACTGACGTCAACCCCCCTGGTTTTTCTTTTAATTCAAATTTAAATCAAATTTTGACCAGAAACTTTGACCAGCCATAACTTTTAACCACATAAGTCCAAATGAGTTGATTCTTTTTGCATTGTGTTTATTTTGAAAAGTTCTAGCAGCAAACTAAAATGGAGATTTTTCCTTGTTGTCTAGAATTTCTAGTGATTTTCAGAGTGGTTCTTGATATTTTATTTTGCCGTTTTTAATTATTTTCAGAGGGAGAAGCTTG